>NC_041234.1:26919033-26942717 GCF_002837175.3 Physeter macrocephalus | reverse complement strand
GGCTCACGGGCCCAGCCGCTCCGCGGCATGTGGGATCCTCCCAAACCGGGGCGCGAACCCGGTTCCCCTGCATCGGCAGGCGGACGCGCAACCACTGCGCCACCAGGGAAGCCCTCTCAGTGTTTTCTTGTTTTTGTTTTTTATTAAGGTACAATTCACATAACATAAAATAAACCCTTAACCATTTCAAAGTGTACAATTCAGTGGCATTTAGTACATTCACAGTGTTTTGCAACTGTCACCTCTGTCTAACTAGTTCCAACATATTTTCATCATCCCACAATCTTTTTACTCCAGAGGAACCTTTGAAATGATTTTCAGGTCTTGGGGAACTCCTGCATAAAAATGATTTCTATAGCCCATGGTACCTTAGCATGATCCATGAGTTGTAGATGTAGTGATCCAATAATAATTGTCTTTTTAAGTAAAGAGTAATAGTTTTCTGTGGATTTGTTGATTTCAGCAAATTAGTTCACCTAGTCTGTGTGGTTTCCTTTTCTCACAAGGGATCTCAACTCTAACACAAGTGGGAGTGTACTAGGGGAAACTGTCAAGGGTTTCTTTCTTGTTGTATTGTAAAATTTCCTACTTGATTTCTCCTCTTTTCTCCTTATTCAAGTAGGCCTAAAAATCCTCTCAGAGTTTCTACTGTAGAGGGTGCCGTAAGGTATGAAATGTGGTATAATGGTATGAGCAAGAGTAGTTTTCTCCCTTATTTAAAACAAAAAATGACTTTTAGCCAGGTTTTCTTGAGAAACAAACAGGTAGTTAGCTTAGCTTTCCTTTCTTTCCTTTTCATACATTAAAAAAATTCATAAGACAGCATCTTACATTTCTGTTAAATAACTGTTTTAATCCAAGGTGGGATTTACTTTTTCAAAAAGTAAGTTCAGTTGATTTAATTTAAATTAAGGTTATAAATTCATTTTAATTAATGCTGTTTACAACATGAAAATATAGACAATGTTAAGTAAGCAAAGCTACTAAAATCATATTGACAAAGCAATATGAATAAAAATAGAGCCTAAGACACAATTTTATGTGAGACCTAAAAATTAAGTTTTTTTTACTGACTGGCATGATCAGGCTCAAATATAGGCAGTTATACAATCATTATAATCTTAAGCTCCCTGTAGACCTATATACATAAGAATATGATTTTTTAAAAACTAAAAATAAAGAATAAAAATTAGCTCTTCAGTGTGAAACCGATGCCTGTATTTTGCCACATAGACATGTAATTCTGAGTCAAATTTGAGATAAGCACTCACAGATTTCATTTTCAACTGAAATGAGAAGATTTCTCACCTTTCTCTTGATACTTGTTAAACAAGGAAAGCTTTGCTTATATATGTGAGAAGTTGAAAACTGCAGCAAAATGCTCACTGCTTTCCTATGAATGGCAGGATCCTTGATTTTCATGTAAATTTGGAACTGGCCATAGGTGTATGTTTTATTTTATAAGAAATTGCTGAACAGTCTTCCAAAGTGGCTGTACCATTTTGCATTCCCACCAGCAACGAATGAGAGTTCCTCTTCTTCTGGATTCTTGAGAGCATTTGGCACGGGCAGTGTTTTGGATTCTAGCCAATCTCATAGGTGTATGGTGGTAACTCATCCTGATTTAAACTTTTACTTCCCTAATGGCTTAGGAATGATGTTGAAAATCTTTTCATGTGCTTATTTGCCATCCGTATATCCTCTTTGGTGAAATGTCTGTTTGTGTCTTTTGCCCATCTTTGAGTTGTTTCCTTACTGTTGAGTTTTGAGAGTTCTTTATATATTCTGGATACAAGTCCGTTGTTGGATATGTGGTTTACAAATACTTTCTCCCAGTCTGTGGCTTGAATTTTCATTCTCTTAAAACAAGGCTAGAAAATATGTATACATTTTTAAAGATAAAATACCACATGAATCCAAACTGATATTTGAAATGCTAAGTAAGGTTATAGGATTTTTATTTAACTTCTTTGATTCTTTACTTATCTTTTACTTACATTGAAAATCTTGATTCATAAGGACATTAACATAATTACTTGCTTTATCCTACCATAAATAAAAATATATATCCATATAATAGTTTTTGAGTAATAATAACATTATTATTAACAATTTGAATTTTGAAAATAGGTTAAGATTTCTTTGTATTTCTTATTGTTTTTAGGATTTATCCCCCTAGGAATGTATGGTCAAATTATTGGGTTTTAATTTCATTTAAGTATGGTTAAGTCACCAACTCAATACCCAGTTAGATTGATTGTTGCATTTTGCTTTTCATTTTTAACTTAAAAATTTTTGTTTTATTATAATGTAAAAGTAAAACATTTCTGTGGTTTCAAAGTCAAATTTACAAAGTGAGGTGCGTTCAGACAAGTCCTAGCTTTTCTCCCTGTCCCTTCAGTCTTGTTCCCTCCCTCACTCCCTCTAGAAGTAACATTTAAAAAAAACTATTTAACTTGGGTTATCCTTCTGTTTTTGTTTTTAAAAATAGCAAATTCTTAACTATATTTACATGGCCTCTTATTAAATAAATGGCAGCATACTCTACGTATTGTCTTGCACCTTCCATTTTTTGTTTTAACAGGTATATCTTGGAGATTTCTTAAGAGTCGTATGCAGAGCTATACTCATCCCATTGGAATGTGTATTCCGTTTGTAGCTACATAGTACTCCATTGTGTGGACATACCATAGTTTGTTTAACTCATCCCCTCTTGATGTATAGTTGTATTATTTCCAGTCTTTTGCTATTATAAATAATGCTGAAATAAATAGCCAAAGTTGTGCTTCAGAAGAAACCATCAAAAAACTGAAAAGGCAACTACAGTTATTTTACAGGGAGAAAATAGTTGCAAAGCATATATATGATGAGGGATTTATATCCAGTATATATAAAGAACTCTAAAAACTCAACAATAAAGAGATAAATAATCCAGTTAAAAATGGGCAAAAGATCTGAGTAGACATTACTCCAAAGACACTCAAATATCCAATAAACACATGAAAAGATGCTCAATATCATTAGTCATTAGAGAGATGGAAGTTAAAACCACAATGAGATATTACTTCACACTCACTAGAATGGCTATAACAAAACAGACAATACCAAGTGTTGACAAGGATGTGTAGTAATTGAAACCCTCTTATGTTGCTGGTAGGAATGTATAATAGTGCTGCTGCTATGGAAAAGTCTGCAGTTCCACGAAAGTTTAAACATAGAGTTACTATATGACACAGCACGCTTAGGTATAGACCCAAGAGATAAGAAAACATATGTCCACAAAAAATGTGTACATGAATGTTCATAACAGCATTATTCATAATAGCCAAACAAAAAGTAGAAACAACCCAAATGTCCATCAGCTGGCGAATGGATAAACAAAATGTGTTATATCAATACAATGGAATATTATTTAGCCATAACAAAGAATGCAATATTGATACATACCACAACATAGATGAACCTCAAAAACATTATACCACAAGCGATATGCAAAAGACTACATATTGTATGATCCCATTTATATGAAATGTACAGAATAGGCAAATCTATAGTGACAGAAAGATTAATCGTTGTCTAGACCTGTGTGGGGGAAGGGAGGAAGTGGGGAGCGACTGCTAATGGGTATGGGGTTTCTTTTTGGGATGATGAAAGTGTTTTGAAATTAGATTATGGCGAAGATTGTACAACTTTGTAATTATAGTAAACTCCTTTGTATTGTATATTTTAAATGATTGAACTTTATGATAGACACAGTTTGCTTCTACATCTTGACTATTGTAAATAATGCTGCTATGAACATTAGGGTGCATGTATCTTTTTGAATTAGTGTTTTCATTTTCTTTGGCTCTATACTCAGTTAAGGGACTAATATCCAAAATATATAAACAGCTTGTGTAACTCAATATCAAAAAAACAAATAACCCAATTTAAAAATGGGCAGAAGACCTAAATAGACATTTTTCCAAAGAAGACATACAGATGGCCAACAGGCACATGAAAAATATGCTCAACATTGCTGATCATCAGAGAAATGCAAATCAAAACTACGATGAGATATCACCTCACACCTCTTAGAATGCTATCATCAAATAGAACACAAGTAACAAATGTTGGCAAGGATATGGAGAAAAGGGAACCCTTATACAGTCTTGGTGGGCATGTAAGCCACTATGGAAAACAGGGAGGTTCCTCAAAAAAACTAAAATTAGAACTACTGTATGATATATAAATTATACCTCAGTGAAACTGTTAAAAAAATAAGTAGCCAAAGAAAGGAGTTGGTGGTGGGGAATTGCTGGTCAAACAATAGGTGTTTACTGTGCCAGATCACAGGATGGTTTTGATTTAGTTTTCTGTTACTTGTTCCTGGTAACTATTGAAATGTCCTTGAAATCACATGATTTCAGACTGGGCCACTTCTTGAAGCATCTATTCATAACTTTGGAAATGACATAAAACTCCATTGCTATTCCTAAATGTTAATTTGCATTTCAGAAATGAGAGTCACTTTGCCTATTCAGGGATCAAACACCTAACTTTGGTCATTTTTGTATTATGTCCTGAACTTTATAGCTATGTCACTTAGGATACTCAGATTCTTTTTCTCTCTCCATTTTGCCATCTTCAGAATGTGGCTTTACTTTCTTAGGCTTGTGACCTCATGGTTGCATGATGGTTGCCTCAGTTCCGGACATCACAACTTCTTACAACAGTGTTCAAGACAAGCAGGAAGGAGGGGTGGGGGAAGGCTCTTATATCAGAAAACAAAATGTTTCCCAGTCCCCCATTAGGTTTCTACCCTACATCTTATTGGCTAAACTTGAGTCACATGGCTATCCTTTGCTACAAGGGACATTGGGAGCTTGATTTTTCACCATCTATTTTTGGAGCTGGGAAAGAGAAAAGGGAGCAATTAATGGCTGTTGGGAGCCAGGAAACTTTGTTTGCCACACCAGCCACAGACTTAAACCTGTGAGTCTAGATGCTCTCCTCAGCCTTAGCATCCCTTTCTTTAAAATTTTTTTTTGTTTTTTAATTATACAAGTGACACGAGTATATTATCATTGTAAAAATTCAAACAATACCATTCTTTCTTAACAATCTTCTTTTTCATAATGGAAAACAAACCTAACACTCCAGTTAAACCAGTAAGCTCACTGTCTGTCCTTTGAATATATTTTGGACTTTTCCACTCAACTATTGGTTTACTTGCCCCCTTCCCCAACAGCATTCTCATACCTCTTCCTCTTCCCATCCAGATCCTAGTCTTCCCTCAAAACCTGGCTCTAATCCCCCCTCCTCATTAAAGCCTTCCCTGATCATCTCAGCAGGAGCCATCTCTCTGGCTCCATAACCCTGAACACTCATATTGTCCAGACCACTCATTTATTGGCTTATTGGCTGTGTTGTGTTTTGCATTCTTTATGTGTGGTTGTAACATTCCTCAGCTGACTGAGAAACTAGGATTGAGGCCCTTTGGGTTGCCCTTCCTTACCCAGGGCAGGCCGTGAATAGGTGCCTGTCGATTGCCCCTGTCTACCTGTAGCAGCCATGCCTAGAAACTAGCAGGGATAGACACAGTTTGGGAGAATCATCTTTGGAATGCTTCTCACTAGTGTTTTCCACTGCCGCTGTGGGAAAAAATATTTATTTTAGCAAGAGTGAATATAAAGGAGGAAGAAAGGCATTTGCTTTTGTGACTTAAATCGGCGATAAGCCTCTCAGGATGCGTGGTTTATACAAAGCAGCCAGGACAGCCTGAAGATGTCACCATGCAAGTTGTGACTCAAAGCCTCCCTGTGGCCTGTTGTGCCACGCAGTGGGAAGCTTCTCTTTTCCTTGTTGGCATCCAGTTTGGCTTTTTCTGGAGGCAGCAGATTTTTCTCTGCATTCATCAGGCAAGACCCTTTAGCAGACCAGTCTCCCAAGAACAGGATTCCAGATACGCACTAGTGCAAATGTAAAGGGACTTCTTGGGTCATTTCCTGAGTTTATCCTGTTCCTACAGTTGTAGAAAGGGCAGAGCCAGCTTTGTAGGGGGAGTTCCTCAAAGCAAAAGAAGGGAGAGGTAGGCATTTTCACTCCCTCATTAACCAGGCCCCAGGATGCAGGAATTTGACCTGGGAACTACACTGTAACAAAGTGACAAGCTTGGCCAGTTGAAGGCCAAATTCTTTGCTTTCCTAACTATGTATTTGGCATTCCAAAGAAGAGAATGGTAACAAACTGCTAGAGTTTGGGGGGAGACCAGGTCAGTTCACATGGCTTAATGGTTAATTTAGACCACCTTTTCTTCTTCACTTGTGTTTGGTAATTGAAACAGAGATGTTTGTTTTGTCATTTATAGGACTATCTTCCATCTCATTTCTGTGAGACTTCAGTCATTCATTGCTCATCTGTATTCATGTTCATACTTAATACCTTATGAAAGGCACCTGAGTAGAACCTCTCCTAGTTACTGAGGAAAGTAAACCCTCTCTTTCCTTTTATTGTTAATTGAAATTTTTATGGAGATACTTGTACATTTACATGCAGCTATAAGAAATAATACAGAGAGAGATCCTGTGTACCCTTTACCCACTTTCCCATTGGTAACATTGCAAAACTGTAGTATAATAGTGCAACCAGGATATTAACATTAATATAATATGCCGATCTTATTCAGATTTTCCCAGTTTTACTAGTACTCGTTTGCGTGTGTGCATTTCGTCTATACAGTTCATCACATGTGTAGGTTACTGTGACCACCATGACAGTGAAGATATGGAACAGTCCCATTATCACAAGGATCCCTCCTGTTGCCCTTTTATAACCACACTTACCTCCTTCCCATCAACCTCTGCACCTCCCCCCACCCTGTCTTGCTGTTCCTCACCACATCCTAATTCCTGTTCTCTATATCTAAAATTTTATTACTTTGAAAATATTAGATAAATGGAATCATAAAGTATGTACCTCTTGGGATTTTTTTTTCACTTGGCATAATTCTCTGGAGATTTATCCAGGTAGTTGTGTTTATCAGTTGTTCATTTTATTGCTGAGTAGTATTCTGTGTATGTACCACAGTTTCTTTAACCATTTACCTGTTGAAGGATATCTGGGCTATTTCCAGCTTTTGGTTGTTAAGAATAAAGCTGCTAACAAACATTCATGTACAGGTTTTGGTGTGGACATGTGTTTTCATTTTCTGGGATAAATGCCCAAGAGTGCAATTGCTGGATCTTAGGATAATTGCGTGTTTAGTTTTATAAAAAAACTACCAAACTGTTTTTGAGAGCAAATGTACCATTTTACAGTCCCAGCAACAGTGTATGAGTGATCTAGTTTCTCTGCATCCTAGTCAGCATTTAGTGTTGTCCCTATTTTTCATTTTAGCTGTCTGATAGGTGTGTAATGATATCTTATTGTGGGTTTAGTTGTCACTTCTGTGATGGCTAATGAGTTGAGTATCTTTTCATGTGCTTATTTGCCATCTGTATATCCACCTTGGTGAAATGTCTTTTTATGGCTTTTGCCTGTTTCTAATTGGATTGTTTTTTTAACTGTTGAGTTTTGAGAATTCTTTATACATTCTAGATACTAGCCCTTTGTCTGAGATGTGGTTTGCACATATTTTCTTGCAATCTATAGCTTGTCATTTTGTCCTGTTAACTGTCTTTTGCAGAACAAAAAAATTTCAAATTTTGATGAGCTCCAACTTACCGATTTTTTTCCTTTTATGGATCATGCTTTGATACTAAGTCTCTGCTCAGCCCTCGATCCTGAAGAATTTTTCCTATCTTTTTTCCTAAAATTTTTGTAGTTTTACACTTTCTGTTCAAGTCTGTGATCTGTTTTGAGTTAATTTTTGTATAAAGTGTGAGATTTAAGTCAGGGTTCATTTGCTTTTGCCTATGGATATTCAATTACTCCAGCACCATTTGTTGAAAAGGGTATCTTTCCTCCACTGAATTGCTTTTACACGTTTGGAAAAAATCATTTGAGCATATTTGTGTGGGTTTCTTTCCATGTTCTCTATTCTGTTCCATTGGTCTATGTCTATCCCTCTGCCAATGCCACACTGTTTTTATTACTGTAGTAATATAGTAAACCTTAATATCAGGTATAGTGATTTTTCCCACTTTATTTTTCTTTGTCAAGATTCTTCTTTGTCTAGGGCCTGCACCTTTCCACATGAATTTTAGAATAAGTTCATCTAAGTGTACAAATAACTTCGCTGGAGTTTTGATAGGAATTGTATTAAACCTTAGATCGATTAGTGGAGCATTGGCATCTTTACTATGTCGAGTCTTCCAATTCATGAACATGGTATGTCTCTCCATTTCTTTAGGTTATCTTTGATTTTTTTCATCAGCATTTTGTAATTTTCAGCTTACAGATCCTGTACATGTTTTGTGTTTTGTTTTCTTTGGAGTGATTGTAAATGACATTATGTTTTAAATTTCAGTTTCCTGTGTTCATTGTTAGTATATAGTAGTGTGATTGATTTTTTATGTTGATCTTGTATCCTGTGGCCCTGATGAACTCAATATTAGTTTTAAGAATTTTGGGGGTAAATTCTGTGGGATTTTTAAAATATAGACAATCTTGTCACCTACAAATAGAGACAGTTATATTTCTTCCATTCCAATCTGTATCCCCTTTACTTGTTTTTCTTGCCTTATTGCAGTGGGTAGAACTTCTCGTAACATGTTGAATAAGAGTGATGAAAGCAGATATTTTTGCCTTGTTCCTGATCTTAGGGGAAGTACATTTAGTCTTTTACTATTAAGTATGATGTGAGTTGTAGGTTTCTTATAGATGTTCATTATCAAGTAATTCCCCTCTGTTCCTAACTTGCTGAGAGTTTTTAAAAAAATCTTGAATGGGTGTTGGATCTTGTCACATGTGTTTACCTGTATCAACTGATATGGTCATTTGAATTTTCTTCTTTACTTGTTGATATAGTGGATTACATTGGTTGCTTTTTGAATGTTGATCCAGCCTTGCATAATAAATCCCCCTTGGTCATAGTATATAATTCTTTTTACACATAGCTGGACTTAATTTGCTAGTTTTTTGGTGGAGGATTTTTGCATCTACGTTCATGAGAGGTACTGGTCTGTAGTTTTCTTTGATTGAACTGTGTTATCTAGTTTTGGTACCAAGATAATACTGACTTAATGAAACGAAGTGGGAAGAGTTCTTTCCTCTTATTTTCTGGAAGAGATTGCATAACATTGGTGTTAATTCTTGTTTAAATATTTGGTGAAATTCTCCAGTAAAGCCAGCTGGGCATAGGAGTTTCTTTTTGGCTTTTAGTTAAAAATCCAGGCTCTTTAAAAGTTATAGGACTATTTAGATTATTTCATCTTGATTGAGTTTTGTTATTTTGTGGTTTTGAGAAATTTATCCATTTTTATCTAAGTGTTTGAATTTACATATGTAAAATTGGTCAAAATGTTCCCTCATTATCTTTTTAATGGCTCTAGGATCTGTGAGGATAACCCCTGTTTCATTTCTGGTATTGGTGCTTTGTATCTTATGTCTTAAAAATTTTTTTTCAGTCTTGCTAGAGATTTGTCAATTTTATTGATATATTTTTTTGAAGAACGTATTGGTGATTTGTATCTTATCTCTTAAAAATTTTTTTTCAGTCTTGCTAGAGATTTGTCAATTTTATTGATATATTTTTTGAAGAACAAGCTTTGTATTTGATTGATTTTCTCTGTTGTTTTCATCAATTTCATTGATTTCTGCTCTAATTTTTGTTGTTTCCTTATTTATGCTTGCTTTTAGGGTATTTTACTCATCTTTTTCTAATTTCTTGAAGTATGAACTTAGGCTGTTGATTTGAGATCTTTCCTCATTTCTAATATAATTATTTAGTGTTATAAATTTCCCTCTCAATACTGCTTTAGCTGCATTCCACATATTTTGGTATGTTGTATTTTCATTTCTTTCAGTTATATCTATTTTTAAAAGTTCCTTTTGCAATTTCCTCTTTGACCCATAGACTATTTAGAAGTGTGTTGTTTAACTTCGAAGCATTTGGAGATTTTCCTGCTATCTTTCTGTTATTGATTTCTAGTTTGATTCCATTATCAAAAGAATATAATCTATATGATTTTCATTCTTTTAAATTTGTTGACATTTCTTTTATGGCCCTGAATATGGTCTGTCTTGGTGAGTGTTTCATGCACACTTGAAAAGAGTTTGTATTCTGCCGTGTTGGGTGGAGTGTTCTCTATATATTAATTAGGTTCTGTTGGTTGCTGAGAGGATTGTAGAAGTCCCCAACTATAATTGTGGGTTTGTCTATTTCTCCTTTTAGCTCTGTTGGTTTTGCTTCATATATTTTGAGGTTCTGTTGTTTTGTGCATACACATTTTTAAAAAATGAATTTAATTATTTATTTATTTTTGGCTGCATTGGGTCTTCATTGCTGTGTGTGGGCTTTCTCTAGTTGCGGTGAGCGGGGGCTACTCTTCGTTGTGGTGCTCAGGCTTCTTATTGCAGTGGCTTCTCTCATTGCAGAGCACGGGCTCTAGGCACACAGGCTTCAGTAGTTGTGGCGCATGGGCTCAGTAGTTGTGGCGCATGGGCTTAGTTGCTCCACGGAATGTGGGATCTTCCCGGACCAGGGCTCGAACCCGTGTCTTCTGCATTGGCAGGTGGGTTCTTAACCAGTGGGCCACCAGGGAAGTCCTGTGCATACACATTTAAGTTTTTTGTGTCTTCCTGGTGGATTGATTCTTTTATCATTATGTAATGTCCCTCTTTTCTCTAGTAATTTTCTTTGCTCTGAAGTCTAGTTATCAGATACTGATATAGCCATTCTTGTTTTTTTAAAATTAATGTTTCCCTGGTGTATTTTTTTCCATTCTTTTACTTCCAGCTGACCTATATATTGAATTTGAAATGAGTTTCCTGTGTACAGCATGTAGTTTGTCATGCTTTTAAAATCTACTCTGCAAATCTCTGTCTTTTGATTAATGTATTTAGATCATTTACATTTAAGGTGATTGATTTGTTAATGCTTATGTCAGATATATTATTATCTGTTTTCTGTTTCTTTGTTTCTCTTTTCTTACCTTCCTGTGGGTTACTGGGACTTTTTTTAGGATTCTATTTTGATTTATTTATAGTGTTTTTGAGTATCTCTCTTAGTAGAATTTTCATAGTGGTTGTTCTGGATATTGCAGTATATATATGCGACTTGTATAGACTTTGGTCTATTGCTGTCAGTGTTTTACCACTTCAAATGAAGTATGGAAACCTCACTTTCATTTAGGTGCCTTTAACGTTTCTCACTTTTAAATATCATTGTCATTAGTATCAGATTATGTTATAATTTTTGTTTTAATCCTTGATCTTGTGGCATCAGGGACTGTTGATGCAGATGTTCAGATTCCTAAAACACACCCAGCACAATTACACAGTCACCACCCCCTCCTACCATTGGGCTTCCATCATCCACTTACCTCACAGCTATGGGAAAAGGCTGCCTCTGTCCCTGAAAGTCTTTAGCAATTCATGAAGTATAGTTGGAAGCTGTGCTGCCCGTCTATCTCACCCCTCCACTCTGACCCAAGATTTTTTAATCCATAGGTCTTACCCTGAGTGACCCATGGTTCCTAAAGCCCACAGATTCTTTGCTGGGGGAGAGGGAGGTCAGATGTGACTGTTGTACTGTGTTGCAGGTTCTTTGTTTCTTGGTGCCACTTCCTTTGACCATCAATTTGCATCAGATGCTAGTATAGCCAGTATGTTATTACAGGAGTGCTGAACTTGGATGTTACAAGGAGCTTACTTCAGTCTACATACTTCCAATGCGTGTGTGCGTGCACGCACACGCACACACACACACACACACACACACACACACTCATGAACCTCCATCCCATGAACAACTCTCTGGTTTTACCTTGACGTAGACTTTCCTCCATAACATTCATAAGGCAGGTATTGGGACAGATCATGCACTTGTGGTTTCTGTCTCCAGATGTACTGCTCATGTGTATACAACTCACAGCTGCCTTTAGCTTTTCTATTCTTCTAGTCTTATCAGTAGAATCAGTTGTCCCTCTCCATAAATTCTAGAATTAATCTCAAACATATCCCTTAAGTCAGTGAAGGTAATAAACTTTACTAATATTTGTTGTGCTCAAAGTTTGAGAAGATATTTATTTTTCTCAATGTATAAAGAAAATTATACTTTAGATAGGTCACTTAATAATCTTATTCTGTTTTTTAAAAAAGGCATTAAAGCACAGCTTTTAAAGACTAAGGGCATTAATTTGTAATGCTTTATACTGCAAGTAATGGAATACCTGACCAATAGAAGCTTAAACAAGCAGGGATTTATTTTTTATAACCAAGCAGGAAGTCTGGAGGTAGGTGGCTGCTGGCATACATTTAAAGGCTTAACTTTGAGCCAGCATCTCTGCAATCCTCCTCACCTTCCTGCCGTGATCCCAAGGTGGCTGCTGCAGCTCCAGGCATTATGTATACATCTCAAGGCAAGAAAAGGTGAGCTAGGGGCAGCATCACCTGCATTTGTCCCGTGACTCAGGAAGACAAAAGCCTTTTCTAGAATCCCAGAACAGAATTCTGAAAAGGAGGCTGAGGAAACAAGTGGAGTATTTAGCCTTTTCTAGCTTCTAAATGGAGACGCAAGGGAGAAGGAATTTGGAAATGGATGTACTAATCAGCTACAATGAGCCAGTCATGTTAACTGACTTTGGGGAAAGTCTTTAGAATTCTTTTGATTGGTACTTTGAGTTGAATTATTTAGAGGAAAAAACAGGACATTGTTTTCTGAGGAAGGGGCTGCACATCTTTCTAGATCTTATCCATTTAATTTTATTTTTTACTCTACTGATTTAAATACATTATTAAGTATATAAAACCAATCTTGTTATATTGCCTTGAATGACTAAGATTCATGAGCACAACATTTTTTCAAGTTAGGTTTGGAAAGAGAGGAAAATTAGCTTAAAAATGTTTGAAGTTTTCTTTGACATGACTTTTTATTTTTATATTTAGGGTTTCTTTTTGAGTGATTTAGCTTTAGTAATAAGTAATGATAGCTTTCATGCTCTTATGGTCCTGAGCTCTACCCAAGGCAATTTTGTTGTTATTTTCTCTGGGAGGTTCACGGAATTTGCTGAATGACTTCTTTTTCTCTATAAAAGTACAGAAAAGAAGAAAAGAGAAAATGAATTTCTGAAATAAATATGCTATGAAGGGAGAGAAAAAAAACCTATTCATGGAGCGGAAGCAAACTAGTCTCAAACCTGATCGGGCAGGAATATCTAAGAGTGATAGTTTTAGGTAATTCATAATTTCCGTAAGCCTCAAAGGTAGTTAGAAAAGTAAGTGTTGTTAATATATATTAAAATATTAAATATTAACTGGCTTTCTTCAGGCCCCAAATTTTTAGTAACTTCTGTGACTGTAAAAGGATATCTACAGTACTCTCTAATACCTGTTCTGCTTTTAAGGGATTGAGCCCAGGTCCAATTATCTATTTCCTCTCTTCCATGTCATGGTGGTCATTCTCATTATTATGTTTGTCAAAAGCAAAAGTAGTAATTCTACCCTGATGACTTAAACAAGAAGAGATCTATTCCTTTTCTCTAAGAGAGCACAGACAATGCAAGATCTAATGCCTAAGGGCTCAGGCATTGAGTTTTCATCCTGGATTCACTATACTAGTTGACTGACCTTGGACAAATTACTTAAACTCTGTTCCTGAGTATCCCCATCTATAAAATGGGGATAATGATAAAGCATACTCAGAGATTTGCTCTGAAAATTAAAAGAATGTAGTGATTCTAAAGTACTTAGTGCACTGCTACACATGTCAGCTTTTATGGCTATGATAATGATATTCACATCTGCAAAGATAGGCTTCTAGCTAATGGTGGCCCTAATGAGCTGTCAGGTTCTTACCAAGCACCTTATTCTTCTTGCCTTTGTCATGTGGTTGTCAAGCATCTGGGCTTTGGACGCAGTCTAGATAGAAACCAAGAGACTCTGATGTGCTGAAGCTCTAAAAGAGAGATTATAAATGGATAAACAACTCCTGATACTGATGACTATGACCTGCTTCTCAGTTTGGGTTAGCTTTACGGTTTCTGTAGTCGCCCTGGCAACTTACTGATTATTTATTAATCAATCCAGTCATGTGATAAAATTGCTCTTCCAATCTTTAGCAACAAGGAAGGGATGGTGGTACCAGCTATTAATTTGATGTGAAACATCAAGGAGAGTCTGGATTTGGCTGCTGCCTTTCCAGTAGTGGTGCCATAAGTGGGATGGGACCCAAGGAGTTGAGATATCAAGGAACACTGGGTCTGTGGATAGTATGTTCCTGATTTTATCATTTGCTAAGACATTTGCCTAATTTCTTTGGACTGAGACTGAGCACCATTTCACAGTTACTAGGGCAAAGGGCAGGTTGACATGTGATCCTAAGAGATTATAATGGCAAATCTCAAATTTGTGTGTGTGTGTGTGTGTGTGTGTGTGTGTGTGTGTGTGTGTATGTGTATTGGGAGGGGCAAACATTTGAAACAGGTGCCCTATGGGCTTTTACATCATACCAAACAAATCCTCAAGCAATTAGCTTCTGAGGTATAGAATTTTGAATTGAAATTTCAAGTTAGAAATGGAATTTTGCATGCTATGCTGGTGAGAATAACAATAGAAATTGACATTACTGAACTTCAAAGAAGCATATGTGTATTGTTGATTTTGGGGGTTTGAATGTGTTACACAAACCAAGAGTTTTGGGAAGGATTTAGTAATAGTTCCTTTCATGTTAAAAAATATTTAAGAATTTGGTCTGGCTGATTTGATTTTATTTAGCAAAAGAATTGGAAATATTTAACAAGTATCCAGCTAATACTGTGCATAGAGAAATTGCTCATCAATTTAGCAGGAACTCGATTGAACTACCTTCTGAATTTTACACATTGTGGTTTCTCTTCAATTTTCATAGCGTTGATAGATCTTATGTTTAAAGGAAAAGGCCCCATTGTACGGTATACTTAGTCATTGTCGCTAGCTGGACAAAAATGTACTGACAAGAGTTCATAGCAGTTGTGTATGTGTATGGTTGGTGGGGGGGAATCCCTTTACTTCTTCCAGTCCCTTCTCTTTCCCTTGCTGCTGTGAGGGTGACCAGGAAAGGGAAGGCCAGCCTTGCTGAGGGCTCTTCAGGTTCAGTCCACTCCTTTAGTTTCTTTCAGAAATTTCAGAAGTGAGAATCTCAGCCAGTGCTGTTATGGCCATGCTTGGGAGCTGTAGCAATATTAGGCTAAGGAGCCAATATATATAAAATATATATTGCTAATATGTATTTATTATATAATAAATATATATTAGCAATATTAGGCTAATTATTGCTTTTTCTGCTCTCCCTCCTACCCCTTCTAAAGTGGAAGTGAGGCTGGCATGAAACTTGCAAGTCACCTCCCATCATTCTTCCTTTCTTAACACATCCAATCCCAGATGTTGGTTTCTTTACCTGCTGTCTACTGTAGCAGTGCTACTCCAAGTGTGGTGTGTGTTTGTGACATTGGGAGTCTTTAGAAACTTATATAACAATATGACCTTGCCATGATATCCAAGGGTGTGATTTAGTGGGCTTGTAAGTTTTTATGTCTTTGTTTTTGTTTCAGTTTTTTATAATTAATTTTATTGTATTTTATAAAAGTATGGGTCTGAAATGATTTGGGAAAAGAAACAATCAAACTTGCCCTTCCTCAATAATAGTTTGAATGTCCTTGTCCTATAGGATGTCCCTTCCTTCCCATTCCCATTGTCTTCACCCTTGTGCAGGTCTTTCTCACCTTGTGCCTGCTCAGCTGCACTAGCGGCTTGCCTCGTCTGCCTACTTCTCACCTCTCATTCCAATCCATCATTTTTTTAATGTGAGGTGTGAAGAGGTGAATTAATTATATTCCTCCATTTATGGCCCAATATCATCATTGATCTGTGCAAGGTCTCTCTTCTTTTACGTATTTTTGTTCCTCATCATTCCCAACCCCTAGTCTCATTCCCTTTCCACTTTATATAGGCTTCCATACAGATGTCTCTGATGCACATTCTTGAATCTGCATGTGTTCTTAAAAAATATGTAGCATTATTTTTTGTTTTTAAAAGATGTATAAATGATATTGTATGCTACAGATACCATTTTTTACCCAACGATATGTTTTAAGGATCTGTTTTGCTGTATGTACATCTGGTGCTATATGTCCTCCCCAAATCCATATATAGAAGCCCTAACCCTGCAGCGTGATGGTATTTGGAGATGGGACCTTAGGAGGTCATTAGGTTTAGATGAGGTCATGAGGGTGGGGCTCCCATGATGAAATTCATGCCCTTATGAAAAAGACACCAGAGAGCTTTCTCTCTCTCTCACTGCCCTGTGAGGACACAGTGAGAAATTGGCAGTCTGCAAACCAAGAATAGAGCCCTCACTGGGCAACTGAATTGGCCTGGCCAGCACCTTTATCTTGAACTGTGAGAACTGCGAGAAATCAGTTTCTGTTGTTTCAGCCTCCTAGTCTATGATATTTTGTTACGGCAGCCTAAGCTAATACATCTGGTTTATTGCTTCAAAGCAATGAAGTGAAGTGAAGTGAAAATCCGCCATAGAGTACTTATCCATTAAACCATATTTTCTTATCCATTTCCTCAACATAAATATCTAGCTTGCCTCCAACTTTCCCAAAATATTGGGTTGGACAAAAAGTTCATTTGGGTTTTTCCACAATGTTACAGAAAAACCTGAACGAACTTTTTGGCCAACCCAATACCATTGCACATTCTCATATATGTCCATTTATTGGCTACTGTGAGAATTTCTCTGAGATACATATCCAGGAGTGGGATTCTTGAATCATAGGGAATACACATCCTTAGTTTTGCCAAGTAGTACCACATTGCTTTCCAGAATGGCAGTTAACTCTCCCATTAGCAAAGCATTAGGGTTCCTATTTCCCTCCTCTCCTGTCTAATTCATCCTATTCCTCCAGGCCCAAGGCAGTATCCAGCTACCTGCAGGACCTCAACAGTACTACTCCAGCCCATCAGTTTATGGCTCTAGGTAGATAAACTTACCAGAACTTAGGGTCAATGAGCTTAGATTCAGATGCAGGCTCCACTAGTTACCATAAAACCGTGGGTGTGCTAGCCTACTTGTCTCTGCCTTGGCTTCCTCATTGGTAAAATGGCAGTGATAATGCATATCAAATAGTTTTGTGATGGTAAAATTAGGTAATGTATATAAAGCCCTTAGTAAAGGGTCTAGGTTGTAGTAAGTGGTCGAAAATGGTAGCTGTACTGCTTCCTAGTTGTTTTATATATATCTAAATCTTGGCTCATCAGCAAGAGAGTGGGTTTCCTCTTCAAGGCAGGGGTGGAGTTTTATGCTTGTTTTAAGTAGTGTATCTGGGGACTTCCCTGGTGGCGCAGTGGTTAAGAATCCGCCTGCCAATGCAGGGGACACGGGTTCGAGCCCTGGTCCGGGAAGATCCCACATGCCGCGGAGCAAGTAAGCCCGTGCGCCACAACTACTGAGCCTGCGCTCTAGAGCCCGCACTCCAGAGCCTGTGCTCCACAACAAGAGAAGCCCGTGCACCGCACGGGCCATGAGAAGCCCGTGCACCGCACCGCACCGCAATGAAGAGTAGCCCCCACTCGCCGCAACTAGAGAAAGCCCACGTGCAGCAACGAAGACTCAACACAGCCAAAAAAAAAAAAAAAAAACTGTATGGAGCTAAAACATAATTTTAAGTAGCATGACTGGCACAAAGCTAGGAATATAGTAAATGCTTAACAAACATTTGTTGGTTTGACCTGAGGTGAGTTTGTGATTACCTGAAATTACTTGCTTGAAAAGAGGGAACACTTGTAAAATTCTATGTTATTCCTCCATTCATTTTAACCAACCCAACTGTTGCTTTGCTGTGGTGATGTGGGACTGACTTGTGGTAAACTGAATGTGTGTGTGTGTGTGTGTGTGTGTGTGTGTGTGTGTGTGTGTGTGTGAGGGGGGAGTGGGGTGGTGGTGGAGGTTGTGGCAATGGATTCTCTGTGGGACAGAGCCAGGCTGCAGGTCACCGTCCTAACCGCTGCCTCTAGCTTTCCTCCCGCAGCCTTCGAGCTGGGGTGTTCCTCTGCCCAGGGCAGCTGTAGTGGCCCCGGCTTTCCTGGGCAAGGCTGCTCAGGCTCTTCCCCATTCTTCCAGGCTGTCTTCACTACAAGAGGAAAAGAGGTCTTGTCTTTTCCTTTTACTATTGAGTATTTAATTTTTAGTTTTATTGAGGTGTAATTGACATATAACATTATGAGTTGCAGGTGTGCAATGTAATGATTCGATAGTTATATATATTGCAAAATGATCACAGTAAGTCTAGTTAGGTCCACCACCACACATAGTTACAAGTTTTTTTTTTTCTGGTGATGAGAACTTTTCAGATTTACTCTGTTAGCTACTTTCAAATATACAGTAATTATTACCTATAGTCACCATGCTGTGCATTACATCCCGAGGACTTACTTATTTTACAACTGGAAGTTTGTACCTTCAGATCCCCTTCACCCATTTTGCCCACTCCCCACCCTCCACCTCTGGCGACCACCAGTCTGTTCTCTGTATCTATGAGCTTGCTTTTTAGAATTTTTTAATTTGATTTTTTTTAAAGATTCCACATATAAGTGAGATCATATGATATTTGTCTTTTTCTGTCTGACTTATTTCACTTAGTGTAATGCCCTCAAGGTCCATCCATGTTGTGGCAGGATTTCATTTTTTTATGGCTGAATAATATCCATTGTATATACATATATACACCATATTTTCTTTATTCATTCATCGTTAATGGCCACTTAGGTTGTTTCTGTGTTTTGGCTATTGTAAATAATGCTGCAGATGGACATGTGGTACACATATCTTTTCAAATTAGTGTTTTCATTTTCTTTGGATAAATACCCAGAAGTGGAATTGCTGAGTTATATGTAGTTCTGTTTTTAATTTTTTAAAGAACTTCCATACACACCAATTTATATTCCCACCAACAGTGCACAAGGATTCCCTTTTCTCCACATCCTTGCCAACACTTGTTATTTCTTATCTTTTTGACAGTAACCATCCCAACAGGTGTGGGGTGATATCTCATTGTGGGTTTGCTTTGCATTTCCCTGATGATTAGTGATGTTGAGCATCTTTTCATGTACATGTTGGCCATCCATATGTCTTCTTTGGAAAAATGTGTATTCAGATCCTCTCTCCATTTTTTAATCAGACTTTTTTTTTGCCATTGAGTTGTATGAGTTCTTTATATATTTTGGATATTAACTCATTATCAGATATATTTATTTGCAAATATGTTACCTCATTTCATAGGTTGCCTTGAAACAAAGTATTTTCAAACGTCCTTTTAGAATTCCTGCCAATGCGTCATGCTTTGCAGGAGGCTATTGCTCTGGCGTATATAATCCTGGCAAAGTATAAAGTTCAAGCAGCAAATTCAGGATACTGGTTACCTCTGGAGAGGGAGGCAAGGGGCATGAACTCTGAGAGAGGGCTTTATTTGTTTATTTCTTTCTTTTTTAATATTTTAATTTCATTGGAGTATAGTTGATTTACAATGTTGTGTTAGTTTCAGGTGTACAGCAAAGTGATTCAGATTCTTTTCTCATATAGGTTATCACAGAATATTGAGTAGAGTTCCCTGTGCTATTTATACAGTGGGTCCTTGTTGGTTATCTGTCTTATATATAGTAGTATTTGTATGTTCATCCACAAGTATCATATATCACTCATATGTGGAATCTAATTTTAAAAAGATATAAATGAGCTTATTTACAAAACAGAAACAGACAAATATCGAAATCAGGAGCTTGGGATAAGAGAGTGCTTTAATTGTATCTGAAATGTTTTATATTTTATACATGGCTGTGGTGTACATGGATGTTCATGATATGATATGCATATGATACAAAAAATATCATATATCATAATAAATATATACGATATTTATTGTATCATATATCAAATATTATCTTGGATATATTAACTTGAATTTGCTGCTTATTTCCATGCTTATATTATCCATAAATAATACTGTATTTTTGAATGTTTTCAGACTTTATGTAAGTGAAGTGATCAAATTTTGTGTGCCTTTCTACTAGATTTTTTTTTTTTTTTTTTTTTTGCGGTGCGCGGGCCTCTCACTCCCGTGGCCTCTCCCGCTGCGGAGCACAGGCTCCGGACGCGCAGGCTCAGCGGCCATGGCTCACGGGCCCAGCCGCTCCGCGGCATGTGGGATCCTCCCGGACCGGGGCACGAACCCGTGTCCCCCGCGTTGGCAGGCGGACCCTCAACCACTGCGCCACCAGGGAAGCCCTCTACTAGCTTTTTTTTGCTTGACATTTTTTTGAGATTTGTCCATATTGATGCATATAATTTTAGACCTCTGTATTAATATTAATATGAATTGAGGTATCTTTTTTGCTACTGATGGACATTTAGATTGTTTCCTATTTTTCACTCTTACCAACACTGCTGTAACAAATAATCTGATCTATAGCTCCCCATGCACGGCGCAAAAGATATTTAGGAGTGGACTTGCTAGGCCTCAGGGCATATACACCTTTCACTTTGCTAGGTATTGCCATGTCTTTCCTCAGAGGGATTTTTCTGTTTTACTTTCCTACTAGCAGTGCATGCATGTTGGTGTTGGCTCACAGTTTGCCAATCCTTGGTAGCATTATCTAGGCTTTGCCCAGATCCTCAGAAAAGATGGGAGGGGAGTGGGGAAAAGGGAGGGCAAGGTTCTACAATTAGGAGGAGAATGTCAGCTCTGACGAATTTCCTGTGACATTTACTTTAATGAGGAAAAGATTTTATTCTCTGTTTTGATGAAAATAATATTTAGACTTCTGTGGGAAAACTGTTACATTTTTACTCTGAAGTAGAGGAGTTTTTTTTTTTTTCCTGTTTACATTCTTGGCAAATAAGTAGAATAGACCAGTTAGCAAGCTAATGTCCTAAATGTTCACTTGCAGTAATAATTTTTAAATGTTTCAAAATAGCATGGAGCATTGGGTTTATTCTTATTGCTTTTCAAGGTTTTGAATTTGTTAAAATGCATTGAATTTAAAATGAGACACAACTTTATGATGAAGATTGATCATAATTATTTGCCACTCTAATTTGCATTTTGTAATGGGAAAATAAATGATGGGAAATGTGTTTACCTTTTCAAACAAATAAGAAAAGTCACAAAGAGTAACTTTGGCCATTTTATGTTGTCTCTTGTGTTCACAGATGGGAAAAGAGAAATTCCACAAATCTCAACATTGGGGCTTTTGCAACAATGTTAGGATGCTGGTGAGTGAAGATAAACCAGGAATAGGTGGAGAACTGCTTCTCGGACAAAAGATAAAGCCAAAACATAGTGTATTTCCTGAAGGAATGGGAACTGATTCACCATCCTGGGTGGCTTTTGATAAACAGGTAAGTCACATGACGTTGGGAGAAATGCAGCCTTAAAATGTTACATGTACTAAATATTAAGTAGATGTGAGAAAATAAGAGTCCTCAATGTAAATGTGTTCATCTGAAATGACACATTCTAGAAGAAAAGTACCCTAAACAAAGAAAAGTTATCCCTGCTCCTGTTTCTGACTAGGTACATTGGCTGCAGGATGCTTAATGTTCATCACCTTTCTTGGCTAATGTTTATCAACCTTTCTCTCATCTCCTGCCCTGGACAGGATAATGTCCTTCTATAGACTGTAAGAGTCTGGTCAGACTGCCACTTTTGCTTAGTGATTGCCATTAACTAAATAATTTTGTTTGATTCTGAATGTGCCGTTGAATACAATGGGAAAATGCCTTCTCTTCTTTTCTCCATACTAATTATGGTTCCTCATCCCTGAGGACCATAGGGTGACATGGCATGAATTGTAGAAGTGAAGGAAAGAGGTGCCATTATTAGACAAGAGTCTGAACTTTTTAGTGATATGTGTTTGTATACATAACACATGCACGTATACTGGCATATTGACAGTTGTAGAAGGCGATCCTTTTGAGTATCTTAAAAAGAGACTAAGATCAAAGGGAAAAAACCCAAGGTGACCAGTTATTTCCCACAAGGCAGCTATATGGATATGCTCTGTTTATCACACAACCTTGTATCACGGCCCCATGGTCTGTTCTCCAGAAAAGAACTTGTTATTAGATTATTTAGGTCCTGTAATTTAAAAATAACTCAGGACTAAAGAATTCAAACCGTAGTATGCTAAGTTTACCAGGAAGTTTTTAGCAGCCTTAGCGTGGATTGGTTGGCAATACTTTGATTCCAATTAAAATGTCTTCAAATTTGGTAGAAGTGACATATCCCATGTCATCTGAGTTAGGGTCAATCAATTAGAGCACATATTTCTTTTGAAGCCCCATTCTGACACTTATGGAGATCTAACAGACCACGGGAAAGCTTCTTTCCTGGGAAACCATCTCTACTTTGAACGTGGACCAATATTTCTCTCTTTTTTTTTTATTATTTTCAGTACCTGGCTTAGTGCCGGACCCAGAGTTCAGAAACAATCTCTGGGCTGACTTACTTGGGTAGATCATGCATGGCTTCCTGTTAACATCAATCTTATAGGTGTTTGCACATCATCATTCTAGAATATTTAATTTGCAAGGGTCAAAAAAAAGATTCTATTTTTACTTCTTGTGTCAAAAAGAGGGTATTGACAATAGCGTAATCCACCACTGAATAAATAATGTAGACCACCATATATGAAACTATTCTCTTGCATTTAAAGTTGAAAATTAATTTTATTTCATGTTTTTCTCGGTATTTAATATGTGCCTTTCAAGCCTATTTTATAGCCCTTTAATTACTTATAAAATCATGTAGAATATTTCATGAAGTTGGAATAATTTTAGCTTTAAACTACTTGAGAAAATGAAGAGCTTGCTCATTTCAGGCCTAACTAAATGCGACATAATTCTTTCAGTTATTTTGTTGGTCAACTTCAATTAAATATTCATTGAGCTTTAAATGAGACACTAAGACTATGAAATATTTACGTGCTCTGATGAGATTGTGAACTACAGATTGGATCCTGGTTAATACCCAGAGCAAATTATAAAGCACTTTCTGCATTTGTGGTTCAACAAAACAAGTCAACACCTGTTAATCATTTTTCTTGAAAATGAGACACTTTAAACTCGTTGCCAGTTTTTCCGACAGCTTTTAATCATAGCAATATACCTAGGGTTCCATTCTCAAACAATACAAAGTAGAAATAAAGGCAGTTCTTTGGAAAGTGCATCAAAATTAATATTTGCAGTAGATGCTCTTGGTGCCTACCCAGACCCATGATAGGGGTGGGGCACCCCTCCCCCACAGCTGCAGCAAGTGCTTTGGCAAACAGCTCACACCTGTAACCCTCCATGGAGTGTTGCTCTTGGCCAATGGGCATTGCATCACCCAGAGAGGTAACCTGGGAGGTTACACTGGCCCCTTCATCACAGGACCGGGTAGCAAATGGTTGACTGATTTGTCAAGGGTAAAAGGCTGAGCTTCTTTTTTTTTTATTATTATTTTTTTATTTTTTTAACATCTTTATTGGAGTATAACTGTTTTACAATAGTGTGTTAGTTTCTC
>NC_041234.1:26906127-26918949 GCF_002837175.3 Physeter macrocephalus | reverse complement strand
ATATATGTCCCTGCCACTCTCTCACTTCGTCACAGCTTACCCTTCCCCCTCCCCATGTCCTCAAGTCCATGCTCTAGTAGGTCTGTGTTTTATTCCCGTCCTACCACTAATCTCTTCATGACATTTTTTTTTCTTAGATTCCATATATATGTGTTAGCATACGGTATTTGTTTTTCTCCTTCTGACTTACTTCACTCTGTATAGTCATGTACCAAAATGTTCATTGCAGCTCTATTTACGATAGCCAGGACATGGAAGCAACCTAAGTGTCCATCAACAGATGAATGGATAAAGAAGATGTGGCACATATATACAATGGAATATTACTCAGCCATAAAAAGAAATGAAACTGAGTTATTTGTAATGAGGTGGATAGACCTGGAGTCTGTCATACAGGCTGAGCTTCTTTAAGGTGGGACAGCTCTGTGTTGTGATTTAGGCTCACAGCCCCTTGTGGCGTTAAGACTCGGCAAAGCTTCATGTGAGAATGCATCCTCGCTTGGATCACTTCTCTTCCTTTGACTGTTCCCCTCACTCCCTTACAGGTTTCTCCCAAGAGTATGCCCTTAATAAATCACACGCACCTAAATCCCTGTTTTAGGTTCTGCTTCTATGGAGCCCAACCTAAGACAATGTTCCAGTTTCTATCCATAATTCTAAAAGTGACCATCAAAATGCTCTCAAGCCGACCATCAGATTACAAGCAGAAAAGATGCTATTTGCAGTCACGCAAAAGAGCCAGCATTTATCATCTTGCCTGGCCCTCATAGCAGACATTTCTAGCTATTTATCTTTTCTTCACTCTCCCCTTCATTCTTTTTTTTTTTTTTTTTAACATCTTTATTGGAGTATAATTGCTTTACAATGGTGTGTTAGGGAGAGAACACTAGTTTTATTCAGGCTGGAGACATGCCCACTTACAGGTGTTCATCTACCCCAGGCTCCCTGCAGCTAGGGCTGGCTACTTGGCTCACTTCTAGCCAATGATATGTGAGTTAAGGTTTATTGGGTGGGGCTCCTGGGAAAGGTATTTTTCTAATTAAAGGAGTCAGGCTCAGCTGCTATGTTTTTCCTGCCCTTTGCCCTGCCTTGTTTTCCTCTCTGGAACTAGGACATAATTCCTTGGGGGCACATCAGCCATCTTGTGACTGCAGCAGAGATAAAGGGAATCTAGGGCCCCGATGGCATCATGCAGCCACTGTTTCAGGCCTGGGCTGTGTCTCTCCGGACTTCTTGTTAAATGAGAAAAATCAGCCCCTATTTCAGAGGTTCTCAACCCAGGGAGGCGTCTAGAAATGTGTGGAGGTGTTTTAAGTTGTCACAATGACCTGGAGCAGCACTGGACTAGGATAAAGCAAGTGAGGCACTTGTCTTGGGTACAGAATTTAAGGGGCACCCCCAAAACTCAGTAATCCGCCAGATAATATTTTAATGAAATATCTTAAAAATTAATGCAAAAAATTCAGGTTGAATAAAATGCCAGCATGTTATAATAAAGACAGGATCAGTAACTGCCATGCTGAGCCATACTGGAGCCTGAGGCAAAAAGAAAAGTCAGTAGCACTGATTCCATATTTGTTTAACATGGTGGTATTTTGTTCATCATGGATTTCTGGCATTAGTTTTGATGTTTTAAATTGCCTCGCCCTAGGGCCAGACCTGACCCAGAGGTGCTGCTGCTATTTGAGTAGCTGGGGGCCAGCCTTGTATTTTACAACCTGCACCATGGGGAAGGCAACCCCCCACCGGGCAGAATATTCTGCCTAAAATGCCAGTACTGCTCCCATTGAGAAACACAGTCCTAACTTGCTTAAAACCCTTGGCAGTGGGAGGGTTTATGCAAATAGCCAAACATAATTTTGCCTGATACTGCACCTACTGCCCAAAGACTAGTTATTTCGTCGAATTCATTTAAATACAAGCAAGCACATAGTCATTCAACCAGTTAGTTCCAGTCATCATCCCAGCACCTCTATCAGGAAGAAGCAAACATGGATGATTGTTCTCATTTTATAAATGAGGAATCATTGGCAAGAAGTGGGGCAGGGGTCAGGGTTCTGATAGTGGCTTATTCACCTTATGCGTCTGAGCCTGAGTTTCCTTGACCGTGATGTGGGGCTTGGCTAGCTGGGTGCTAATACCCCTTTACCTCTGGCAGTCTCTGCCTAAGTCTTGAGTCTTAGTCTGTGGCATGTAGTCTATGACTACAGGGAAATTCATCCTAGAACTGAGCCCAGACCCTGGATCTCCTCTCCTGGGGCTCTTTCTAATTACATCAGGCACCTACTGCTTCATTGTTGATTGAAGTTGGGCACTTAGTAGTTTACAATATGCCGCCGTTGCTATCGTTACCTGCTTTTATAAAAAAAGTCAGACTAGTTAGAAATACTCAAATGACTGAATGTTTTTTAATGACTTTTATCTGGATGTTAAGCATCATTTACATAGACTCTACAATTATACACTCATTTCTCTTCATTTGTCAATGGCTCCTAGTTAGCCTAATTTGTTGGCTGATTTGCAAATGACTCTTATAGTAAGTGGCAGGATAAAGGTTGATCCTATGGGGTATGCATGCATTTAGAAATATTTCATTTTTTCCATCTACTGTATACATAATAATTATAATCAAAACTGCTGACCACAGAATTAGAATTTTAATAACTGCATTCATTGACATGGACTTTATGGTGAGCTGATTATTTAGTGCTGTGTGGATCTCTATGCTTTGAACAATATGAAAATAAAAAGTTAAAGTATAATTTGATCTCTTGGGTCACCTTGATGTATTTTTTTAATTGAACAAGTTGGTTTATTATTCCTTGCAGTGAGGGAAAACATATACCCTGAGTAACTGGGATGTCTAAGTAAGCAGGTGTTAGAAAAGACTTACTATAAGATTTGGGCTTGTGTTAGGTAATTTTGGAGAGGATCGAAGAAAGTGAGGCCTTGCTCTGGGTTGGGTGCTCTCAGGAAGCGGGGGTACTTCTATGATTGTGTATCTTATTTGAAAAATTGAAGTATAGTTGCTGTACAATATTATGTAAGTTACAGGTGTACAATATAGTGAGTCACAATTTTTAAAGGTTATATTCCATCCATTTACAGTTATTGTAAAATATTGGCTATATTCCCCATGTTGTACAATATATCCTTGTAGCTTATTTTATACCTAATAGTTTATACCTCTTACTCCCCTCCCCCTTCCCTCTCCCCACTGGTAACCACTAGTTTGTTCTCTATATCTGTGAGTCTGCTTTTTTGTTATACTCACTAGTTTATTGTGTTTTTAAGATTCCACCTGTAAGTGATATCATACAGTGTTTGTCTTTCTCTGTCTGACTTATTTTACTTAAGCATAATGCCCTCCAAGTTCATCCATGTTGCTGCAAATGGCAAAAATTTTCATTCTTTTTGATGGCTGATTAGTATTCCATTTTGTGTGTGTGTGTGTGTGTGTGTGTGTGTGTGTATACACACCACTTCTTCTTTATCCATTTATCTGCTAATGGACACTTAGGTTGCTTCCATAGCTTGGCAATTGTAAATAATGCCACTGTGAACATTGGGGCGCATGTAACTTTTCGAATTAGTGGTATTGGTTTTTTTTCAGATACATATTCAGGAGTAGAATTGCTGGGTCCTATGGTAGTTCTGTTTTTAGTTTTTGAGAACCCTCCATACTGTTTCCACAGTGGCTGCACCAGTTTACATTCCCACCAAAAGTATACGAGGGTTCCCTTTTCTCCACATCCTCACCAACACTTGTTATTTGTTGTCTTTGTGATAATAGCCATTCTGATAGATTTGAGTTGATATCTTATTGTGGTTTTGCATTACCCTGATGATTAGTGATGTTGAGCATCTTTTCATGTGCCTGTTGGCCATCTGCATTCCTCTTTGGAAAAATGTCTATTCAGTTCTTCTGCCCATTTTTTATGACTGTGTATCTTAATAAATCTCATTTATGGAGACAGCAGACTAGAGTGAGGCTACATCTGTAATTGGGAGAGAAGCAGCCGTCACTCCCATGAGCTAGGACAGGAGGATATTTGGCATTTTGTGGCTTGGACAATGTTTATGTTCTGTCTGTGTTTAGATGTAGCTATGGAGTGGTCTGTTTTTTTGGTCTTGAGCCACTGTGGTCACAGAGCAGCCTTGTCTGAGGATGGTATTTTCTGGAAGTGTTCATGTTCAGCGGGAGAACACCAAGGCTTTGCTGTGGCTGCCAGACCAGCTTGTAGCAGCACCAAGGCCAGCTGATAGTGCCCGGCTGGCTCCTGCATGTCAGGGGCTGCTTTTCTCCTTACCCAATACCAGCCAGAATTTTTAGTTTTCCCACAGGGGATCAAGGAGTGATCAAGTAGGCTAGAATTTTGTATGATTGGGAAAGAACAGTACATGACTACAGATCCTTGAAGTTTTGCCTAAAGCCAATTAGGAATGTTACAAAATATAATCAGCGTATATAAAAATAAAATACAATTAAAAATTTAAAAATAACTAGAAAATGTGTCAGATACTATACCTTTAAACCATACCCAAAAGGTCAAATGAAAAATTTCCATAGGCTTATTAACTTTCAGATTATCTGAAACCTGTTAGAATCATTTCATACAAGACACCGATATGTATAATTATAACACAATGTGATTGTAATACATTGCCATTTAAATCCCATGTTTTAGGTCACAATTACATAATCTTTAGCTACTTAGCTTTAAAGATGAAATCAAAAGGCTTGCCTGAAATCAAACATGTCATACCCCAAATTCTTAACTGTATATTCTGCATCTATTTCTAAAACACAAAATTACCTTCTTTAAATTTATGTTAAACTGATAAAGTTTCTAATTTCGTCATGCATTATGGCTTTCTTTAATCTTTTGAAATTCAGAAGGCATTTAATAAAAACCCCCAAATCTGGGATAGATGTTTTTGGAATAAAAAGAATGAGGTTCATAAATGAGTCTCTGACTGAAGAAGAGAGAGTTCTTCCTCCTCTCTTTTCTAAAACCTAGAGTGTGGTTACCAGGCAAAATTTTAAGACCCTCCCCTCAGGGTTATACTTTTTTATCAATAAGTAGGCCTGTGGCTTATTCTCATTAGCCCAAAGTTAAAATTGTCTTTTTGAGCTTAAACCTGAGTAGATACCACTACACACCCATTAGAATGGCTATAACTTAAAAAGACTGACAATACCAAGTTCTGACAAGGATGTTAAGAAACTGAAACTTCTATATATTCCTGGAAGGAATGTAAAATGGTACTGCCATTTTGGAAGACAGTTTGGGAGTTTCTTAAATAGTTAAATATATGCTAACACATGACTCAGTTAATTCCACTCCTACATATATTTCTAAGAGAAATTAAAACATACATTCACGCAAAAACTTGTATGTGAATGATTATAGCATCATTATTCATAATAGCCAAAAACAGGGAACAACCCAAATGTCCATCAACTGATGAATGGATGAACAAAATGTGGTATAGCCCTACGATGGAAACTATTTGTCAATAAAAAGAAACTACTGGTATATAGTACAATACGGATAAACCTCAAAAACATACTAAGTAAAAGAAAGCAGACACAGAAGACTTCATATTGTATGATTTCATAAATCATACAATATGAGTTTGTATGAAGTACAATTTTGTACTTCATATTGTATGATTCCTTCTAAAAAAGGCCAATGTATCAGAGAAAGCAGATGAGTAGTTGCCTGGGGTTGGCGGTGGGAGAGGGAGTGTTTTGGGGCTGATAGAAGTGTTCTAAACTGGATTGTGGTGATGATCACACAGGTCTATAAATTTATGAAAAGTCATTGAACTATATACTGACAAGAGGTGAGTTTATGGCATATAAATTACAGTTTAATATATTAGTCTAGGACTGCCATAACAAAATACCATAGACTGGGTGCCTTAAACCACAGAAATTTATTTTCTTATAGTTCTGGATGTTAGAAGTCCGAGATCACGGTGCTGGCAGGGTTGGTTTCTCTTAAGGCCTCTCTCCTTGGGTTGCAGATGACCACCCTCTTGCTGCCTCTTCACATGGCTGTTCTCTGTACATACTGATTTTTTTTTTTTTTGAACACAAAGATCTTTGTCATGTATAACATTTTAGTTCACAAATTAGGAACTGATAGTTACTGTTGGATTTGTTGACTTATAGTTTAGGCTGATTTATATTTTGATCTGAATTTTTAATCTATACAGTAATGTTTATTTATTAAAAAGTACTTCCCTCTCTGAATTCAGACCAGCCGCAGGTTTATTGGAAACATTTAAAAGATTATTTACCCTCCTGAATTTTGTATTTGCAGGATTCTACCCTATAGTAAGCTCACCCTTTTTTAACACTGATGGTGGGTGATGGTACAAATACTGACTATATAATCTATGTTCTTTTTTAAAAAAATATTTTTGAAATAATTTTGTACTTACAGGAAATTCCAAAAATGGCACAAGACAGTTCCTGTGTCTCTTTTCCCAGCTTTCCCCAACAACAGCATCTTATACAATTATGGTACATTATCAAAACCAGGAAATTGACATTAGTATAATACTAAACTTGCAGACCTTAATTGAATTTCACCAGTTTTTACATGCACTCATATTTCCCCTTTAGTTTATAGTTCTATGAAATTTTATCACAGGTACGGATTCATGTAACCACCACCACAATCAGGACACAGAAAACTGTATTCCTCTAGGATTTTGTTGTTTGAGTCTTTATTTTAATCAACTTTACTGAGGTATAATTTGTATATGATAAAATGTACCCATTTTAAGCATATAGTCCCATGAGTTCTAACAAATGTATACACAGGTAACCACACGCCAGACACCATATAGAACATCTCTACCACCCTAGACAGTTCCCTCTTGCCCCCTTCCATTCAGCCCTCCTCCATGGCTCTGACTTGCATCACTATAGTTTTGCCTATTCTTGAACTTCATATAAATGGAACCTTATAGTGTGCCTTCTCTGGAGTCTGGCTCACTGTTTGGGATTTAAGATTTGAGGTACAGCTTTGATGCTGTGTATGTATATAAAGAAAGTGCAGCCAATTCACATGTAATAATTCACCATGGCAGATTTCTGGTTATTTTTATAATTGTTTTTCATTCTCTAGGTTGATATTCCTTTATTTTTAAACATGCTGGTTTTTAGTTTTTTCAAATAAATTGCTCTCCTAACTCCCTTCAGTGGTTTAAAAACATTTAGCATTGTTAATTTCTAAATTTAAACATGTTAGAATTGTTCATATCCTTCTACTTATTTTAATTATGCTCCTCTATTTAAATACCTATTCTGAGTATGAAATGCATTCTGCTGTTTAGTGTGGTAATAGTTCTTTTAATAAAGAGGATTCTTCAGGGACACATGTCATTATCATAAACCTTTTATCAGAGGTACAAGTAATTGAGGGCGCATGGCTGTTCATTCTAGGACATCAGAAATGGGGAGGTGGCAGGGAGGGCATGAATTCCACATTATTGAAAGGGGGACAGAAATGCTTATCTCCATTCTCTTTTCAATGTCCCATTTCCTTTTCTTATATCCCATCTCTCAACCTCCTAAATCTTTCCCCTTCCATTCTTTTGACCTCTTTCTCTATTTCTTTTTCTCTCTTATTGGACTTGATCTGTCTTTTCATCCTCATTCTCTTTCCTTTCATGCATTTTTATTCATCTTCCATCATGTGTGCCCTATTTAACTTTCTTCCGTTTGCCTACTTTGTCTTCCTCTGTCCCAGGCCTTGCAATTGCTGACTTCTCTTCTTAGGAAAGTAGAATCATCATCATCATCATCATCATCATCATCATTATTGCCAGGGTCTTTTCCTTTCCCTTTACCTCTAGGATTGAACCCAGGGTATGTATGTCTCCCTCAATGGAGCATTGTTTGAATGAACTCTGTGTACATTGGTTGGGGTATCCCTTGGGAACATGGTCCTCCTGCAACACCCCTGTAATGGGAGGCTCTCTGGTGTAGTGGAGAGAGCAAGGGTTTCAGTCAGACAGATGGGTTCAGAACCTGGATTTACCATTTATTACGTATTTCATCTGGGCTATGTTTTTAACCTCTCTTGGTCTTGATTCCCTCATCTGTCAGGTAAGAGTAAAAAACCTATCTTAGAGTTGCTGTGAACATCAGATGGACAGTGCACATCGAGTGCCCAGCTCATCGTATGTAGTCCTGAAGAATCAACTCTCCTCCTTTGCTTAAGGCCTGGCTTATTTTCTTACGTGGGGTAGGGAGGGCGGTGATCCTAGGGGAAGTGAAGCATAAGCTGGGACTATCCCAGTCATCACCTGTGCTGCAGGATTCTTGCATTTTTCTTTGGCACAAATTCTGCTATATTCCAGAAGAATCAGTTTGGAGATGCCACCATTGAGACCAGTGAATTCTAAAAAATAGCCATTAAGCTATCAATGCATTGCTCTTTCCAGTTGTTCCTCAGTGTTCCATTTATTCTGTGGGTATTAAGGTAGTTTAAAAAGTCTTCTATTGTTTAAGAGAGTTTGTCATGTGTCTTCTATTTTAGCAAATTCACTTAATGGTTTTTAGGGGAAAGGTGATAAATAACTACATTTATTATTATTTTACTTTTTCACTATTCTGAACTAATAGCAGTCAGTAATAGACTACTACAATTGTATTTACATTCCGATTATTCTAAACTCAAAGATTTTACACCATTGTCATCTAGGTTCTAGAAACTTCATGTAGGCCCTTTTATGTTTAATCAAAATTTTACTTCCTTTGTAGTCTACCCTGTTGTTTCCCTCCTTTTTAGCCTAAAATATAAAATCTGTTTTTGAGTATATTTTATTCTATCTCTGGTTCTACTTGTTGATTTTTTTCATCTGGTGTTTCAGGGCATTTATTTATTTTTTTATTTTAAACTTTTTATTGAAATATAGTTGATTTATAATATTGTATTGTTTCAGGTATATAACATAGTGATTCAATGCTTTTATAGATTGAATTGCCATTTCAAGTTATTATAAAATAAATAATGGCTATATTTCCCTGTGCTATACAATATATCCTAGTTGCTTATTTATTTTATACATAGGTGTTTGTATCTCTTAAAACCTACCCCTGTCTTGCCCCTCCGCCTCCCCACTGGTAACCAGTAGTTTGTTCTCTATATCTGTGAGTCTGTTTGTGATATTCATTCATTTATTTTATTTTTTAGATTCCACATATCAGTGATAACATACGGTATTTGTCTTTTTTTTTACTTACTTCACTAAGCCTAATACCCTCTAGGACTATCCACATTGTTGCAAATGGCAGAATTCCATTCTTTTTTATGACTGAGTAGTATTCCATTGTGTGTCTGTATATATCACATCTTCTTTATCCATTCATATGTTGAGAAACACTTGGGTTGCTTCCTTATTTTGGCTACTGTAAATAATTCTACTATTAACATTGGGGTGCATGTATCTTTTTGAATTAGTGTTTTTGTTTTTTTCAGATACATACCCAGGAGTGGAATTTCTGGATCATATGGTAGTTCTATTTTTAGTTTTTTGAGGAACCTCCTTACTTTCTTCCATAGTGGCTGCACCAATTTACACTCCCACCAGCAGTGTACAAGGGTTCCCCTTTCTCTACATCCTCGCCAACATTTGTTATTTGTAGACTTTTTGATGATAGCCATTCTGACAGGTATGAGGTGATATCTCATTGTGATTTTGGTTTGCATTTCTCTGATGATTATCAGAGCATTTATTTTTACATTTGTGTTTGAATTTCAAAAATAAAACTGTTTTTCAATTCTGGTCTAGTGGGCTTTTACAGTCAGCTTTATTAATTTAAACTTTGGTTCTTACTGATGTGTAATGGGGATAATATTATTAATGTGTGTTCCCAGCTTTCTCCTTTTCCCCACACCCTGCCTGCTGAACAAAAATTTGTCTTTGCTCATTCCACTCCCCCACGCCCCACCCCACTCCATCCTCTAAGGATTCTTCTGAGTTTTTCAGTCAGATTCTCAGGCTTTGGGGGATGCAGAAAAGGGAGAAGGGCTGGAAAGAGCTGCGGGGAGGAGAGAGAGAGGGAGAGAGATGTCTTAGAGCTGATGGTGAGGAAATGTGAGACTGACAAGACTTGAAAGAGGAAAGGCATTTTTGTGAGAAGTGGAGATGTGGAGCATAAATTGGATCACCTTTAGAGTTTCTCCAGGGAGCTAAGGTGAGACAGAGTTTTCAATTGCCGTTGTTTGCTCAGCCTTTTCTTGGACTATATTACCATGCTGGGCCTGGTCCACATTGGCTCATTATTTGAGTTACATCTAAATGTTAAGTCACTAAATTATATATTTTTGTTTATATTTAAACAAGTAAGAGAGCCACTATTACCCTCTGTCACTGATCAGTTGACCCCAGTCCTCTCGTTTCCCTCTGAAATCTTCCTTTCATCAGTCTCCTTTCGAAGGCCACTGCTGCTATCCTATTTCATATCTTTCATCCAGAGAGTAGCCTCTTCAGCACCATCCCTGCCTTCAATCTGATTCCCCTTTCAACTGCCCACTCTGCTACAGGGTTAACTTTCTAAAATATTTAGAATTCTTTGACTTAGCTTTGCATGGCCTGTGGACCACCTGTCTTTTGGCTCTTGTACCTCACTTATCTCATCTCCTCTGCCACCCCTTCCCCACTCAGCCCTCAGCCACACAAAACGACTCACAGGACCCCACATACCATATACTACCCATGCTCTTGTAACTTTGTACATGCTGTTCCCTCCACAGAGAATGCCCTTACCCACTTGTCCACGCATACAGTTCTTCTTTCATCTCTCAGCCTTGAAGACTCATTTCACTTGTCACCTCCACTGTGATGCATTCTTCTTCTTTTTTTTTTTTTTTTTTTTTTTTTTTGTGTGGTATGTGGGCCTCCCTCTGCCGTGGCCTCTCCCGTTGCAGAGCACAGGCTCCGGACGCGCAGGCCCAGCGGCCATGGCTCACGGGCCCAGCCGCTCCGCGGCACGTGGGATCCTCCCAGACCAGGGCGCGAACCCGGTTCCCCTGCATTGGCAGGCGGACGCGCAACCACTGCGCCACCAGGGAAGCCCCGATGCATTCTTCTTGATGCTCTCTCAGGTGGTTCGCACTTCCCCCTCCTACTGGAGCATTTTCAAACCCCTGTTAGAATAGCCCTGTTACTCTTCTCTGTGTCCTTCACTGAGCTGGAGTTTGGTGGGATTTTGTGGCAGTTCAGGACATAATGCTTAACCTCTGAAGGTGGCCTCTGAAGCTAGGCAGTGTGAGTTCTAACCCCAGCTGTCCTATTCTCTTATCTCGAGACCTTGGGTAAATTATTTAATTTCCTAAACCTTGACTTCTGTAAAACAAGGATCACGATATTACCTATTTTAGAGCTGTGTTGTGAGGAGTAAATGAGATAGAATGTAAAAGAACTTAACACACTGCCTGACCCATTATAACTACTTAATCAGAGTTGGCTATTTTCATTTATCTTTGAATTCTCAGAGCCTAGCACAGTGCCTGACACATCACAGGTGCTCAGCGATCTATACTGAATGGCTTTGTAAGAATATTATTTTGTCTCTCCTAATGGCTTTTCACTTTATCTCCAGCACATTATAATTATTTGGAGGTACCGTTCCCTGTTTTGCAATTATTTGCATATAGTCTAATCTCCCTTACTTGACTGTGTAATCCTTGTAGCTGGAGAGATTGTTTTATTGAATGCTGTACCCTCCGCATAGAGCTTTGAACTTAGCAGGTGCTCTGTAACTGGGTTGGTCTGTGTTACTTTGCTTTTGATACAGGAGCCTTTCCATATCGAGTATCCATTTTGTGATCTCAGCTGTTGATGCACTTCTGGGAAGTAAGTGACATACTTTGAAACCAGTAGGACAATCTAATGTACAGGGGAGTCCAGTTGATTGAGTAATTATTAGAAGTATAGAATAGATTCTTTCGATTGGAGGAGAACATAAAAGGCATCTTATCTAAGCACCTTTCTTCTTCCTCTTTTGGGAGGAATCCAGCCTTTTAAAGTACATGATATCTCAAAATGATGGCAAGAAAGAGTGTTTTTGCCTCAGGTCCCATTATTATTCCCTCTGAATATATATATATATATATATATATATATATATATATATAAAATACTTGGTAAATTTTATATATATATATTTACCAAATACTTTTCTTTGTCTTTTATATTGTAGGTGCTGTTTTTCTTTTGTATCTTTAATTTTGAATATTTGAATATTCATTTTTCTCTATTCAGTTTATGAAACCCCATGATTAGCAATGGGATTTCTGTTGGATAGGGTTTTACCCCCTTCTTCTCAACCTCATTATTTTTCCAGGAAGACTTATTTTTAAGCAGTGGGTCTGAACCTCTTCTCTTAGTAATATCAAGTGTTTTTAAATTGCCTTGCCCAATAGATTCCATAAGGATGTGAAAAGACAATTTTAGATGTGGTTTTGACAGTATTTTTAAGCTTCTAGCTTTGCATCCTACACTGATTTATATATTATTCAGTATTTTTATACATTCATTTTCTCTCCAAAGTGCTGTTATATATACATAATTTTCTTAATCCTTTAAATAGTGCTGCACTGTCCTGTGGTGAGCAAGTGTTGATTTTCTAATTTTTGCTAAAAGGTTAACCAGGGAACAAAGACTTTAAGTGGTTTGCACCAGTTATATGGTTAATTAGTGATACAGCTACAAGAATAATATTCTAGCATTCTAGTCACATCTTTTTCCCCTTTTATAAACCATAAAATCAGGTCTTAAGAAGAAGCAGACAAG
>NC_041234.1:26888627-26901127 GCF_002837175.3 Physeter macrocephalus | reverse complement strand
TGTTCCAGGCACTCTTCTAACATCGGGTGTATGTACAGTGTGAACAAGACTGACAAGCTTGTAAGCTTACAATCTAGTGGGGAAGATAACTAATGAACACACATATCTATTAACAACACAATCTCAGACAGGGCTAAGTGCTAGGATTAAATCAAAATAGTAAGTCCAGGATTTTTTTCCTCCCAGGTGAGGTGAACACTTACAGATTGGTGGTCAGGGAGGGCTTCTCTGTGGAGCAGACTTCTGAGCTGAGAACCAGATGGTGAGGAGCCAGCTGATTTTTCTGGATCCTCATAAACAGGCACAAAGGAAACTAGAGAAGTCTGGAGTATGCTGGGCCTCTTTTCATTGATTTAGTTTTCAAGAGTAAAAGAGATTTTCCATTTTAAAAATGGAATTTCTCATCCAGTAATCGGACTCCTAGACTTAGATGTGTGCCTTGGATGGCAAAGTTAAATTTCCTAACTCAAATGTTTTCCTTAAAATGTGGGTTCATTTTAATGAACCCACATTTTAAGGAGGAAGGCTGTTTGCCAAATGGGCAGCGGAAGCTCTTCTCTGTTTCCGCCCTTGTGGAGAATGGTATTTCTAAGTGATATACATTTGGGCATCGTTAAGATCAGAGCAATTTGAATGAAGAGTTGCTATTACTAGTATGCTAGTTATCTGAAGAGCTTTGGAATTATCCAAGTGTGGGGAGGGAGTCCAGTTCAGATTCAAAACTTATCTCATCAGTGGTTGTAAAATTCAACCGATTTGGCTCCCATCAATTCTAAGGTCCCCCACAGCCCTCCCTGGCACATTATGACTATTAACTAATTTTTATCTAAATTGATTTCCTCTTAGATGAAATGCTACTGTTGGTTTATCTTTAGAAATAAGAAATTGCAAGTTGAACAGTCACTGAATTTACAAATTTAACAACAACCCATATGGACTATAGAATTCCTATAATAACAAATACATTTTGGGAATAAATGGAACAAATCACCTAGCTCACTTCTAAAATTCAACATTCCTTGCTTTGTTTTTTTTTTTTAAAGACAAGTAGGAGGGTGACTTTAGTCACCAACTGCTCAGAAACACAGGCTGCCGAGAACAGGGATTTGGATTAGCAAACCAGAACCTTATGGAACTCTTTCTTCTCTACTGACTACCCTGGCACAACGGGGCTGGAAGGAAACCCCTAATAACATCAAGGGCAGTTCCCCCTTAGTCTTCCTCCCATCCCACTGTGCCCCACCCTACCAGCCAGAAGCAGAAGTCTTACGAAGAAGTTTTGCGGAGAACATCCTGTCCTGGTTTCTTCTGTTCCAACGGGCTTGCCAAACACATCCTTGACCTGGGACACAGGCAGAGTTCAAACCAAGTCTCTGTTGTCAGCCTGCTGGTCTCCCTTTTCTGGAAGGCTCCTGACTGTGCCCTCTCTGCTTAAATATTGTAGAGGCGACTAGTGTTCTCTCGTAAGGTGGCCAAGATGTGGGAGAGTGGCTGATTTTTGATTTTGGCAATCTCTCGAACCGTATGCAGGGCCAGGCCTGGGTGGGAAAATGGGCAAAGGCTTTTGGAAACCCCACGAGGGAGGAAGTAGGGAGCATCGGTTTCCACGACGATCCTCTCCAGTGGGATCTTTCTCAGAGCCTCCCGGACCGACCAGGCAGTAGAGTAAGTCAGGACTGCAGTGAAGCCCACAGACATGTTGGGGAAGTAGTCCAGAAGGGGCTTGATGACTGTGTAACTGCCAGTGAAGCAATGCCTATGGATCTTGTAGTCAGGGGGCACATATTTTTTCAGGATGCCCACCATATCTGACTCAGCTTCTCGGCAGTGGATCACTATGGGCTTCTTTAGAGACACGGCCAGCTGCAGCTGTCTCTCAAATATCTTATGCTGCTGTGCGACAGGTGTGGTGCACTTATAGGAGTAATCCAAGCCAATTTCTCCATATGCTACAGCCTTGGGGTGCCGTAAGGCTTGCACAATATCTCTTTCGTGACCCATATGGTAGTAACGTGCAAAATGAGGGTGACAGCCAAAGGCCCCCCAGATCAGATCCTCTTCCAACAGCTCCTCCCATAGACCATCCTTCAGTGTGCGAGGATCACAGAAATCAGAGATGCAGCCGTGAAATTCCTTAGGGAAGGAGCGGCTATAAATTTTTCTGAACTTGTTAAACGTCCCTTTGAAAGACAACTTGGAATAGAGCATGTCCAGGTGACAGTGGGTATCAATGAAACCCTCCTGTAGGCTTTGTTCCCAGTGGCTCCTTGGCAGGGAGGAAGATGCATAGCCTCCCCTAGAACGTGATGGTGTCTCCTCTTGGAGATGGTGTTTCTTCTCCTTCATCCTGGCTTCTGAGCTTCTGGAGAAATGAAATGAATGAGAATTCGGAGACTGATCGTCTGATGCCTTCAGTTCTGTGTGCCAGGCTGGGGAGCACACTGGTAAATTGAAGTTATAATCACTCAAGAAACTCTGGCTGCTCTTCCCAGCCTGGGATGTGTTGCTGCTGCTGCTGCTGCTGCTGCTGCCGCCCATGAAGAGAGAGCAAGGAGGCTTGGGACTACTGGGCCAGTAGCTGGCAGAGTCATGCCAAGGACCACTATACAAATTAGGCCAGTAGGTGACAGGCTCAGCTGTGAAGGATGGAGGCGTTGAAATTCTTGCGAGACTGAGTGAGACTGGCTCCTCCTGAGGGAACCTGAAGGCAGAAATCTCATCCACGTCAGACCAGCCACCTCCTGAAGAAGGGCACTCAGTTACCATACTCTTATCTTGATGCTTTTTGACTTGTGAATGATAGTCAATTCTGTCTAGAAGTTTTAGGGCTGGAGAGCCTTCTTCAAAAATGGGCGCCCTTGGGACACCAAGTGGCTCCTCACAGTGTACCATCATTCTCCTGTCACAAAAGTCACTGATCTCTATCTTCTCCTCTCTGACCTTTGAGGCAGACACTATCCTTTGAGGAGCAGAGAAGGGGACATCCCTGGCTGATCTTCCTCCAGAGCTGGGCTGCTGCCCTGTGCTCCATTTTGTACTAGTGGCAGCCTTTCCTTCTGGCATCGATGTTCCCAGGATGCCCTGGATCGCCTTCACATATATCATGGAAGAGCCTTGGTCTTGCTGTCTACCCCAGCTTGTCTGGCCGTTGTCTGCCTCCTCAGTCTCCTTATTCTGACCCTCAGCTATGGCTGCAAATTCAGGATTTACGGAGCTATAGAAACTATGTTTGGAATTACCCTTAAGGTCGTAGGAATCTTCTGGAGAAGCCATTTCTTCTAGAACGGGGCTGGCAAAGCACAAAGGGGATGGTGCTGAGGCGATTCCACGGACGAGAGGAACCCGGAGTGCTCCAAATCAGGTAGTCTTTGGAGGCTGCTCCACCCACATGCGAACCTGAGGAATGGGAAGAGTATAAAGAGAAGTAAAATGAGGAGGTGGAATTTCCCTGACAGGATGAACCCCAGGAAACCTTGGCTTGAAGGCCACAAGGACCTGCTTTGAGCTTTCAGGCACCCGGGCGGCTAGGCTCCCCAGAACGTAGTGCAGAGCCCTAAGCTGGCTGGCTGGAGGAGGCCACGTCACTGGGCCCCCAGAGGCATGTGCGTTTGCTGGGGGATCCTACGTAAGTGCCGCTCCTGTGGTCCTTTACCTTAGCCGCTCCCACTTCCGCTTCCGCTCCCGCTACCGCTCCTGCGGCTTAGGGACCTTTCTCCTTTCTTTCACTCACCCAACACAGTTCTCTGTGTTCCAGAGATGTCAAAGGCCTGCCACTGAGTTTGTGATCTCAAAACTGTTTGGAAAAGTCACAAAGACCCAAGGTCGACTGAAGGCCTGGTTCGGCGTCCGAGCCCTCAGCGAGCTCCCGAGAAAAATGGCGACTTCTTTTTTTTTTTTTTTTGCACAGTTACTTCCGGGGTGTCAAGGCACTTCCGGGGCGTCAAGGCCTCAGCGAGCTCCCGAGAAAAATGGCGACTTCTTTTTTTTTTTTTTTTTGCACAGTTACTTCCGGGGCGTCAAGGCACTTCCGGGGCGTCAAGGCACTTCTGGGACTAGAAAGCTTTTCCATTTGGTTTGGAATACAAGGCCCTTGTGAGATGTCAGAGCCCTCGAAAAGGCTGCAAGGTAATTTAGGGACCCCACACAGGGGCCCCTGAGCTGGGCTGGTGGCCTAGAGCTCCAGGCTGCCGAGGGAGTACGGGGGGGCGGGGCTGAACCCAGCGCTGGAGGAGGTGGGGGGGGGGCACAGCTCCTTCAGCCCACCTGCCCTGGCCACCAGAAGTACTCCCGCAACCCGGGGTGCCCCCCCATTCTGCTTCTACCTCAGGTCTGTTCCGTCCTCTCCACAGCTGCCCCGCCCCGCCCCGCTGCCCCGCCCCGCCCCGCTGCCCCGCCCCGCTCCGCCGCCCCGCCACCCCGCCCCTGCCAAGTGTGCGTCGTCGCAGCCAGCCCGCCACTGGAGTTGCTGCCATTGCTTGCTTTTTGTTACTCCCCGCCCCCTCGGGTGTGTCTCAGCCAGCCCGCCACTGGAGTTGCTGCCATTGCTTGCTTTTTGTTACTCCCCGCCCCCTCGGGTGTGTCTCAGCCAGCCCGCCACTGGAGTTGCTGCCATTGCTTGCTTTTTGTTACTCCCCGCCCCCTCGGGTGTGTCTCAGCCAGCCCGCCACTGGAGTTGCTGCCATTGCTTGCTTTTTGTTACTCCCCGCCCCCTCGGGTGTGTCTCAGCCAGCCCGCCACTGGAGTTGCTGCCATTGCTTGCTTTTTGTTACTCCCCGCCCCCTCGGGTGTGTCTCAGCCAGCCCGCCACTGGAGTTGCTGCCATTGCTTGCTTTTTGTTACTCCCCGCCCCCTCGGGTGTGTCTCAGCCAGCCCGCCCCTGGAGTTGCCGCCATTGCTTGCTTTTTGTTACTCCCCCCCCACCAGTGTTTTTGAAAAGCATAATTATGGTTTATAAAGCATAGTTTAAATATACATGGTTTTGAAAACATAATTGTAGTATGTTACCATTTTCAGTCCTGTGGGTTTTTTTCTCTCGACATTTGTGCGTATCCTAAGCATTTCTCTTATTGCTGCATAGTTTTAAAAAACATACTACTGCCTTCATAATATTCCATAGAATACATACATGTGCCATAATTCACCAGATCCTTCCTTTCTTGTTAGATCTTTAATTTACCCCACTCTAATTTTTTTGTATAATAAAAAAAATGCTGCAAAGAACATCTTTGCACATATGTTTCTCCATATTTTGGTTTGTTTCTTTGGGCTGCGTGCCCGGAAATGGAGTTCCTGAGAAGAAGTATAGGAATTTTAAAATGGCTCTTCAGAGCATCACACTACCTCAGAAGAACTGTAATAATTTAAAATCCCATGGGTAATGAATAACCCTACCAGGCTCATTTAATAGAAGAAACAAACAAAACTGGCACCTCTCTGTTATTTTAATTTGTACTTACCTGATACTTTTTTAGAGTGAATATTTTCCTTTTTTAAATTGAACCTCTCCTGCATTTTAAGTTCTGTTTTCATTTGTTTTTTAAGATTCTTTAAGAATTAATTAAAATTTTTTTTATAAAATAAGCTTTTGTCATATGTTCTAAATTTCTTGTTTGTATGTTGCTTGTTTTTAATTTATATTTTAGTCTACTGAAGTTAGAACTTGTTTTTGTAGTTAAATTTTAATATTTTCTTTCATAATTTTGTCTTTTTCTCTTAAGTCTGGAATGGTCATCCTCCCTTTCAGGGCTTTGCCACATATATAATTTTTTTTGGAGGGTAAAAGGGATTGATTTGTTATATTTAAGTTGATAATCCATCTGGCATTTATTTTGGGTTATAATTTATTTTAGGTGGAGATATACATTGATGGTTTTCCAAGTTAATACTTTTTTCACTTACTGATATGATTCCTCTTTCATCATGTGTTAAATTCCTATATGTAATAGAGCCTATTTCCAGACTATCTATTCTTTTCCACACATTAGTGTGTTTCTTATTACTCTGGTTTTGCACTGTTTTAATAACTGAAGCATAATAGTAAGTAAGGTATAAAACCTAGGAGAGTTAGATCTTCTACATTACTGTTAATTTTCATAATTATCTTTAATAGGCTGACTGTTTATCAGATGAAATTAGAATTATTTTTTCAAGTCCTTCCAAAACACCAATGAAATATCCATTTGAAATATGTTATTTTAGTCTGCTTATCCAGAATATACTTTGCCTGTCCTATTATTTGTCAAGTTTTCCTATATCTTCTAGTAAATACTTTTAGAGTTTTATCTGGGTCACAGAGTTTTCATTAAAACTATTTTTAAGTGTTTTGTAATTTTTTATTCTATTGTGAACGTACGTTTTTCTTCCACTGTATTTTCAGGTGGTTATTGCTAGTACATAAGAATATTTTTGATTCAGTTGTGGTTATGCTGAAATCTTTTATTCTTAGCTTTTCAGCATTTCCCTATGCCATTATTTTGTCTATCTATAATGATAGCTTTTGTCTCTTTCTTGCTAATATTTTTACTTTTTACATTGTCCAGAACTCCTAAAAAATATTAAATCATGATGTTGGTAGGGGCATTTTTGTTCTGTCCTTGATTGTAGCAGACACATAGTTCAATTACATATAATACTGGATATTTAGGCTATTGTTTTAAGGCAGATGCTTTTTTATCCTGTTAAGGAATTACTCTTGAATTTTAAAACGTATGTGGTAGGAAACAGTTTGAGATCATTATATATTTGCTCTTACTTTCTAATTTAGAAACATCTTTGCATCTGTGTGGAAAATGCTGCTTTTTGTGTAGTTTGCTTATGACTGTTATGGACTCTTGAATTTTGTTTGCTTGTATTTTAGTTAGGATCTTTGCTCTATAAATCATAAGTAGTGAAATTGCTCTGGAACAGTAGTTCTCAACCTAGGCTTGCACATTGTAATCACTTGGGGAGCTTTAAAATCACTGATACCTGGGCCTGACCTGAAGGATTCTGATTTCATTGTGTGTGGGTGTGTATAGGTGTGGATGTGGCCCAAACATCACGATTTTATAAAGCTCTACAGGTGATTCTAATGTGAAGCCAGGGTGAAAACTATTGCTCCATAGTTTTCTTTTTTTTTTTTTAATACCTTGTGTATTAGGCATTGGAATTCACCTTTGTAGCTTTCCATCTTTTTTGGTATCCTGGGGGAGTTATATAAAGGGTGCTTTTCTTTTCCTTGAAAGCTTGAAAGAATCTATTAGTAAATCATCCTGGTTGGAGCCTTTGTTGGGGCAATACTTTGGTAATTTTCTTACTTCTCACTTGGTTATTACTTTATTCACTGTGTTTTGATACTTCACAATTCTTACAGAAAATCACTTATTTAATTGTGGTTTTAAAATTTATGTTCATAAAAGCTTGAATAATTTATTATAATAAGATAACTTACATCTTATAATTTATTACATCTCTATGTCGTGCACTATCTCGTTTCTGATTTTGTTTATTTACATTATTTGATTATCTTTGCTAGTGCAGGGGAGCAAAATGTGCCACCCCAAATAGTGTCTCTTAGGCATGTGGATTATCCCTAGCTGAAAACAGTCAAGCCCCAAAAGATTAAGGAAGAACCTTTGACTTTCTCCCTAACTGCCTAAAAGAATTTAGATACAGGACGTGTTCCATGAAGGGAGACAGGGAGGAACCTAGCAAAGTATCGGTTAAAATTCCTCTCTTTCTCCCATTGCTTCTGTATGGCCCAGCAAACGTTTGTTTACCAAACATTTGCTTTTTTTCATCTTCTTGTGAATTACCTTCCTCCCCTTTGAAGTCACAACCCCTACCCCCTTCCCCTTCTCTCAGATGGCACATAAGCTTCAATTGCCTAACTTGTCTTTGGGCTTCATATTCTTATGGAGCCCCTATTCGTACATAATGAAATTTGGTTTTTCTCCTGTTAATCTGTCTCATGTCAGTTTAATTCGTTAGACCAGTCAGAAGAACCTAGAAGGGTAGAGGAAAGTTTTTTCCCTCCCCAACGCTAGACTCTTGTCTATTTTATTTATTAATAAAAACTCTTGGATTTATTTATTGCAGTTGTTTTTCTCCTTTCAAATTTATCTATTTGTGCTTTTATCCTTTTTTTGCTTTAGACTTGTTTTCCTTATGACAAATTTTTGCTCAACAAAATTTTTGTTCAATCCATTGCTCACTGTGACTGCATTTCAGAATTACTTGTGGAGCTTTAAAAAAAATACTAATGCCCCTCTTAACTACCTGCAAAATTCCTATTTAATTTATTTAGGCTTGGGTGTGTTTTTTTTTTGTTTTTTGTTTTTTAAGTTCCTAATGAGAAGCTGAGAAGGCTGAGAATCACTGAGTTAGTACATTTATCTGCGTTGGCTGTCTTTAACTCTAAATTCTCATATGTTATCATCTAAATCCAGTAATGTACCCAAGATTACAGATTTGCTTGTATGTTATAGGTTTGTACCTCTTTAAATTTTATTAAATGCTCTACTTATTTTTTGTATTTTAAAATTTACTCTCACAATAATTATTAGGGGTGACAATATTTGTTTATAGTTACATGATACATTTTTATTTGTATTGTTTGTGATTGATGGCTATGATTTCTGTAGTTTAAATTTATTAAAATTTTTTTTTTTTTTGTAAATTAGCCTATGTAGGGAAGGAAAATAATTTTCCTTTCACCCTTCTAGGTTTTTGGCTGAGATGCCCCATGTAATGAAAGACAGCTTAACAGGAGAAAAACAAACAAGTTTAATAGCATGTTTACCTCTTGTATACATGGGAGATACCAGGAAAACTGAGTAACTTTCTGAAATATCCCAAGCCACCACCTTAAATACTAGTTCCAGCTAAAGGCAAAAGATGTTCGGGGTAGGGGGAGCCAGTTATGGGAGGTTATCAGGCAAAGCACAGTAAAGGTTGGTACAGTTATGCAGATTTAAGTTCATGCTTTCTCCATTGATGCGTTTCTAGAGATATAGTTATCTTCCTTTTTCTGGCACAGAGAGGGAGAAACCCTTACCAATGGAGATTTCCGTTAAAAATGTAAAAGTCTCTTACAAAAGGATAACTTTTACATTTCAGAGCTTCTCCTTTCTCAGCTGTTTCTTAAAAATGATCAGCTCAAGATAATTCTTATGCCAAGGAAGCATATTTTGGGGTGTTATATTGTGCTGCCCTTCACATATGATAAATTTCTTAAAATATACCATTGTCATGTATAAAGGAGCCATCCTCTATATGCAATACAAAATTCATTATAGTTTATTTCCTTAATTCTGAGATTCCACAGTCATAAGAGAAACCATTGATTTAATAACAGCTTGGGGACTTCCCTGGTGGTCCAGTGGTTAAGACTTCGTTTTCCAGTTCAGGGGGTGCAGGTTCATTCCCTGGTCGGGGAGCTAAGATCCCACATGCCTCATGGCCAGAAAACCAAAACATAAAACAGAAGCAGTATTGTAACAAATTCAATAAAGAGTTTAAAAATGGTCCCCATCAAAAAAAAAAAATAACATCTTTTTCCGGAAGGATAAACAACACTACATTAAATGTACACAAATTTTTATTGTCTACTAATTAACCTATGATAGCATGCATTTATCCTTACTATTATGTACCTTCTTCTTTAGTACCTTGCAATCTGAGCCTTTTTCATTAAATAGAACATAAACATTTTAAACTTAGACTTATGATGTTGATCTCTTTATAAAATGTTGAGCCTTATTGAACATTACTGGTGCTTCTTTCTTTCCTAACAGCTTCTCTAGGAATTCAGCTGTAAGCTTTTGACACTCAGATGTTTGGTTCCTGAGTAATAGTCTTTATGACTCATGCATTGGTCATACCAGCTTCACGATCTTTTAAAATTCTGTGATTTATTCTGAGAGATTAGACTTTTGTTTTTGCCTCAGGATTGCATTGCCTAGCACACGATGGACAGTCTTCTAGCATTTTTATGTCAATGCTACATCAGACAGTAACATTTTGAAAACATTTTAAGTGAAAATTAGGATTCCAAATTGATGTTACAATCCAGCGATTTGGGATAATGCAGTGCAAAGCAGAGAACTCAGTTGACATGAAAACAGAGCTAACTCCTTCCCCACAAGGCTAAATTTACACCTTACATCAAGTTACATCTATGTTCCTCGTTAAAATGCATTCCTGACTGCTTTGAGTTTCTTTGGGCTTTAATTGTGAGAAGAATCTGATTTCAGAAATATTAACATCAAATTTTTTTCCATTATATGAGGAAATATCGCATATCTAGTATTTAAACCTAATTGATTTCAGATTTTATATCCTCTTGGCTAGCATCAAAAATCTGAATGCCTTGGGGATCAGGCATGTAACCTCATATAATACAGGGCTTGTAGAGGCCTGTGGGGAATGGAAGATCACACAACCTGCCACATGACATTTGCATTCCGTTTTCAAGAAAATTACAGCCAATTACATCCTCTAGGACCTTATTTATCTAGTCTCTGCCTGACATCATAAATTATGATGAAACCTTGTATCATAATTATGTTTCTGTAAATTTTCATTTCTCACAGTTTTTATTTTAGATTGTTCTCTCTGGATTCTCTGGTACATCAAGTTCCACTGCAATTAGGTCTTTCACCTTTGTGAGATCACTTTTAATATACTTGGTATCTCTTCCTTCAAATGCCATTTTGCTACATTTTACAGTTTCCTCTTCCTCTTCTTTTTCTGTCTTTCCATCTCTACTGCTCTGACTTGCTCTCTACCTTTCATGCTGGAGTTCGTCAGCCCTGTATTCTCAGGGGACCAGAACATGAAAAATCAGTCTGTCCCTCTTCTAGAAATATTGAAGTCCAACCTAAAATCATGTCTTTCTTTCTCTTTGTTTCCACTGAGCATAGTTTATTCTCTTTCAGTGCATCATTTGCTTGATAAATATTTAATGATTATATGCTTGACAATATTGTCAGCTGATTTCTGGCAGTTTGGTCATGCACAAATTTATACCAGTAGCATTCAATACATAGAGGTAGGTGGGGTGTGAATAGTCTCTCTACACTTTCCTACCCAATTACAAAGAAAAAAAGTCTCAGATTGAATATTACTGTAGGAGCAGAAAACTTTTCCCTTCTTCCCTTCTAGATTCTTTCTCTGGACTAATAATTAAATTGACATAATACAGATTAATGGAAGAAAAGGAAATTTTGTACATGTCGGAGCCCCATAAAAATTTGAGACTCTTTGGCAGTCGGGTACTTGATGCTTATATACCATCCTGAGCTAAGTAGACGGGGGTAGAGGTCTGGGGCTTCAGAGATCATTCACAGGAAAATGAGAAGAGTAAATGTTTGGTAAACAAACGTTTGCCATGCCATGCTGATAAGGCTTTCTGATATAAATAAGTTTTCTCTGGTAATAGCTCTCTTCCTGGTGCAGGTTTCGTGTCTAAGTTCTTTTAGGCAGTTAAGGGAGAGGTAAAAAGTTCTTCCTGGGTCTGCTGGGCTCTGTCTTCAGCTCAAAATAATCCACATTCTAAAGTGGCACCTTCTAGGGTGGCATATTTTGCTCTTCCTCACTACCTCTACTGAAAGCTTGATGGAACCCCAGCTCTCTTGTCCTTTTAGGTGTTCCAACAACATCTTTTTCCCCCCTACTTTAAAAAAATTGAGACAGTATTCATATAACATAACGTTTACTATTTTAGTGTTCAATATAATTCGGCATCCCACATCTTTTTTTAAAGATTGAGGTAAAATTTACATAATAAAATTAACCCTTAGGCATTTTAAAGCGTTCAGTTCAGTGGCATCTAATATATTCACAGTGTTGTACAACTATCACCTCTATTTAGTTCCAAGACATTTTCATCACCCCAGAAGGAAACCCTGTACCCATCCAACAGCATCTTACCGGAAATGTTCACTCAACACAAATATGACAACATTCTAGTAGTGAGTTTAGCTAACTTTCTAACTGGAATCAGGCCAGATAAATTCCCCAAGAAAGCAGCTGAACATAGGACCGTTTTGGAATGAAGACAAAGGTGCCATTTTGAAGGTATAGGTCTCTGGGCTCACTAGATTCCTAGAACCTGTTCTGGTAAAGACAGTGGCTGGTCAATATTTGTAACTGATCCGTTCATTTTGAATACAATTATTTCACTAGCTAAAACTCATTTCTAATATTCTTTATGGTGATTAGCAAAGCCTCTTCTGTTGATCAGAGATAAACTACTGAGGCATTTTGTCAGCCACTTCTGAAGCATGGGCTTCTGATAGAAATTTGCCAAACAATCCTGGAGCATATATTCCTAATTAGGGTAACTGACCACCCCTAGAGGTTAGATTGCGCCTAAGAGCCTCACTCACATATATATTGTCTATGTTGAATTAACTTGGTGTTACAACAGATGTACACTTAACTTTTGCAACTTTTTTTTTTTTTTTTTTTTTTTTTGCGGTAACGCGGGCCTCTCACTGTTGTGGCCTCTCCCGTTGCGG
>NC_041234.1:26886696-26888337 GCF_002837175.3 Physeter macrocephalus | reverse complement strand
TCCACGGCATGTGGGATCTTCCCGGACCGGGGCATGAACCCGTGTCCCCTGCATCGGCAGGCGGATTCTCAACCACTGCCCCACCAGGGAAGTCCACTTTTGCAACTTTAATTATAAAAATTGAACAAAAATGAGAGTAAAGGAAGTATTAAAATGGAGCTCTGAAGGAGCCTGTGCCCCAGGCCAAGCTTGAAATGGTAGCCTGAATCTACTGTTCCTTCAATTGTCCTCAATTACCATGTCTTTCTTAGTGTGTGTAAGCAGGTCATTGTGTTGAGAGTGATTCTAATGGTGAAAGGTATGTATTATTCATACAACATGGCACCTAAACCTAAGGAAGCTATTTCAACTGGTCTTCAACTGAAGAGGCAGTCAGTCTTCTGCTTCAACATGGGAGAAAAACAGGCTGTGTTGTACTTACTGAAAGGCAGTTTTCCAAAGTAGTTAAGGAATTTTCAAGGGTATTTTTGACCCTCTCTGATTTTTACCGTAACTACTTTAGAATCCACCTCTCCTACCCACGTCTACCCCCACCCCCACCCCGACACACACAATAAGATGAGGCTGGGTCTAGCATTGAGCTAGGCTCTTTGAGGTTCCTGAAGAAGTGTAGGGTGGGGTCTCCAGTGCATTGGAAGAATTGCAGCTCCGCCTGTTTGAATTGCCTCAAGGCAAGCAATCAGCAGGACCAGAGATGAGAATAATTTTATCCTAGAACCAAGGTAGCTTTGTGGTATTTTTAATGAGAAAAAAATGACAAAACTTATATTCGTCTTGTGGGAAAGAATATTATTTTGTCTGTAACACATACATATGGAATCCCACTGTGAAATTCCAAAGACAGACGCTAGTTCAGTTTATGGTGGAGCTGAATGATGGATTTATTGCTTGAATATCATTTCCTCATTCTAACTAGACAATGATGAAAATATAAAATAATCTTTATATACTGTAACCTAGACTGTATATCCGTTCTCATACCTGATGTGTAGAATGTCTTCTTGCAAAAATTTCCTCAAATTTTTTCTTTATGTTAACAAAAAGCATACAGGCAGTAGCTTTATTGATTTTAAGTTCGCTGAATTTTTTTCATTTCTTAGTTTCTAATTATGAGTCCAACAGGTATTATTTTTTGCTGCCTATTTAGAAGATGAAGTGCCTGATAAAATTCAAGAAAACTATAGAATAAGATGCTATAAAATCTACTTCTACCTTGTAGATGACACAATTCAAGTAAATGAACCAGCATTGAAAAATAACGGACGGCCTCGATGTATCTATTTAAAGCAGAGTTATGGTTCTTTCACTTCTAACTACTGCCTTTATATACTATCTTTCTCACGCTTTTTTTTTTTTTTTTAATTTATTTTTGGCTGCGTTGGGTCTTCATTGCTGGGCGCGGGCTTTCTTTAGTTGTGGCGAGCAGGGGCTACTCTTCGTTGTGGTGTGCGGGGCTTCTCATTGCAGTGGCTTCTCTTGTTGTGGAGCACGGGCTCTAGACACGCGGGTTCAGTAGCTGTGGCTCCCTGGCTCTAGAGGGCAGGCTCAGTAGTTGTGGTGCACAGGCTTAGCTGCTCCGCGGCATGTGGGATCTTCCCGGACCAGGGCTCGAACCCGTGTCCCCTGCATTGGCAGGCCGGT
>NC_041234.1:26855321-26886455 GCF_002837175.3 Physeter macrocephalus | reverse complement strand
TTTTTTTTTTTTTTTTTAATTTATTTTTGGCTGCGTTGGGTCTTCATTGCTGGGCGCGGGCTTTCTTTAGTTGTGGCGAGCAGGGGCTACTCTTCGTTGTGGTGTGCGGGGCTTCTCATTGCAGTGGCTTCTCTTGTTGTGGAGCACGGGCTCTAGACACGCGGGTTCAGTAGCTGTGGCTCCCTGGCTCTAGAGGGCAGGCTCAGTAGTTGTGGTGCACAGGCTTAGCTGCTCCGCGGCATGTGGGATCTTCCCGGACCAGGGCTCGAACCCGTGTCCCCTGCATTGGCAGGCCGGTTCTTAACCACTGCGCCACCAGGGAAGCCCCTCTCTCGCTTTTTAAAAGAACCCATGCTACCGCATAGGTATCTAACTTGTTTGCAATGGTGAATGTAAACATGCTGATAACTTGTAGTTATTGATGCTGACTTATCAGCTTTCCACCCTCAACACTGGCCATTTCACTCACTCTTCTGTGTCATCCCTGTATCTTTCACATGCTGCTCTAGTATGAGCAAACTCTCCTGTGTCTTTGACTTTTTTCTTCAAACTCTTTTTTGTCTTTTTGCTATGACCACATTACTTCCTTCATAACACCCTCAGGGGTAGAGAGAAGACTGGTGTCCACTGCCACTTCCAGATTGGGCTTCTCTCTCCTTTCTCGAATTCACTGCTGTTTGCTTCAACCACTCTCTCTTCATCTTCATACCTATTAACTACAGACTTTCATAGTGCTTCAAGAGAGGGCCATTGCTCCTTCGCCCCATGTATGCCAGTCATCTTTACCCATACTCCACTTCAGCCAGACAAGAGTTAGCTCTGCAACGTGGCCAGTGGAGAAGCTAATCCTAGGTTGCATTAGTAGAAGTAGGGCAGAGGTCAAGGGAGGTAATTGATTTCTTCTGTGTGTGCGGTAAGTCCTTTACTTTGGACAATGCCAAGTTCTGGATGCCTTCAAGGGACAGCAACCATGTTGGTGAAAGGACTGAAAATTTATCATGTGTAAGGGAGAATAGTGAAAAGGGATATTTGTCTGTAAAGGGAAGACTCAGGTGTGCCTGATAAATGTCTTAAGGAATCTAAAGGGCTGTCACTTGGGGGAGGGGTGACCTAATTTTCTGTATCCTCAAGGACAGGACCTAGGGGGTCAGAACTCAGATCAGTAAGAGGAATAAGTTTTTGGCAAGGAGGTTCACATACTTAAGGACAAGGTACAAGTGGGTGGAAAGATCACCCTGCCTGAATCCTGGGGTAGACAATGGTCCTCTCTCTCTTTTTCCGTTGCATCAGGCTTTTCTGACAATAGTATGGTTTGGAGACCAGAGTTAAAGTTCAAGGAAGACCACAGACAGAAGGGGCCTTAGGCTAATGGCACACACTCTGTTGGAAAGATGTAGGGACAAGTGGGCCTGGCCACAGCTGTAGCTTGCCAGTCGGCCTGCTGAATAGTCATGGGTTTTATTCGTGTTTCTTGGGCAAAGGACACATGGGGCTAGAATGGGTGTCACCAATGAATGAGTGGCCAAATTAAGGCCTCATGAATATTGAGTAACCATGAATATTTAGTGCCTCTTGTATATTTAGTGTATCATGAATATTCAGAGCCCAGGTACCTCATGTATATTTAATACATACTGAAAAGTAGTTGTCTCTTGGTCCTTCCATCCCTTTCTTTCTGTGTTTAACATATACATGCTCTACTTACTATCAAATTAAAGTTATTTAACACATCTTATGATTTTCTGCCTATGTTGAATAAACTTTTTGCTTACTAACTACTTATCTGGGCCCAGTGCCTCCATATTGATATACCACAATGGGTTCCATGGGGAGAAACAGAGAAGTTTTAGGACCATAGGCCTCTGAGCATAATGTTATGACGAGTCAGTATGCAAAGGACTTCCTTCAGTGCTCATGAGATTGAGATTGTTCTTAGAGCATGGCTTCGTTATGTCTGGATGATTAATTTGGAGCCAGTCAGCATTGTCATGAAGTGTTTGTTGAGTGTCTACTCCATGCTAGGCACTGTGCTGGGTTTTGGGAAAATGGACAAAAGGAATAAGACTCATTATATCCCTATCTCATGGAGCTTGTAGGCAAGCAGGTTGGAGAGGAAAGGGAGCAAGGTGACTAGTCCAGGAGTTTTGCAATTGTTCAGGGTAGAAGTGCTGAGTATCCAAACCAGGACAATGATGGTAGGAAGAGGACATAGGGGAAAGATTGTAGACACATTTGATTGGCAGTTAATAGGCCTTGGCCAGCGATTAAATATAGAGAGTGAGGAAGGGGAATAGTTAATGATAAGGTACCTACTTTATCATTATCTCATTTAATCACCCCAGTGACCATCTAAAGTAGGTTACCATCAGCTTTTACAGAAAGGAAACAGGCTTAGAGAAGTAATTTGCTCCATCTGAATCTTAACCGATTGTCTCAGAGCTCATGCTGTGGTTGAGAGGATGGTGATGCGTTACTAGAACCCAGGAACATGGAGCAAGGAGCGGCATTGGAGTTGCAGCTGGGGTGTGTTTGGGTCATGAGGCTTTTCAAGTTGTGTTGGAACATCTGTATGGTGTTGCCCACAAGGCAGGTGGAACCTTAGGATGTGTTTTCAGGAAAAAGGTCAACGCTGGAGTTGTGGATTGGGAGTCAGGGGTGCCCAGATCACGAGCAGAATCAGGCTATTGTACCACGTTGGGAGAGAGCCACTGTTGAGGTGGTGGAAAGAGGAAGAAGATTTGTTTTAGTGTTGTGCTTGGTTTTACTGGTGGAGGGAGCAGGTGAGGATTGGTATGGGGAAAAGCAATATGAACTGTCCTCATCGTTCTTTGTGTTCCAGCTGATACAATATCTACTCCCTGGCTTTTATTTGGAGAATTTGTGGCTTAATGATAAATCTTTTAGGAAATATGGAAATGCTTTGATATTTAAGAAAAGATTTTCACCAACTTTTAAAGTTGGAAGTGTGATATTTTATTTTGTAAAGGGACAAGAGGTCTCTATACTCTTTTAAAAAAGTTTTTATTGGAGTATAGTTGATTTACAATGTTGTGTTAGTTTCAGGTATACAGCAAAGTGAATCAGTTATACATATATCCACTCTTTTGTAGATTCTTTTCCCATGTAGGTCATTATGGAGTATTGAGTAGAGTTCCCTGTGCTGTACAGTAGGTCCTTATTAGTTATCTCTTTTATGTATAGTAGTATATATGTCCATCCCAATCTCCCAATTTATCCCTTCCCCCCCTTTCTCCTCTGCTAACTATAAGATTGTTTTCTATATCTGTGACTCTATTTCTGGGGAAAATGGACAAAAGGAATAAGACTCATTATATCCCTATCTCATGGAGCTTGTAGGCAAGCAGGTTGGAGAGGAAAGGGAGCAAGGTGACTAGTCCAGGAGTTTTGCAATTGTTCAGGGTAGAAGTGCTGAGTATCCAAACCAGGACAATGATGGTAGGAAGAGGACATAGGGGAAAGATTGTAGACACATTTGATTGGCAGTTAATAGGCCTTGGCCAGCGATTAAATATAGAGAGTGAGGAAGGGGAATAGTTAATGATAAGGTACCTACTTTATCATTATCTCATTTAATCACCCCAGTGACCATCTAAAGTAGGTTACCATCAGCTTTTACAGAAAGGAAACAGGCTTAGAGAAGTAATTTGCTCCATCTGAATCTTAACCGATTGTCTCAGAGCTCATGCTGTGGTTGAGAGGATGGTGATGCGTTACTAGAACCCAGGAACATGGAGCAAGGAGCGGCATTGGAGTTGCAGCTGGGGTGTGTTTGGGTCATGAGGCTTTTCAAGTTGTGTTGGAACATCTGTATGGTGTTGCCCACAAGGCAGGTGGAACCTTAGGATGTGTTTTCAGGAAAAAGGTCAACGCTGGAGTTGTGGATTGGGAGTCAGGGGTGCCCAGATCACGAGCAGAATCAGGCTATTGTACCACGTTGGGAGAGAGCCACTGTTGAGGTGGTGGAAAGAGGAAGAAGATTTGTTTTAGTGTTGTGCTTGGTTTTACTGGTGGAGGGAGCAGGTGAGGATTGGTATGGGGAAAAGCAATATGAACTGTCCTCATCGTTCTTTGTGTTCCAGCTGATACAATATCTACTCCCTGGCTTTTATTTGGAGAATTTGTGGCTTAATGATAAATCTTTTAGGAAATATGGAAATGCTTTGATATTTAAGAAAAGATTTTCACCAACTTTTAAAGTTGGAAGTGTGATATTTTATTTTGTAAAGGGACAAGAGGTCTCTATACTCTTTTAAAAAAGTTTTTATTGGAGTATAGTTGATTTACAATGTTGTGTTAGTTTCAGGTATACAGCAAAGTGAATCAGTTATACATATATCCACTCTTTTGTAGATTCTTTTCCCATGTAGGTCATTATGGAGTATTGAGTAGAGTTCCCTGTGCTGTACAGTAGGTCCTTATTAGTTATCTCTTTTATGTATAGTAGTATATATGTCCATCCCAATCTCCCAATTTATCCCTTCCCCCCCTTTCTCCTCTGCTAACTATAAGATTGTTTTCTATATCTGTGACTCTATTTCTGTTTTGTAAATAAGTTCATTTGTACCATTTTTTAAGATTCCACATATAAGCAGTATCATATGATATTTGTAGGTCTTTATACTCTTTAGGGTCATTTTAAACATATATAACGGAGTTCTTAAATATTGACAGTAATGTATTAGAAAATGTTTAAAGAATTATTTCAGAACATTAAGAAAATTGACAACTTTTAATTTCTATGAACATCTGTTTTGCCTAAGTGCATTTGTTTAGGTAAGTGACATTACTGCTTTAGCAAAAAAATATTTTTTTATACATTTTCACTTAAATGTTTTACTCTGATATTCCCTAACTAAGCTTTGCTAATTTTTTGATTACCTTCCCCACATGACATCAGATTTACACAAGTGATGGGCTGGAGGTCATACGACATCCTGAACCTGCATTAGTGACTTGCATTATGTTTTTATTTTTTATTACGTTTAAGGCAAAAGTTCATATTCCTGTAGCTCACTGGCCCCTGTCCAGTGAATCTTAGTTTTATTAAACTCCAAGAAGAAAAATGAAATACATCCTCTATGAGGATCTTGGAAAGGCTTTTAATAAGACTCTTTGATTCTCTCAGCCTCTTGATTTCAAATCTCGCATAGGCAGATTCCAAAGGCAAATTGAAGATAGTTATAATGATTTACTTGAAAATAATTTTTATGTAAGTAGGAGGGAACGTTATTCATAAAGACTTGGGGAAAAACCCTTAGGAGAAGACAATTTTAAAGTCTCTTTTGAAATTTTCAGAATTTCTGATGGGCTCACTCTGATCAGGACATTTCCCTGAGTGAGACGCAGCTCAAGGGGTATGTACAGAATACATTAGTAATCACGATATGTAATGAGACTGCATTTGTCAGCAGAGTGGAGATACTTGGCGGGCTCTAGCAGTTCCTGTGGAAAGCAAACACAAATAACCACTCTATCATCAAGTTTTGTTTAGAGAGAAACCGGTCTCTCTTGAAATATTAATTAATTAATTAATATGATGATTCTTGTTAAGGAAGGTCTGTTAGGACAGAGGAAACTTTGGAAGTTCATTGAAATGCCTTCTTCAGGCTTTCCTAAATTAAACGATTGGGAAAAAAGAAATGAGCTTACTGAGCCAGGGGCTCAGACCTCAGTGGGATGGGGACACTCAGTTGTGTCTTGAGTGGCCTGGGACTGCTTTTCATGTGCCTGTGGGCCCTCAGAAGGGGTTAGGGGTCACATTTAGGTGCTGGGCACTGATGGTGCTCCTGATACTTCCATAGGGTTTTGATATTTTCCCAATGAACTGGAAGGTCAGATGCACCTGTTTTTTTTTTTGTAGAGCTGACCATTCAGAAATCAGTGCACCTGGATGAATTATAGCCTCCCTTCTTAGTTGCCTCTCCTATCATGTAATTGTTTTAGGGAGGGGGAGTTTGGAATAAGCCAGACATAAAAGAGGCATCCCTTAGCGTGGTGCCAAAATAGGCGTTCAGTTATGTGTAGCTTCTCATCAGAACAACATATTCACGAATCCTTGTTGGCAGAGAGATATATGTGTGTGAAAAGTCAAGTCACTGATGCATGTCGAGGCTTGCTTTCATTTCTTGCCAGGACATCATTCTCTTTTGGGTTAGATGTGTTATATTCATAGAATTTGTTGCTGTTCTGCTGGAATATAGTTAAAACGATGTTATGCCAAGCCAGCCAGGAATGTCAGAGGTTAATCCTAGTAGTTTTACCTCTGATTGTCTAACAGAACAACTGTCAAATGCTGCCAAGTCCCAACTAAGCTATACTAAAGAAAGGATAACTGTTAGAAACATGCCATGATTTTCTGGTAAGGTCTGTGCCATTTGTTCTCAGTGGAGGGCAATCATCAGAATCTCCTGGCCCACCCGCAGAATTTCTGATTCTGTAGGCCTGGGGTCAAGAAATGGCTTCTGGGACTTCCCTGGCAGTCCAGTGGTTAAGACTCCATGCTCCCAATGCAGGGGGCCTGGGTTTGATCCCTGGTCAGGGAACTAAGATCCCACATGCTGCAAGGTGCGGCCAAAAAAAAAAGAAAAAGAAAGAAAAAGAAATGGCTTCTACTTGATTTGCGGTGCATCCTTGGTTAAGAATACTGATCTCCACTAGTTTTGGCCCCAGACTTGTTTTGGCCCCTCAACGGGGTAGTATTTCATATATATATAATCATAAAATAGAAGTCATTTGTTTATATTGGGCATATGCTATATCTAATAAGTATTCATCCCATAAAGTGGAATGGTGGGATGGTAGTAGAGTTGCCAGATAAAATACAGGATACCTGGTTAAATTTGTAGTTCTTAGTATAACTATGCCCCAAATATTACACGGGACATACTTATACTAAAAATTATTCATTGTTTATCTGGAATTCACATTTAACCAGGCATCTTGCTTTTCAGTTTGGTAAATCTGGCAACCCCAGAGGGTGGACTTTGCAGAGAGAACTGTCGCTGAATGGAGCAGAGTGGAGTATAGGAGTGGAGGTAAGTCACTGTGAAGATAGGTGCTTGGTGCATGCCGGCTGCTCAGTAAATTTGATGAAGAAAGGAAGAAAAAGGGAGGGAGGGAGGAAAAAAGGAAAGGAATGTGACAGACTGTCCATAACACAGTGTAGTCATCATGAATGCTATGAGGTACTTTGAGGGATCAGAGGAGGAAATGCCAGTATCCATTAGAGAATAAGGCATTTGAGTGGTACCTCAAAAGTTTCCCCAGATAAAGTTGGAAGAGGAAGGCACATTAGTCAAAAGGAACAGCATGAGGTAAAGAGGTAGGAAAGTGGTGAGGCCAGGACTTGGGAGGTACTGGGAGCAGATCACAGAGTGTAAGGAAAACTAGGCAAGAAGCTGGTAATACAAGAGCAAGAGGACAGAATACCCAACAGGCTGTCATGTGGGGCTCATTCAGTGGGTAGGGGGAGATGCATAGGATTACTGTTTCTTACTGTGATCAGAGAGATGGAATTCAAAAATTTTTATTCTTTTGCTGCAAGGCAAGTGTCAAGTTAGCTATATTTAAAAAGTTATTCTCATTAAATCAAACTCCACAAAGATGACATTTTGTAAAAATAGAAATGGAATAGTAATTTTAGTGAAGGAATTATAGTGAACATAAGAGGAAAAGATACTCTATCATGGCTGATCACAGTGAATGGTCTTAGTATTTTTAGGATACACATGATGACACGTGGCAATTGCACTCGTATATTCATTCACCTAAGAAATACCTGCCTCTAGACTTGGATGTACCCTAGGTCTGCAGTGTTACTAGAATGAACTAAACATACTTAAGATAGAAGTAAGAGGTTGGAGTCTTGATTCTTGAAGGTGAATTCCTAAAAACTAAATTTAGTGGTATGAGCAAAGATCTAAAGCAATTCCGAACTGAATGAAATGAAAACGCATTAAACATAAATGGATATATCATCATTTTGATCTAAACCACAGGGGAGTGTTAGAAAGTTAAAGCTTGCAGAGTATAATCAGATAGCAGGGCCTTTAAAAAGAAAGAGAGATGAGAAATATGAAGATAAAGAAGAGCTTAAAAGCAGACACCTGATGCCTGGACGTCTGCCCAAATTGTCTTTATGGACCAATTAAGAAGATAAATATCTGAACATTTCAAGGGCAGATATAGTGCTTTTGGTGTTGTTTTTCCATTTTGTAATGTTATTTTTATTTATATATCTTGATGGTCTTGGGTGCTCTTCAATGTGTGCCAAAGACATGGCATCCTGCATATTTCTTTGATATTCCAGAGCAAACTTCTGCTGGTGGAGTTTCTGCCATTTATCATGGAAAACTATAAGCATACAAATACCAATAAATAGAAATTTTAATTCCCAAAGGGCACAGTTGAGAGGTCCCACAGATGTATTTTTGAAAGCTGTCATGTGTAACTACATTTCAAATGCCCACGTTACTTTTCTGATTAACATGCGATTGTGATTTTGGATTTCTCGTTATTAAAATTTTCTTGTTTAGTGTTAGACCTACCTTCTCTTTCCAATCCATGAATGGTCAGGACTCTCTTCTGTTACCACAAAGAACTTCCCTGGCCTCTTTTGAGAACCATCTAGTGAGAGGAGCGTGGGACCTAAGATAAGGAAGAGTGTGGACGTTGCAGATATGCAGGCTCCTGGAGGGGCGGGGACAGGTGACACAGTGGTGTTGACCCTGGTGGGGGATTGCTGCCGCTGGCAAGTGGGCCCTCTCCAGAACTTTACTCTTAGAGAAGAGAGAGGCTGTTCTTCTGGAAGAGCAACTCCATCATCTCTGTTTCACGGTGGCTGGCCGCTCTTCTCCCCATTTCTATCCTGTTTTGCCTAAGATACTCCCTCCCCTCCTTCACTTAAGTAATTTGTGGCTGTCATACAGTGAGATACAGTTCAGTGCAAACTGTGGAAAGTAATGGTATTTACTTAGAGCTTGAAAAACCCAGGTTCGAGATCTTTTTCTGCCATTTGTGAGTGCATGACCTTGGGCACGTCACTTAACCATCCTGAGTTTTGGTTTTCTCATCCATAAACTGAATATTTGTATTTCATGCATTATCTGCCTGGTGGGATTATTGAAGATTAAATGAGAAAAATATATGAAAGCATATCCTAGGGCTATGATGATGACTGTGATGATTACTATTGAAAAGCTCAGTGGGTGGGCCAGTTCTTCCCACCTAGAAAAATATAGGATTTCTATTTGAAGTCTTACTGAACAGAAATCAGCACTAATTTGCTTATTTGAATTTTTATAGTGAAGTACAAATGCAAGATAGATGGAATTCCTAAACAAGCTTTTGGCTGTTGAATAAATTTCATATATTTTAAAAACTGTCACAATATAAGTATTTTTAAAGAGATATATAATGGTTCGTGAAAATACCTGAAATGCCCATGCTTTTATGGGTGTTTAGTGTGCAATTTGTTCTAAATGTCTAATCTTGAATGATTAAATAATTTGCATACTGGTTTCAGTGGCATGAATTAAGGGCTAATTGAAGTATAATTTTTTTGCCGTAAAATTATATCATCTTTTATGTAGTACATTTAAAAATATTCTAGGCCAGTTCTAATTTTATAGTTTTATTATTTTAATTTAATGTACCGAGTAATTAAAAATTGCTACAAAGAAAAGAAGATGAAAATGATTTTAGTTAATTTCCCCTCAACAGAGTGAAAAGATGATTAGTAGAATAATGGAACAGAGCTCAACACAGTTCCTGGCACATAAAGATATTCATTAACTGTTCCTTAATGAATAAGGAATGAATATAATTTCTAAGTATTTCTAGACTTTGGGAAAAGGCACCATTCTCAGTGTTACACAAAATGTGAAGAAGATTGCTTGACATCTTTATACTAAAATGCCTCCATACACAGGTCACACAAGCCAATTTTTCTTGAACCATTAGACCCTCAGTTTGCTCTGCTTGCCTTTTCTCCTTTTGTCTTTGCTCCTGGAGTAGATTCTCAGGCTTAAGTCAGTTTATAGAGGTTGAGAGACAATTCTCCACAGGTATCTTGCATTTCTGTGGATCTTGCAAGCAGAGACACTGTCTGCTCTTTGTTCTGGATTATCTTTTCAAGGATGTTTATATAGCACACAGCTTTGGAAGACAAAGATAGTCTCTCCTTCTGGAGCAAAATGCAGGTTTGTTCCCAGCCTTGGAACATAGAGGTGGTGTCTCCCTCTAGAACAAAAGGCAGACATGTTTACTGTCCAGTCTAATAAAGGTAATTTATCTCTCTGAGACAAAAGGCAGGGATGCTTATAGCCCATTATAATAGATTCAGGTTCTCTCATCTCAGGGTTGCTGTCCTATAATGTGTAACCTACTGCATGTGCAGAAGTTACCTGGCCCTTGTTGTGTCACCCTGTGGGAATTGGGGCTCAGGAAACTGGTACAAAAATGCTGATGTTCTGGCTACTGTTATTACTGTGAGTAATAAACTGCCCTTTGTCTCTAACCAAAGCATCTCATGTCTTCTACCAGCATCCATGAAATTGTGGCAGGCTAACTTGCTAGCTTGAAAGTAGGATAAACTCTCAAACCCTAAACACTTCTTGACAACAGGTTTCAGCAGTCTTTGGGGAAGTTGGCTGGTATGGTGTGGTGCAGTTGGTACATTCATCTAGTTAGCGAACCTTTTTACCTCCAGCGGCTAATTGCCATTTGGGTGTACTTGGGGACCCTGGGTCCATATTCTCAAGAGGAGAAGTGCATGGGCATCATAGGGTTGGAAGTAGAAGAGGGGATGGGATCCAGAACCTTTAGCCCAGAGCACTGGTTAAAACTATGAAGCCTCTGATAACTTTCACTTTGGGGGAGTGGATGGGTGGCGGTGGACAGAGTCTATAGAGGAAGAAGGAGGGAGAAGAGATTGGTAGAGGGAAGAAGATTCCAAGAAGCTTCAAAGCAGCATAAAGTCATTCATGCTTATAGAAGCTGTAAATCATGGTGTTGGCATCTACCATAGTGAAGCTTATTAGCTGACTTTTTTCAACCAAGAGTGTGCATTTTTGTGAGTACTCTGCTTTGGAGTCTTAGTTCCTTGTGTACTGTGCTCACATTGAGTGCTGGTGGGTGAAAGTGAGCATGCTTGTTTTGGGAAAAGACATGATGGTAGTGTCTGGCACATTAGGTCACTCTGTTCATATCCCCTCCTCCTTCCCCCCTGCCCTAGTCTTTATGGTTTACTTTAATAGAGTAAACCCTAGTACCACTTCGGCAACTCAAACAACATGCAAGGCTGGTCAAATTACCCCGGGACTCAGAAGTCTCAGCTCCCCCTGGTACCCTGAGAGTTTGAACATACTGATGCTACTTCTCCAAGAACCAACCCTTTGCCCGCTTCACTGTGGTGGGAAAGCATTCAGGATTGTTATAAAGATGTACTGTGATCTCTTTCTGGTGAGCCACACGATGAGACAATTGTGTTTGATTTCACACCGTAGGAATTTTTGTCCGGCGTCATCGGATTTCTCTCCCGCCTCCTGATGAGGATCAGTTTTACACTGTGCATCATTTTAATGTCAACATAGACATTGTCTTTTATGGTCGGACGTTCAAGATTTATGACTGTGGTACATTCGCAAAAACACTTTTTGAAGAAAATAGGAGTCAAATTAACCACCCCCCCCCCACCCGGGACAGTGTCCAGAAGATCCTTACCTGAAGACACGGAGAGAGGTAAGTTGATTCATCCATGAACTCTTATCTTCAAGATGAGAATCCCTTCACAGTCAGTAAAGGGTATTGGTACTCCTGATGCAGATGTGAAAGAACTTTGGGGGCCATGGTCACTGGAGTTGTCCTGTTTTCCTCTGGGCTGGAGGGAAGGCTGGGTGTTGGCTTCGGTGCAGGAGATGCTCACTTTCTGCCCCTGCCCCCACTTCTCTCCACGGAGAGTCTCCCTTCCAGGCAGTAGGAGTCTTCAGCGAGCTGCCCGCATGGGATGGTTTCTAAGAGCCCATGATTGGCTTTGTGGTCACTGACAGTGAAAGAGTTGGGTCCACACTTACCTGGCTTTTCTTTTCCCATTTCAGTTGACTAACTCTGGGAAAATCTTTGCTCCTGTGCTACCGATTTACTGAACCCTTTGGGTACGCCTTTTTCCTTCTTCCTTGGGAATCCCAGCTCCCTTTATGGTGTTATCAGACGCAGAGGTGTTCGGGAGTGAGGAGGGCCATGATTTCGACGTACTCCTATGATGACAGGATGCTTGTTTTCGAAGGCTGACCCCAGCTAGTGTAGGGAGGAAAGAATCAGTGTTAGTAGTATTACTGTAGTCTTTCCAAAGTTTTTTTTAATGATCCCTGGCCCAAATTTTATGTTTTACAGAAAAATCTGAATACGCAAAAGGGCAAGTGTCATGTGGAAGGTCACATACCTCACCAATCTTCTTGCTGGGCCTTGAACTCAAATCTCTTGCTTCTTATCCTGTTTTTCATTATTGTCATTTGTTTCTCTTTTTATTGAAGTGTGATTATACGCAGTAAAATACACAGAAATTAAGTATACAGTTTGATGGGTCTTAACAAATGCATACACCCATGTAATCCACATCGAAAATCATGGTATCGATTTCCATCCCCCCAGAAAGTTCCCGCATGCCTTTTTCCAATCTATCCTTCTCCCCACCCAGGGATAAGCACAGTTCTCATTTCTATCCCTATAGATTAGTCTCATTTTTATTGTTTCTAAAACTTGTAATTAACTTCTTTGCAGAAAGAGAACATAAAATTTAGAATCAAAATCTCCTTTGATTCTGCTTTGATCTCTTGTTAAAAGCTGCATGTAGGATCATTCATCTATTCCTGCCTCCTAGCCCCAGCAGAATTACCCTCTAATGCTGTAGGCATACAACCCTCCTGAGAAATGTATACTGTTGATCCTGGAATATCTAAGGTGAAATCCCTGTGGCATTATACTTGTGTATATTGCCATGCAAGGAGATTTATGGTTTGGGTTCATTTCTACTTTTTCCAAATGCCCTAGAAGAAGGAGTCTAGATAAATACAAAAGTCTTTAGAACCAGCAGAGAGAACCTAAAAGAAATGGATCTATATGATTTACCACCCTTTGCATCTGGCTACACTCATTCACTAACAGCTGGTATTATATGATAGTGATTGTGAATGATGATGCATTATATGAAATACTTAGAACACTGTGTTATTTCATAAGTTGATAAGGAAAAAAATCTTTTGTTCCAGGAATCAAGAATAAATACCAAGAACAGCCAAGAAATGTTTTAAATAATTTCCTTTCAGATTGGGAGAATCGTTTTAGCATTTATTCCCTCAGGGAGAAAGCTCTTCAATAAATGTAGAAATCTGTGGAAAATTAGGAGTTTAGTAAGAGGCTTTTATATTGACTTTAATGCATTTACCTCTCCAGTGTTTGCTGCCTTGAAATGTAAAGTTAAAATTAAACAATTTAACTTGAACTGAAAAGAGCCTCGATGATATATAATCAATAATGCATTTCTTAGAGGCCTTATAATGCCAAAGAAAGATTTTTTAGTCGTTGAAAGTAGAGATCTCGTAATTTCATTTAAATATCAAGGATAAGACTGAAGAGCCTCTGGAAAGGCCATCATGTCTCCCCCACTGTCTTGGGATAAGTCTGCACCTACCTAGACTGCCCTGGACAGATACAAAATTTTGAGAACTTACAAGTAAGATTACATAATGCGATGTGGGACTGCATCTCCCTTGCTAGTGAGTACTTCCTTATATAACCATCCTATTAGGCTACATTAGATAGAATGGGGGCAGTTTGCTCCAAGACAGGGCTGAGACTGTGCAAGTAGAGGGGTTGGGCTGAGAAGACTGCCGAGCTAGTGCTTCCCGATTTGGGGGCCAGAGCCCGCGCAGTAGTTCTGTACAGATTGGGAAGTTCTCCATTTGCTCTGCTCCTGTTTCCATGGCCTTTCAGATCTTCACTATCTAAAGCTTTTGAGCAAAATAAAACTGTGAATATATTTCTTCTCTTTTACCTTCACAAAAATCTTTGGATGAGTAAGAAGCATATACAGATATGAATTTTCAGTGAAAAGAATTTTTTGGTTGAAATATAATTAACATAGACTTGTATGTACAAATCTTAAGCATACCCATTGACAAGTTTTTAAAAATGGATACAATTTAGTATACAATTTAGTAACCAACACGAAAATCAAGATAGAGAATATGTCCATCACCCCGGAGAGTTCCCTTGTCCCCCTTTCCAGTCAGCCCTCTCCCCAGAGGCAATAACTGTTCTAATTTCTGTCACCATATATTAGTTTTGTCTGTTCTTAAACAAGAATTTTAAGTCTTTGAGAAAAGTCAGTTTTCAAAAACATTATAGAAGTATATTTTAGTGTGTTAAAATAATAACAAGAAGCTTCCTAATACTTGATTGTCTGTATTTCTAAGGTTGAAACTGGTTATATATGCATATCATGTATGTTGTTAGTTGAAATTTTAAAAAATGTCACTGAATAGTCTATAGAAAAGATACCTTTATATTCTTTGATTGCTTGCATCCCAGAAGCAACTATGGAAAAACTTCCACTCTCATTAACCTTTTCTCCATTGGCAGAAGCTAGACTGCATGGAGCCCTTACGTCCCTATGAGTCCTTCGACACTCTGAAACAGTTCCTTGAGTATGATAGGAAGGTTTTGCGTTTCTTCAGCCTGTGGGACGACTCAGGCTCAGTGTTTGGGTACCATAGAGAACTCATCCTGCATTACTTTCTGTCTGATGATACCATCGAAATCAAAGGAGTATTGCCACATAACTCAGGAAGAGATGCTACGTCATTGTTCCTCCAGAGGAGAAAGCTACCTAAGGTGAGCAATGGACTGCTTTCCGAGTTTGCTTGTGGGGTGAAGACGCTAGTCACTCACTGTCTGGAATGTCATGTGTTATGACTGTGTGATGACAAGTCACCATGTATTAGTGCAAGTGTTTAGAAAACTTTTACTTTGTGCCCTCTATTAATGTACATCTATGAAAGTAATACAGAGGATATGACAAATTGGAGTTGGACTATTCAGGGCTCGAGGCAAGTAAAGGAAAAATGTCAAATGCAAGAGAACTACCTATTCATCATTGAGTTCACTATGAGTCTTATGAAGGTAAATGACTCTCTAGTGAAAGGATTGCTCGTGGCCTTGGGTGGGGAACTGGCCTCTGGCCTCTGTAGCCTACTGAGGAGATCCCATTGTACTGGTCTGGGTTGTGAATACACACACACACACACACACACACACACACACACACACACACAGGAGTGACTCTTCTGAGAGTAGCCACCAGTCACCAACTAGCCAGTGGCTAGCAACAATGATAGCTTTTGCATTTTTACTATTAAAAAAGAGTTGTCCAAGTGATTTCTACACATGTTTATGGCCATTTGAGAGCTAATGTAACCTGGGTGCAGCAGAAATGGCACAGAGACAGAAGAGCTGGGTTAGAATTGTGAGTCTGCCACTTAACAGCTATGTGACCTTGGGCAAGTCATTAACCTCTCTGAGCGTATTTCCCTATCTCTAAAGTGCAGTTAATTAGGCTTCCCTCCTGAGATAACTGTAAAGACTGAATGAGATAATATAGTAAAAAGCACTAAGGACCTATAAACACCTATAAGGACACGTGAAAGTATCAAGGCTTATTCACAGCTCTATGTTATATTTTATTTCTTATTTGGATGAAGTATTTTGAAACTTAATTCTTAGTGCTACTGAGAAGATTACTGTAATGCTCATTTCTGATGCAAACAACCACTGGTTATTTGCTTATCACAGGAGACTCTTCCAGATTCTCTGAGTCTCCTGCCAGAAGTCCTGCTATGTTGTTTCTTGGGGCGGGGGCAGGATTTGTCCCAGATCGAACTCTGGGCGTATGCACAGCAGGTGGCCAGGAGGTGCCAGGGAAGCCTGTTTTTAGAATGGCTTTGAAAAATAGGCTAAATATAAAATAATAATGACATACCTGACATTTGCAGTGTTCCTTGACATCAGTTGCTTCATTTATTCGTTCATTCAACAAATATTTAGTAAGTGTCAGCTGTGTGCCAGCTCTGGGGTTACAGTGAGAAAGCAAATGGGTAAAATTCTGCTTCGTGGCGCTTCCATTCTCGGGAGAGATACGGTAGCAGTGGGTGTTCCCTTGACACTCACAGCATCCTTTGAGAAAGCAAGGAGTAAGTACTGTTGTTGTGGTTAGATGACACAACTGAAGTTCTGAGAAGATAAATGCCTGGCCCCGTGTCCTGTAGCTAGGAAGCAGCGAAGAGAGAGTTTGCATCTAAACGTACTGTTTTTTCTTTGTTACGTGGCTTACTGACACCCCACACATCATAAGTTCACACGTTGAAACTTAAACATTTTATATCGCACATATCTGGCACGATTCAGATTTCTCATGTGTATGGGATAAACGGATCACTATCAATTTCTATAAGTTAGTTCAGATATTTCCTGCCTGGACCACCTCCAGTGCGGGTGGAACTGAGGAGTGCCCTCCTTGGCTTGCTCCGGGCCACAGTTTCTGTTAGAGGCTGACTGCACTCCATTGCCAAAGAGTGCGTCCTTGCTCAGGATCAGGCAGGGTGCTAAGCAAGTAAAGAAGGCAAGGCAGGGTTTCTCCATCAGGGCGTTTTGGAGTCTAAAGATGACTGCCGATGAAGCAATTAGAGAGCAACAAAAAGTGGTTTAACCCTGAGGTAGGTGCTACGGAAGTTTGAACTGGGGACAGGCCAGTAGGATGGGAGAGGTCAGGGGGAAAGATGGGACTTTATCAGGGCCTTGAAGGAGTGGGGGGGAGTGTAGACCAGCCTGCAGCGGGTGGGGAAGCATGGGGAAAGGTGGCTGGAGTCTGTGTCCTGTCTTCCTCGGGGTGGCAGAGAAGAACCATGCGGTGCCTCTTCCCGCTTGAGTCCCTCAACAGGAGCATGTTTGTGTTTAGAGGCCATCCACTACATCTTGATTTGATTTTTATCTTCCAGTATGGCCCCCCTGGAGTCTATCAACCAGGCCAGATAACAGACTGGACAGTTCTCAGTGTAGATGGTGGCTTGTCAGAGAACCGAGTGTATGGCTGCCTGTTGGATAAATACAAGGTAAGTCACGTTTTATTACTGTTTCCAGTGTGACTTCCCTGGAACCTGGAATGTGGGGTGAGTTACGTGTTCTGCTTCTGGGAGATTGATTGTGAATGAAATCGATGAGTATATAAATGTATGTGTTGCACTGCTGTTTATCGATAATAAACATGCTTAAGTGCATGTATAAATATATGCATTGCACTGCCATTTGGTAGCACTACATTGCTAAAAGAATGTTTTAAAATGTTAATATTGAGCGGTTGTCTTTTGATTTGATTTAAACATTTTGGTTATGAATGATATAATTGATTTTTTAAAATTTCTTTTTCCCTTTGGGGGTGGGTGCCAATGTCTTTGGTGGGTCTGTGGCGTCAGTGTCACGTTCCTTTGTTTTTATTAGCTAGGCAAAGTAGACCAACAGTTTTACAAAGATAGTGACCTGTCCGTAGGAACCACCATCAATGTGTGGGGAAGGAAAGTGCTCCTTTGTGACTGTGATGAATTCATGAAGACTTATTGTAAGACTAAATATGGAATTGGTAAGTGATACATCTGTCAATTAGAAAATAATATTTAAAACTTAGAGTCTTTGTTCCCTAGTTAGGCTTGATCTGACTTTTGAGTTTCAAATTCTAAGCTCATAATAGCCACCGTTTATTGAGCATTTGCTAACTGCTGGGCATCTGTTGTCTTATTTATTTCTAACAACAATTCTAGAAGGGTAGGCTCATTATCCCCATTTTAAAGGTGAAGAAACTATGGCATACGAGGGGCTTACTTGTCGAAGGTCATGCAGCAAGCAAAGGGTGCGCCAAGACTTGAACTTGTCTGCCTGATGCCAAAGGCTTCCATTTGCCCGTATAGCCCCCTGCCTCACTAGAGTATAGGGGAAATGCTTTGGTTAAGCAATTGAAATGGAAATCCAAACGCTTTTCTTTTCACTGAATTCTTGCTTACCACAGAGGATATACTTATCTGAGCTCTCTGGGGAATTGTGCCAATTTGCTCTACCTTTCCTGGTGAGGCTCAGCCAGGCTTCCAGCTTCTCTCTTCTTAGATATCCATTCCATTTAGATCAGGTTAGCGCAGTTCAGAATGAAAACCAGTGATTTCTTAAGCACCTACCACATGCAGGTCATTGCAGTAGACAGAGGAGCTGCAGAGTTGTGTAAGGAGTTTCTAGGCTTGAAGGGGAGCAGAGACCTACCGCATGTTACACGGTGTTATAAGAGTCACAGAAGCAGGTGGAGGATCTGAGGCGAAACCTGAAAAACAAGCCCCTCCATTTGTTAAACCTGCCGGCCAGCTCTGCCCCGACCTGGGCCCTCTACCCCAGGCTCCAGGTACCTACCGGTGCTTGGCGAAGTGGGGTGGTGGAAATTGCCAACCTCCCAGACTGGGGTTTGGAGCTCTGATGAGGGATGCTTACCCCTCTCTGAACCTTGGAGTATTCATATGAGCTCACTTCCTGAGCGATGAGTTGGAAGCCAGAAGCAACCACAGCTTCCTAAAAGACAAGGTGCTTTGTCTTTAGAATGAGACGAGGCCCACCTTACGTGTCTTGGTGTCCCCACTGTGTTGTATTCCTGGCCTCCTGGGAATCTTTATATTATGGGAGAAGGCACACAGCATACAAAGGGGCTGGAATAAAAAAGAATTTCAATTTCCCTCCTCTGTGCATTAAGGGAACTTGTTCCACAGCATCTGCGTGCCAGATGAGTCAAAATGGAGCCAAATTGGTGGCCTCTTCTTATATTATTTTCTAAAATTAGTCCTATTTAGTGGGCACAGTTGGGCATATTTGTTTTAGGGACTGAGGGCAAGAAGCAGCCAGGAATGTGCAGGTAGTGGCTACTGTAGAGAAGCTGCTAGTGACCCTTAGACAGTTGGGAAGGATAGTTTGCTTTTTAATAAATGTAAGTGCCTGTTCAGAATCAGCAAGTCTTCAGTGTAGACTTGGAAAATTTTTAAAAATGATATATATGTGAAATGAGTCACTGAAGACATTTACCTGTGTCCTACTGAAAGATTACCTTAATTTAAAGGACGTGCTAAAGTTTCAAAACATCATATGATCCCTTAAATAGCAAGTCCAACATTCTGTTGATGTTTGTCTGTCAGCTTGATTTTGAGAATATAAAGGTCGCATTTGGGAAAATGAACATAATGCTGGAGAGACACAGTACACTGTTAGTCTTTTAACGGGTTTGCAGGGAACTGTCAGAGGCAGAGTAAATCCACCGGTGTGCTCCAAATCTAGCCATCCTTGGCAAATGTATCAGCTTCAAATGCCCTATGGTTCATTTCAGTTGAGCCCTAGTGCTTAATTTCTTTCTGCTCACTTCTTTTGCTCACTCTATAGACTTACTGTATTACGTTTAAAAAAGTCATTTGTGCCTTTAAAGCTAATATAACGTGAGCATTATGCATTTAAACAGAAAATTATGCAAATGCAAAATTATGATGCATTTTGTAGTCACGCTGACTTTTTATACTTCTCATAGCTTATGTTAAAATACCCCATTTAACAGACACTATTATTACACAACATTTCTTGAGTAACAGCAGTGTACTTAATGTAACTGATGACTGGAAATTATATCCATGATTCAGGGTGGAGGGGAGTGAATCAATATTCTCTGATAATCTTTACATCTGCTTTTCCTGACTTTTTGGTAACATTAAATTAATAGACTTAATGTTACTTAGATACAGTTACTTCTGACATTTTAATTTTTTTTATAACTCATCTGGTTCTACAAATTCATGAGGCTGACCAAGTTTTATACATTATATTTTGGTATCCTTGAAGCCCAAACCAGGACAAAGTCCTGGCAATAACTGTGGTCACATTTCCTTCCTTGTCAGTAATTGTGGTCTCCACAGGAAGGAGATGACAACTGCCAATGACACAGCTAGGGACCTCCCTAAGAGGAAGCCAGGGGGAAATTTCTAATGCAGTATACAGCCTGGGTGCTTCAGTACCTTCTCTTACCTAATGCTGCCCCAACATATTTTGGGGGAGAAAAAATGGCAGACAGACTAAGAGATGGAGTTGACCACAGTCCCAAGAATTGTGCATGAGTAAGCTTTCTATTATGTGGAAGCAGAGGGCTTGATAGAATTCCAAGAGATATATGTAACCCCTGCATAAAACCCAATCTGACTCCTAAAAAGATGAGATTGTTTTGTATATTTAAGGATTCTAAAGAGCAGGCAACTTCTTCCACAAAACAGTCCAGTGTGAGTCCCTCACTAGGCAGCTTGGCCATCCCGCTGGCCCTGGCTTGTCTGCTGGGCGGGAGCTTGTCACTCCCTCATTATTTCATGTGCATGAACACGGACTGGCAAATGGAGGCCTGTCGGACTTTCCTGTAGCCTGAAGGTTGGAAAAGGCTCCAGGGGCTCTAGCAGGTGTTTCTTTCACTGAAGAGACAGGGATTTGAATGTAAACTGTTCTTACCTAGAATTCCTGCCTTGGGTTATTATTTCTTTGTCTATAAGAGGACTTTCTTATTATCGATTCTTAGTGGTTGGGACAGCCAAACTAGTAATAAGACCATTCATTCGCATTGTTCTCGAATGCTTAGTAGGCTATACCGACATTAAGGATAAGCAGAAAACTTAAAGCACCTTTAATTTTGTGGAGTTGTTTATGGCCGCCTCTGAACTCTTGGTGTTAGAAGCAGCAGGGCATCCAAGATGAGAGTCTAATGATCATTTGAGCAAATTAGCCATCCCAAGGTGCAGCAACAGAGGTAGAATTTGCTTCTAGTCTCTCCACATGGCTTTGATAGAGCTAACAATTTCACCTTTTTCTTTTTAACCTCTCCTATGAAGTGACGAGGGTTGAGGATTAGATGATTTCTAAGGGTTTTCTAGCTAGAGCTAGAAAATCATGTGATTCACTAATTATTTGACCCAAAAATGAACGTCCCACCAAAATCATTTGACCTGGGTATTGGGTACAAGCAGAGGTGGATTTACCTTGAAGTTAATGAAGCTTAAGCTTTAGGGTTCTTTCTTTGCAGGGACCCCACTCCAAGGCCCTGGGCCTAATTTTGTCTTAATTATTTGACATTTTTAGTCTTAAAGAGCTTCTCCCAAATTATATAAGCTTTAAACCTGGGTCCATATCTGGATTACTAGTACATCAGAGATGAACTTCGATGAAGGCTCTTTCCAGAATCATTTCCAAATGAGTTGATGAGTCGTAAATCACCGTGAAGGAGCATTAAGACATATCCTTTAAAAAAATCTATCACCTCTCGGTAAATTTGTGGCAATCTGGTCAGTGTGGATGGACATTCAATATATATGTTTTTACAAGTCTTTTGGAATTAGAGGAATCAGACTATTTGAAAGACAGATGTGTCTCAGGATCTATCAGAGTGTCAGTTTAAGGAGGTATTTGGGAAGATGCTTTGTTAAAAAAAAAAGGTATACTTTTTCATTAAATATTTTTTTAACACCTGAAACATGCAGGATGCTGGGGTGATGGAAAACCAAAGACAGAAAGTTATTCAGGTGCGAGTTCAAACCTTTGTGAATATACGCGATTACCCAGAAAAATGAGATCTTCAGTCAGGGTATCCAAAAAGATTGGATTGTTAAAAAAGTCAGACATGGTGGAGTGGAACAGTTCTCGGCATTTATACACTAGATGGCACTGTGGGTGCAGAGGAAAGCTCTAAATTGATTCTTTTGTTACTTAAATCTGTGGCAAAAATTATGTAGTTGAGAAAACAACACTGTGTTATAAAACCTGTAATTTTGGGGGGAGGTGTAGAATGCATTCTTAATTACTGTGAGATTCAATATGTGTCCTCTTTTGGTTAGGCTGCGTAGATTAGTATATAGAGTTGTATGCGTATGTCCCCTGTTAGAAGAAACCAATCATGCCCCAATTTTCTAATAATCATGTAGAGCTCTCCCTGCAATCCCTATGGTCCTTTTCCTAAAATGAAGGTACCAGTTAGTGGTGTGTTTCATGTAACAATTAGCAATGAAAGGGTCTACTGTAATTCTGCCTAATTCCAAGATTTGAACTTTCCTCTTTATTACCAAAGCTTCTCTTTAATTGCCACAAAAATAGCAATAGGAGAGGCTCACCAGTCACTTCCGTACCAGCAGTCTGGCTGCCCCCTTTCACTGAGTCAGTGAGAAATATTTGATGGCATTCTCTTTGCCAACATGTCTTCTGTAAGCAGTTTCTGTTAGGATGGAACAATACTCTTTTGGGGATTATGCTTGAAGAGATTTCACACAAAGGCTGTTAGGAAGTCTAAGTAAATGTGAAAGTTGAAAATGTTTTCAAATCAGAGTTAGAAACAGCCTCAAACCCTTAGCCTTTTGATCAATCAGTACAAAAAAAAACTCCCTCAATTTTAAGAGTTAGGTTGCCTTGGATGACAAATTGATGCACATTTTCAGTTAGAGAGGTACGCACTAAATCTGTACTCTTCCTTCTATTAGAACTTTGGCAATGGAAAAGGAAATCTTTGCTTATGTGAACCTCCTTTCACGCACTAATGGAAACGCCTATGGGATAGTCAACCTTAGGGAAGAGGTAGAAATTAGATTCCATGGGTTGTTTTGTTTTGTTGCTTTGTTTTGTTTTGTTTTAGGAAAGACCCTGACATCTTCTTTTCCATTTGTGGTGTGACAAACACAGGTGACCGGGATCTGTTGAGTCAATGTGTTATTTGCTTTGGAGAACACACTTGCTTCTCAGAGATTGTACAGCCTCACAAATGAGTACCAACAGCTCCTAGGCTATCATAAATATGTCTCTCCTTCTTCACAGATGACAAATGAATAAAGAAAGTCGACTGTATTTACCACTTAACACTCCCTTTGAGAGTAGGCAGTGGCTGTTTTAAAGGTTTTGTTCGTTTGTTTGGTTTTGGTTTTATTCCTTATTTATTTATTTATTTACTTTTGCTTCATCACATTTCAGTACGATTGCAGTCTTTACTTGGGCAATAACAGAAGCACCCTGGAGTGGTGGTTGGTGAGAAGAAGTTTTTGTTTTTGATCTAGACAGTGAAGTGTCATGGCCTGGAGCTGAGTTGGAAGAAAGGGAGAGGGTTTAAAAAGTGGGCACAAAAGGAGGGGACATCAGATGGGGAAGGTAAAGCAAAACACTTAGGAGTCAGTCCCGTTTGGAAAGGAATTTGATTAGTGACTGTTGACTAAAGATAGGACAGGGCTACATTACAGGTTAAAATATGGCACGAGTGGCATAAAGTTCCAAGTCTGAATTTTCCTATCATTAGAAAAATCAGGGAAGAACAAAAAATATTCTGAAATGGGGATGCGATGACAAAAGATAAATGTTTACTTATTCGACCCAGACAGCCTCTCTCTTTTTCTTTCTTTCTTTTGAACCAATGGCAACTATTGAGTGAGTTTTGTGGTTTTTGTAAACACGATTGAAACCTACCCTCCCAGGATTTTGCTGTGTTTTGTTTGAAAGAGTTTAAAATAGTCTACAAAGATCTCCATGTTCATCTTGAAAACATAACAAACCTTTCAAAACAGCCATAATCAGGGCAAAAAAAAATATTGATGTTTCATCTGCCTTTGTTTTGTTATAGAGAACTTTACCTCGATTTCATGCAAGGCCCCACCTCCTCCAAATATAGAAAGGAAATTTCCATGTTACACCGGCTTTGGTTCTGAAGAGGATTCTCTCTGCTCCTGCATAGGCCTTGTGCCCACACCTCATCAGAGGAACTTCAAGAAGTTCATGGAAAATGACAGGTGCTTGAGGGAACCAGTGTTTTAGTCTGATCTCTCCCAAATGTGTTCAGGGTTTATAATATTGTCCTCATGACAAAACAGATGACACTTAATTTGTCTGATTTCAAGTCCGGGGACATGTTGTTATACCTTTTTAATGAAGTTGATTAATATGTAAGTATTAACAGGTTCTTACTTCAGTGGTTATTTTTTTTTCCAGCTTTTTGAGAAATAATTGACTTATAACATTGTATAAGTTTAAGTATGCAACATAATGATTTGATATATGTATGTATTGAAAAATGATCATCACAATAAGATTAGTTAACATTCATCATTCTCACATAGTTATAGTTTTTTTCTTGTGATGAGAACTTCTAAGATTTACTCTCTTAGAAACTTACAAATGTACAATACATTATCACTAACTCTAGTCATCATGTTGTATGTTATGTTCCCAGAACTTATTTATCTTATAGCTGGAAGTTAGTACCTTTTGGTCACCTTCACCCAGTTCTCCCCTGCTCCGCACACCTCTGGCAATCACCAGTCTGATCTCTGTTTCTATGAATTTGGTTTTTGTAGATTTTACATAATCTACATATAAGTGAGATCATGCAGTATTTGTCTTTCTCTGTCTGACTTATTTTTCTTAGCATAATATCCTCAAGGTGGGCTTCCCTGGTGGTGCAGTGGTTGAGGGTCCGCCTGCCGATGCAGGGGACACGGGTTCGTGCCCCGGTCCGGGAAGTTCCCACATGCCGCGGGGCGGCTGGGCCCGTGAGCCATGGCCGCTGAGCCTGCGCTTCCGGAGCCTGCGCTCCGCAACGGGAGAGGCCACAACAGTGAGAGGCCCGCGTACCGCAAAAAAAAAAAAATATCCTCAAGGTCCATCCATGCCGTTGCAGATGTCAGGATTTCCTTCTTTTCTATGGCTGAATAATATTTCATTGTTGTATGTATCTTATATAAATATAGGTATATGTATATACACACAGACACACACACACACACATATGTTTTTATTTATCCATTCATCTGTCAGTGGACACTCAGATTGTTTCTCTCTTTTAGCTATTGCAAATAACACTGCATTGAACAGGGGGGTGCAGATATCTTTTTGGGACAGTGATTTCATTTCCTTTGCATATATATCCAAAAGTGAAATTGCTGGATGATATGGTAGTTCTATTTTTAGGTTTTTTTTTTTTTTGCGGTACGCAGGCCTCTCACTGTTGTGGCCTCTCCCGTTGCGGAGCGCAGGCTCCGGACGCGCAGGCTCAGCGGCCATGGCTCACGGGCCCAGCCGCTCCGCGGCACGTGGGATCTTCCCGGACCGGGGCACGAACCCGTGTCCCCTGCATCGGCAGGCGGACTCTCAACCACTGTGCCACCACGGAAGCCCTATTTTTAGTTTTTTGAGGAGCCTCCATACTGTTCTCCACAGTGACTGCACCAATTTACATCCCCACCAGCAGTGCACAAGGGGTTCCCTTTTCTCCACACCCTCACGTTGAGTGGTTACTTTAATGTGTCATCTGGAAGCTACTAAAGCCATATTATCCACAATCTATATTGCCTTTCCATGTATATGTGTACATATATGCCTTTCCATATATATATCTCCTCAAGATGGTCCCTAAGAAATGGTGTAGAGTAGGGGTCAGCAAACTTTTTCTTAAAGGGTCAGGTAGCAAATATTTTCTGCTTTGCAGACCATGCGGCCTCTGTCACAACCACTTAGCTCTGTCATTGTAGCATGAAAACAGCCACAGACAATATGTAACTACACTCCGATAAAACTGTTTATGGACACTGACATTTGAATTTCATATGATTTTTACATATCACAAAATATTATTCGTTCGATTGTTTTCAATCATTTAAAAATATAAAAATCATTCTTTGCTCATAGGCCCTCCCAAAACAGGTGACTGGCTGTATTTGGCCCATAGGCTGTAGTGGCTTCAGTGATTTATAAGTGTTTTTTAGCATGTTATTTGGCAGTTAACGTGGTTTTGAGAGATTTGGTTGAGTTCAGTAACCATAGATTGCTCATGTGGTGGAATATGATTTCAAAAGATGGACTTTCAGAAGTGTTCCTAATATATGTGAGGAAACATCTGCCTCTGAGTCATGTGTATAGCTGTGAGCCCTGCCCATGGCTACTTTTTGCTTCTTCAGAGAATGGAGGCCCTGGAGAAAGAAGTCGGGCGGGGGGGAAGAGTGGTGGGAAAATGTTGCAGATGCTTGAATAGGATGCGGGCTAACCACCGAAGTCCTGGCACGAGGGAAATAGTGGGTCAGGAGAACCTGTGGAGAAAAATGATAAAGGGAACACGGAGTAAGAGCGGGAGAAGGCGAAGCACAAGACAGCACCCTGAAGTTGATGAAATTTAATGGCATCAGATACCGCTGTAGAATATTTTGAGGTGGAGAGAATAGTTTTGCTCTAACTGTAAACATGGTGAAACTATGTTACGAATTGTGTAGAATGTCTAAAAGGCTGCCTTTGCCCTGACACAATGCCCTTTGTCTTTTAAGAAATCATCTTTTATTTGTAAGGACTTGGGGGTTTTGTTTTTAAGTTTCAGAGTTGATGTTACTCAAGGTGTGGCCTCCACACTGGTAAGAAATGCAAATTCCCGTGCTTCACCCCAGACCTATTGAGGCCCAGTCTCTGTGCCTGGGGCCTGGTACTTTGTTTTAACAAGACTTCCAGGGGGTTCTGGTGATGGGCACCAGGGTTTGAGGACCACTGATTTCGATCATATAAGAGGGACACCAACTCATACTCCGTCCTCCCTTATAGGTAGCAGTGTTCACAGTGAAGTTCGAGGGCAGGACTCTTGATGGATGCTTTTCACTCACTGCTGTTTTGAAGGGCAGCCACCAAAGGAGGTGGGCAGAAAGAATGTCCCTATTGTAAAAGGAGAGGGAATTTTTCTTATAAGTAAACAGGATGAAACACGATCCAGTGTGTTACTTCTGGAATCCAGGGGGAAAAGAGTTCCTTGTGGGTAGTTGCCTTAGTCTCTCTTTCTGTCTGCACCACGTCAACTTGCCCACAGAGCACTGACTGTAGACAGCATTCCACGTTCTTGTCATGCTGTTGTGGCCGGAGGATGGTGGTACAGGCACGAATGGGTCTAATTTCTTTTCTTTCTGTCCACTGCTTGTTCTGTGCCAGGAATACACTTCCCTCAAGCTCCTCCCACACAGTGACCTTGTTTCCATAGAAACTGGCACATTCAGCTGGAGACTTATACATGAGTTTGAATAACCCAAGGTTTTAAAACCGTGAGAACCTAAGGAAGATGATCTCACAAAGCATACAAAGAACAGTTTCTTAATGCAAATAAATAAACCGTGAATTGAGACGTGCAATAGTACATGACATATATTGATTATATATATTGCTATTAAAAATGTACTGGCTGCTTATTGTTGTATGAGGTTAATGGTGATCTACTGTGGGTCATTGGAGGAGATAATTTCAAGTTAAAGCATATGAGGTTTTTGATGGAATGAAGACCTTTATTGTCTGGGTAAAAATTCACTGTGGTGGCCTGCTGGGCAGATTGTCTAGTCTGACTTGGGAAAACCAGAAGAATATCTTTCTCACTGCACCTGGCTGAGTTAGGTACTTTGTTCTCTGTGTGCTCACAATACTCTGCTGATCATACCTCTAACAATAATAATATTACTAATAAAAAGCAGTTTATGGTTATGGTATGCTAACTACAATACTTGATCTCATTTAATCCTCAAAACAACCTCATAAAGTCGGTAATATTATTGTACCCATTCTTCACATGAGGAAATTGAGGCTCAGAGAGGCTATACGATTTGCCCAAGCTCATACAGCTAATTTTTAGTTGAAGTAGGACTTGAACACAGGGAAGTCTGACTCCTGGAGTTCACCTTTCTTGCCCCAGAATCTCTACTTATCACAGTGTGTGGCAATTACTTGTTTATCTAGAGACGAAGCGCTCCTTGAGGGCAGGGACTGGCTTTATTGCTTCTCTTAGAGTTAGAACGGTGTTGGCTGTGTACTTGGGGTTCAATAGATATTTTGTCTGGAAGAGGACGAATGATGAATAAGTGAGTAAATAGAATGAACATTCACCCTTTTAGTTCTTAATGATAGATAGAAGCGACGGATGACTTCCCACCAGGAAGGCTATTATCCCAGACTTGTGCTATTCATAATCATATAGCATCTGAAAATTCACGGTTTAATCTTAATCCCTGACTTGTTTCAGATATTGTCCATCTGTTGTCTCCATCAGTCATTTTTTTTTCCCTCTTGCAACAAGTTTTCCCCATCAATAATAATAAGCCTTCATGTCTCTTCTAACCATAGACTATAGCTATAGCTATCTTTAAGGTTCTCAGCAGGTATGTAGCCCTGGGTGAGCCATTCATTTTCTCAGTCAGCAGATATTTACTGAGTACCCACCATGTGCCGAGCACTGATCTTGGGACACATCAGTGAACAAAACAGATACAAAGCCCTGCCCTCATAGAACTTACATTCTAGCTGGGGAGGCAGATAATAAGCAATAAAGGTAATACATAAGTACATTCTGTAGTATATGGAAGGTATTAAAGTGCCATGGAAAAAATAAAGAAGGTAGCTATGAAAAGAATAAAGGGGACTTGGAATGTGGGCCTGAAGAGCACCCCTGGTTTCAATTTTAAACGGTGTGGTCTGGATGGACTTTACTGAGGAGAGGAAACATGTTCCAGGCAGAAGGAACAGTCAGTGTAAAGACCCTGAGCAAGGAGCGGGCTTGGGATGCACAAGGAACAGGCAGGAGGCTGACAAGGATAGAACAGATGAGTAATGGGCAGAGTAGACAGATTAAGAGAAGTAATGGGCGATCAGATAACATAGGGCCTTGCAGACCATTGTCAGCATTCTTTTGACTTCAAGTGATAAGGGGACTCATTGGGAGATTTGAGCAGAAGAGTGACTTGATCTGATTTACATATTAAAAGAATGACTGCAGGGCTTCCCTGGTGGCGCAGTGGTTGAGAGTCCGCCTGCCGATGCAGGGGACGCGGGTTCGTGCCCCGGTCCGGGAAGATCCCACATGCCGCGGAGCGGCTGGGCCCGTGAGCCATGGCCGCTGAGCCTGCGCGTCCGGAGCCCGTGCTCCGCAACGGGAGAGGCCACAGCAGTGAGAGGCCCGCGTACCGCAAAAAAAAAAAAAAAAAAAAAGAATGACTGCAGATGCAGTGTTGAGCGAAGACTGTAGAAGGTGAAAGCAAAGACCAGTTAAGAGGCTACTGCAGTAGTCCAAGAGAAAAGTGATGATGGCTCCATGAGGGTGAGTACCATGAAAATGATGAGATATAGCAGATTCTGGAAATATTTTGAAGGTTGTGCCAATAGGATTTCCTGGCAGATTGGATATGAGATGTGAAAGAAGAGAGGAGATACAGATGACTCCCAAGATTTCTCCAACTAGAAAGATGGAGTTGCCATGTAGTGAGATGGGAAAGACTATAGTTAGAGTAGGTTTGCGGCAAGAGCAGAAGTCCAGTTTTGGAACAAGTGAAGTTTGAGATGTCAGATATCAAGTAGAGATGTTAAGTTGGCCGTTGGATATACGAGTCTGGGGTTCCGGGAGAGAGGTCTGAGCTAGAGATAGAACTTTGGAAATCATCAGCATGTAGGTAGTATTTAAAGCCTGAGACTAGACGAGATCACCAAAGGAGTGAATATACACAGAGAAGTGGATGACCAAGTTCTTCCTTGTTATCCCCGGGACACCCCAAATTAAGAGATTGAGGAAAAGAGGAGGAACGAGCAAAGGATACTGAAAAGGAACAAGCCAAGGAGGTAGCAGCAAAACCAAGAGAAAATACAGGATCCTGGCAGCCAAGTGAAGCAAGAATGTCATGGAAGAAGGAGTGATCATTTGTACCAACTGCTGCTGATTGGTCAAGTTGGACACAAAAATGAACCATTAGAATTGGCTTTGTGGAGATAGATCATTGTTGACCTTGACAAGGGTAGTTTAGGTAGAGCTAACCTAATGGAAGTGGATTTAAGAGAGAATGGGAGAAGAAGTCAAGACAGTGATTATAGATAACTCTGGGCTGTGTGTAGAAAAAGTTAAGACATGGCTGCTGGACCTAGGAATTTATCATTTGTTTTGAGACAGTGGTATTCAATAAACACATTTTAAAAAACCAGTCAAGAATACAAGTCTATACAGTGCTAAATTGGGTGCCACACATAATGGTCGGTGCAGGAGGCGTGAATAGGTGGTCAGCTGGGTGGGCAGCCATGGTCAAAGAGAGCTCTACTGATTGGGGCCCAAGTGGATGGACAGGACTCTGGACAGGCATAGGACAGGATGAGGGTGTACCCTGGGGGAGGGGATGACACCAAGCGAAGGCCTGGAAGTAGAAACAAGCACAGTGTGGGGCACTAAGTGAAGTGGCTTGTGTGACTTGAGTAGAGAGTGTATTATTGGCAGTCATGACAAATAGCTGTATGTGTAGGTATTTGAACCTGACTATCAATGGCCCAGGAAGCCAGATTGAGCAGTATAGGTGGTATGATCAGAAGCAGGGAAAATGCTAAAATTTTTTGAGTGCTGGGCATATTGTGATAAAAAGAGTGATAATTAGCTTATTAGCCAAGGAAATATCTGAAGCTACTTGCGAGTGTTTTTCAAAGTGTGCTCTGGGGATGACTTCATCAGAATCTCCTGGGGAGCTTATTGAAAATGCAGGTTTCTGGAGCTGCAAGCTAACTACTGAATCCATACCTCTGGGGGTAGGACTCTGGATTCTGTATATTTAACAAGCTCCCAGGTGACTTTCATCCATGACAAAGTTTGTGAATGACTGGTCTAAAGATTTTGTTGGAGTAGATTATATTCCTGATTGATAAGCTGTCCAGAACACTAGAATTAGGTTAAAAAAAAAGGGCATATTAAACATGAAAAATCCATACTTAACATTTATGTAAGTTCTAAGAAGCTAAATTTGCAGTTGTATTCATTTGGCCTGACATTAGACCTCATTCAGTTGTTTGAATGATATTTCAGGCATCTGGAAAAGTATGGGTCTTTCATGAGAGGGGATTACCAAATCTGTTTGTTACTTTTTTTTTTTTTTTTTTTTTGTGGTACGCGGGCCTCTCCCGTTGCGGAGCACAGGCTCTGGATGCGCAGGCTCAGCGACCATGGCTCACGGGCCC
>NC_041234.1:26799641-26855140 GCF_002837175.3 Physeter macrocephalus | reverse complement strand
GCCGCTCCGCGGCATGTGGGATCCTCCCAGACCGGGGCGCGGACCCGGTTCCCCTGCATCGGCAGGCGGACGCGCAACCACTGCGCCACCAGGGAAGCCCTGTTTGTTACTTTTAAATCCAATTATGTACCAGAGAAGATGGTTGAGAAGGTATAGCTGCCCTCCTCCCCTATGCTGTATGAGGTCTGCCTGAAGCCTGGGAAACTAGGGACTAAGAAAAGAGCTATGGAGATCTGGCTGTTTTGCCAGGGCTGCCCTGGGGGTAGCCTTCCAGATTGCTACACTTCCCGTCTCACTTGAGGCCTCAAGCTGTGAATCATGGCGCCATGCTTTTTCAGCCCTCCTTCCCTGGATAATCAAAGAAAGGAGCAGAGAAAAGCACCTTCTGCCTCTGCAAATCACAAATAAGTTTTCTTGTTTGTTTGTTTTTAAATGAGTGTGATCACAAGGAAAGAATGAATTTCAGCATACGAGACTGAAGGTGAGGACCTCTCTGCTTAGAGTTGTGACAGGGAAGGGATGAAGTACATGGTTTATTTTACTCTGTGCCTCCTTGGGGTAATGATTTTGATTATCAGAGACCTCCCAAAGGGTTCAGTATTTGTCATGAAGTCCACCTTTCACTAGCTGATATCCACAGACATGCTTCTGCTGACAGACCATAAATTAATTTCTTCCAAGACCAGGTAATCAATTTTGGGAACTTTTGATTCTAGAATTCGATCCCATCTTCATTCTTCTAAACTATTCATGCACAGAATTCTAAGTGCAAATTCCAACCTATACGGATCTGATAAAAACGTTCTACAAACATTTGAGCACTTAGAATGTAAAAAATGTTGTCTTAGACAATGATTAATAAGATGCAGTCCTTGCCTTCAGAAAACAGACTTGTAAGTAATGGCGACTTATGATATGGGTGATAAGTGTTACGAAAGGCAGGTCTATCATGTTTAATATAGCATTTGAAAGGGAAAAGGTAAATTTTCCCTTGAAGGGAGTTAGGGGGCTGCTGGGGAACTGGGAGAGTGACTCAGCGAGGAGACGATGTGGGGTTTGGAGAAAGATAAGGAATGGGCATGAGAAAGTGGGCGGTGAAATGGGGAGGTGGCTCTAGGCACTAGCAGAGCGCAGCCTCTGGCCCGCTCAGGCAGTGAGACCCAGGTGCTGTGCTTCTTGCTGACATGATTGTGATTGTTGACCAGCCTCGTGAGTAGGGAACAACCATGTAATGCAGATGATTTGAGCAGCGTGTTTATGACATCTGTTTTGGGTACATTTTCCCAATGTGTTACCCTGGACGTCGAAAGAATAAGAGATATTTTAATAAACTGAGAAAATGCCCCTGCATATAGATTTAGAGCCTTAATAAGAAGATGGTTGAACTTTTTCAACCTCTGAGAGTTTATGCTACTATCTTAAAACCATAGCGCACCTGGGGGATGGGAGGTGGGTGAAATGGGTGAAGGTGGTCAAAGGTACAAACTTCCAGTTATAAAATAAATAAGTCACAGGGATGTAATGTACAGCATGATGACTGTAGTTAATAATACTATAGTACGTATTTCAAAGTTGCCGAGAGAATAGATCTTAAAAGCTATCATGACAAGAAAAAAATTTTTGTAACTAAGTGTGGTGATGGATGTTAACTAGACTTATTGTGGTGATCATCTCACAATATATACAAATATCAGATCATTGTGTTGTACACCTGAAGCTAATATAATGTTATATGTCAATTAAACTTCAATAAAAAGATAGCATACCTTTTGCAGGTTTTTTTACACGCATGATATGTGGAAGATTACTTGTATAATGCTATAACCCTCATTTTTCTTCCATTTAGCTACAGCAACATAAGCAATACACTCCGGTTTTTTGCAAAACTAATCACACACAAATGTGCTGATGTGGAAAGGACGTTTGTTATTTCATATTTTCTCAGTGATGACACAATTTCAGTGTCTGAACCCATGGAGAGGAATTCAGGTAAGAGACATACCTCTCATAGCAGTTTCCTCAGAATAATTAACTGTCTCTTCATGTTGAAAGGGACTATGGTCTGATTTTTATAGCCTAGATGATCTAAGAGAGTGGCTTTCATTTTTTTTTTAACCACTAAAGTTCATTTTACAAAGATCTCTTAAATGCGAACACAGACATATAAAATGATAAAAGAGGAACAGTTTTGGTTGTCTCAGGACCGGGGGACTTGGGACATCTCCTTTTAGACACTCTCCCTACTTCCTCCGTGGCCTCTGAGGCACCTCTGTGGAATCCAGCGGCTTCAAAATCATGGTCTGGCTACCACCAGTTCCATGCACAGCTAGCAAGACAAGAAGAAATCTGTATTCTTGATAGTACCACGTATGAAATTTTTGTCTAGCTCTAGGACAAGAATCCCAGATTAACAAATTTAATCTTCAGAGACTAGTTCCCTCTGGCTGTTGAGGCTGTTGCCAAGGTTCCAGCCGCAGGGCCCACGGAGTGCCTCTCTGCAGTAGACTGATAGGGTGGCCATTGCTGAGGAGAGCCATTGATTTTGACTTAGCAAATTATGGAACTGTAGGGCTCTCTTCTTTGTCCCAACACGTTCAACATTTTTATCTGTGCCAAAGACACACGTTTGAGAAGAATAATCAGTGGTGTGCTGGTTAACCGGCTCTCTGAAAAAATTTTAAAAGCTCTATTTTGTACTGTTTGTCAATTTCCATGATGCAAATACCCAAACCATGGCCAATTTCAAGCAACCAACAGTTTTAACAACTGGCTTGCAAAATCCCTTGAAAATTTAACAACCAGCTCTTATGAGCTGGTATGAGCCACTCAGCACACCAATGAATAATGAATAATTTGTATAACTAAGTCAGGGTCCACGGTGATTTGAATAATGGATCCAATCTTAAAATATGAAATCAAATAGGGATGAATATAAAGTCATGCTCTTGAAGGTCAAAAAATCAACTCTATACATCTAGAATGGGGACGATATGGCCAAACCGATTGCAGCATTCATAAAACAGAAAGGGTGATGGCAGTCAACTACAAGCTTGCTGGTAATAATAGCAGTCCTGATTGAGTACCTACTATTATACTTAGAAGACCTTTATGAGGTTACGTTTTGTGTTAGTCCAGGTCCTCCAAGAGGCAAACCCCAAGATGAGATTAAATGTACAAGCGATTTATTAGGGGAAATGCTGGTGAGGGAAAATGTGGCAGGAGCCAGAAGAGGCCAGGAGAGCCATCAGACTGCAGTGCATGTCTGACTCCTGTGAAGGACAGAGGAAAGGGAAAAAGGGGAAGGTCTTAGACTGCAGTGAAACGCTAAGAAAGTTTTTCCAAGGCTGACTGGGAGTCCTGGGGCCAGAGTCACCAGTCGGAGGAGCTCCCATCTTGCAGGAATGGGCCTGCCTTAGTATCCCTGCCTTGCTCAGTCATGTGTTGGCAGCAGCCTCTGGGAAGCATGACCTCGGCACAAATCTGGGGATAGATTTCAGAACATAGCAGTTGGAGCCTTCTGTCAACTTTGTTCCCCACAGCAGGCAATCTGAGAAGTACATTTTCATGGCCCCCCACAAATGTTATTCCCATTTACCAATGAGAATTCAGAGGGGTTCAGAGAGGTTAAATGACTCCTAAAGATCATCCAGCAAGCAAGTAACAGAGCCGGGATGGACTCCAGCTCTGTTTGGCTACAAAGCCTATGTCTTTCCACCACCCCTGGTTTCTGCAAGTGGTAGGAGTGTGATGAGGCTGATCCCCGAAGCTCATCTGGTCTCAGGTTGTATTCACAGGTTTGAAGATTTCAGTTCATTTTCAGTTAGAAGGTAATGGAGTCCCACATTCAACTCTGCTCACTGCTTTCCAAGAGCTCAAAAACCAAATAATGCCCAGAAAAGAGCAGAGGAAATGGTGAGAATTCTGGAAAGTAAGAAAAATGAGGCATCGCTAAAAGAAGCAAAGATATTTTGCCTGTAGAAAAAAAGAGTTCAGGGGACTCCCATAGTTATCTTCAAACAATTAAGTAAGCTCCTTTCCGGAAATGGCGCATCTTACATTTCATCTGTATGTCAGCAGAAGTACAAGGACAAATAGGTGGAGATAAGCTCAGGTGAGAAATTTTCTACCTGGTACTGTTCAGGCAGGCTCTAAAGATGTTCCTGATGTCCCAGTTTCCAGGATGCTGCTGGGCATATAGCAAGTCCTCGCTAAGTGTTTATTTAAGTGTTTGGACTGGGAAGGGAGTGGAGCGAGAAAAGAAGAGGCTGGAATGCCATGCCACTTTTCTTCTTTACACACTCATCTAGGAAGTCTCATTTCTTCACCCACTGCCTCATTCTTCCCTTAAGTACTATACGCAGTATGAGTTCACAAGTTCACAGCTAAGTTGTATGGTCTGTGTTTGAGCATGAAGTAACCCGAAAGGCAAGTTGTACTGTTCTTTTTTTAAAAATCAATTTATTTAATTTATTTGATTTTTGGCTGCGTTGGGTCTTCCTTGCTGCACGTGGGCTTTTCTCTGGTTGCAGCAAGCAGGGGCTACTCTTCGTTGCGATGCACAGGCTTCTCATTGCCGTGGCTTCTCTTGTTGCGGAGCACAGGCTCTAGGCGTGCGGGCTTCAGTAGTTGCGGCACATGGGCTCAGCCTTGCTGCACGTGGGCTTTTCTCTGGTTGCAGCAAGCAGGGGCTACTCTTCGTTGCGATGCACAGGCTTCTCATTGCCGTGGCTTCTCTTGTTGCGGAGCACAGGCTCTAGGCGTGCGGGCTTCAGTAGTTGCGGCACATGGTCACAGTCGTTGTGGCTCGCGGGCTCTAGAGCGCAGGCTCAGTAGTTGTGGCGCACGGGCTTAGTTGCTCCGCGGCATGTGGGATCATCCCGGACCAGGGCTTGAACCCGTGTCCCCTGCATTGGCAGGCGGATTGTTAACCATTGCGCCACCAGGGAAGCCCTGTATGGTTCTTTTAAGAACAAGACCTACTCATTAACTTTTTTTCTCTTTTTCTATAGGGTATACTGGTGAGATGCTCTTAAAAAGAATTCGTGTTAAGAAGCCTGGAGCAGAAGTATTTAAAAGTAAACTCTCGGAATATATCAAGGCTGAGGAGCTGTATGTTGGAGCCAAAGTGAACGTGAATGGCTACCTATTTCTTTTGGTCAGTGCTGATGTGTATACCTTAAACTACATGGAGAGGAATTCAGATAAGGTAAACTCACTTGGTGTAATTCTTGACTCACCTCTCAGCACTCTGCAGTCTGTGTTTTTCTTACTCCAGGCCTTTTCTTCTTCATCTTGCCACCAGTTTTACATTGTGCTTTCACACATGTGGGCATGAATAATGGATCTGCACGACTTGGCCACAGGTCCCGTCACAGAGGCCAGGGTCTGGTCTCCTCTGTTTATGTGCTGGGTTTTCCACTGCCCAGCATCATGGATGCCAGGCACAGGCAGGAGGCAGGCCCAAGGTTGAATCAAGTTTCCTGGGTTTTCTGCTGACGCTAACAATGTTTTCAGAAAGAAATTCAGCAATGATCGGAAAGGAAGACAATCTGGTGCCACACACTGTGCTGTCCCAGTTAATTGGCACAGGCCTGCAGAGAAGGCCAAGACCTAAACAAACAGAAACCCCAAGGGAACCTGATAGTTGCTGGGATTGCAGCTTCCCATAACAGGAGCCACCTGAGGCCTAAATGGGAATCCAAGGACAAATTGGCAACAGTGAGCGCCAAGAGTTTTTTCATTTGAAATAGTATGGCACGTGGGTACTATTACTAAAAGTTCCATTATGGCAGTGCCGTTCAGTAAAAATAGCATGTTGACAAAATCTTGATTTTTAAGTGTGGACTAGTCTGGTGTGCAAACACATATATTTCAGAACCATTGCCTACTATTGAAGAATCTATCTAGAAATAATGTATTTTAAAAGTCTGCCTGAAAATAATAATATTTATGTGCCATTTATGTAGATATGGTACCAATTCTGTTTCATTTATATGTAAAACGCTCGGGGTAAGTTGCTAAGATCAGTCTCACTGTGTATAGCACGTTACCCGGATCAGTTTGGGTCCTCTGAGAAGCAGGTACCAAGACAGACTTAGACATGTGAGAGATGTCTTGGGGGAAATGTGTATGAAGGATAAAGGGGGAGGGAACAGGAGTAGGTGGGGAGACCGGGATGTAGGTCTGATCCCTGAGAAAGGAGAGGGAAGGAAGGAGGATGGGGTGGAAAGAGCCTCAGACACAGCGTAGCTCTGAGAAAGTCTGCACCAGGCCAATGGGGAGCCCTGGAGCAAACACTAGCTATCAGAGAAATCCCATGTCAGGCAGGAATGGCCCAGCTCTGGTGCCTCTTTCCTGCTCAGTCACTGCATGGTAAGAGTCTGGGGGGAGTGCTGCCTCCGTGGGGTCTCTGAAAGCTGCAGCGCTGCAGTGATCACGAAGGTGCTCTTCTCTCCGTGGTCCCCCTTGAGGGCAGGCCTGGGCAGCACCCTCTGGGGCTGCCACACCGTCTCTTCATTTGCAGCGTTAGGAACTTGGATTAGCGTGACACCATGAGCCGGTAGCTCTTCAAAAGCACTGAAGTCAGGTGAGAGGCTCAATAATAGGGCAGTTAGATTCCTGGAGACCAGCAGGCTTGGCTAGGAAACCTGACTCCTTAAAAGCTGAGGGGCCTCAGACGTGTATCTTCCCTGAGCTTTGTTTTCCACATCTTTAAAATGGGAGTACCAACAGTGTCTATTTCAGAGAGTTACTATGAAGATTGGATGCGAAAATGTTTTAAGTGCTTAGCTCTATGTGGCCCATAGCAAGCTCAGTCGATGTACAATTTACAATAGCTATTGTAACTAGAGCTCCATTTTCAAACACAGTGCAAACCTGTACTTTAATATAAAAAATATATAGCATGAACACACACACACACATATATATCTCATATATATATGAGACATAAAGGGCTTTTCTCCTTTCAGAAAGATAAAAGCAGGGTAAGACATTATCTAGTATCGGCATCCCAAGTGAAAACTGCATTATCTTAAAACTACCCATAACAAAGACATTCTAAGCAGAGAAAGATTAATATCAGTCTGAGGAGTCTTTTCAAAAGAGCTAAGAGATCCTATCATGGAAACAGATTATAGGAAATAGGAAATGCAAAAAAGGGAGGGAATGCCTCCCCCTTCCCGGGGGCAGAGATGAACTTTATTCTAAGTTACCGTCAATGTTTTTCTTTTTGTATTTAGTCTTCTCCTTTTCTAGCTCTTAGCTGTAGTTATTTACAAGCTTATGCTTTAGTGGATTGAATAAGAAGTATTCTTACAGAGTCAGAAGCCAAATCACAGTGTAGGAGACAGGAACTGGGGGCTGCCTGGAGAGTGAGTATAAGGGGACTGCAGTGCGTGTATCACCTGGTGGCTGACAGTTCTGGGGGCGCACTCTAAAGATCTGGGGAAGATGGGGGTCCATTTATTCAATTTTGAATCCCCATGCTCTCCATTAGGGTCTCCCAACATGTTGGGTCAATGTCCAGGGGTTAAAGGGAGGAGGCTGTGGTCGGAGTAGTGGTTCTTTTCTGATTCCTGTGGCCCGCTGTCCCTTAAGTGCATTTCTCTCAGATCTGGCCCTGTGCTAATGTCACTCGTTGTCCCAGAGCCATAGCTGAAGAAATCTGGTCATGTCTTCTCTGTGTTGGTCTCTATGGAAAGACATAGCCAGCTAAGTCAAGGTTCACAGTATGAAGTCTCTTTGCTGGCCACCAGGAAGATTGGGCTCCCTATCTTAAATACCTTTCTTTTCTCCTTTCCAGTTTCCTATGAGCAACATTGAACTTGCCCTACAAAAGATAAAACAAGAAGAATCAAAATCCAGAGAGCTCAAGCAAGTGTTTACAGCTGCTGATTGCATGCACACGAAGATGGTAGATTATAATACATTCAGGTAAGCCATATTCTGCCAGCAGTAATCTGTTTTCTCCTCAAGATTGTCCAAAGAACAGAAAAAACAATTTCTTCCCTAGTGTTTCTTCATTAATTTCCTACATACTTTTTTTTTTTTTTTTTTACTAGGAATTGGTATTTCTTTACATTCGTATTACTTTGTGGTCAAGTTTTGCCCATTTCTAGTAAATTTTATGCATTTGCATATAAAAGAAGTTCCTAGGGGAGAACAGAGAGGCAAAGGGATAGTAAGTCAGTTGGGCACATTGTCTTATGAATCATGCAGGGCATTGAAGGATCAGGGGAATGCCAGGAAGGCTGCATCTGAATGAGAAAGGCTGAAAACAGTGCAACTAAGAGCACCCCTCTGAAATCTGAGGAACCTAGGAGGGACATCTCCTTAGGAATGCGATCCAGTTGGAAAAGATAGTGGAAACTTCGGCAGTTATCAGAGGAAAGGTGCTATGTATGCATGTGTGTGTATGTATGCTCACACACGTATGTATTTTGAAAGACACAAAAATGTAGAAATCAAGGGGAAAATATATGACAGAGGTTAGAAGTATTATAAGAAATCATGAACAATAAAGATTTTCTCTAAGGTTAAGCTGAATTCTAGGACTGTCCAGTGACTGACCTAGGCAAATTTCCAAACAGCAGAAACACAGGGAAATTCAAATTCAGGGTCTGGTACAATTGTGAGACTTCTGAGCCTGAAAACAAAGTGAATGGAGCGTTCAGGAGAATGTAAATTAAATCACAGATGGAGGACAAAGGGGACTTTCTCTTTAGGCTGAGAACGCTGGCTCCTAAAAACAATAGTGGCTGAAAGCTGTATAGGAAACTCAGCTTGATACAGTCAAGATGTGGCTGAGAAATGAAGACGTGAGCCCAGGAGAGGGTGGCAGGGAGGTCTTTCTAACTTTGTGTCTGAAGTTGCCTGTTGCATCAATACCTGGTGACCCGAGCCCTCCATTAGGCCCAGAGTGTCCCCAAAGCTCATTTGTTATTTTAACAAAGCTCTTCTGTGCCTCCAAAATATTCTTTTGAGAGCAGCAGTCAGAGGACATATTTTTATTGTTTAGAATTCCCGAGCTTCTGGGATCAATAAGAATTTATAGTTCTTTGTTATTGTTCATAGCAGTACACATGTTCATGGCCTCTTGGAAAATAAATGGAGACAGGGTAAAGAGCAGAGACAATTGCTCAGGCCATGGACTAATGGAAAGCAGTGGAGGGGAAAGCGAATTTCCATCAGAAATGAGGGAGTGGTTTCGTTCTATTATTTTGTGTTCTTTTACAAAAGCGTCCATTCTCCTAGTACTCTAGCAGTGTCTATTGGAAACACTTTAGCAAGTTTATGGGGGCTTTGGGGGAAGCACTTAGGCCAGGCAGGAGATCCAAGGAGGAAAAGTTGCTCTGCGGCCTGACCCTAATTGTGGGCGGAATAAAGGATGGCCACACTGTGTGATTGCGGGGTGACCTCAAGGCTCAGAAAGATGATCAGAAAGGACCAGCTCCCAATATTTAGGCCCTCTCCTGGCCAGAAATTCCTTAAGACAGAAATCAGATCAGGCTGTACCTGGTTTGAAAAACCCTTCAGTGGCTTGCAGTAAGATCCAGACGTTTTATTGCAGTCGGCAGGGCCTTGAGCGATGCAACTCTGTATTTCCAGTGTCATCACTTCTTTTCCTCCAGCCTCTGTCCTCTGGCCTTGCTGACCGTCAGTCACTTGCTTTCTCAAACACGTCAAGCTCTTTCCCTCCTCCAAGCCTGTGCACACGCAGTTCTCTCTGCTCAGAACGTCCACACCACCATCCTTTTCGTGGCAAACCCTGGGACTCATTGTAAGTGCTGCTTCCTTGGAGGGGATTTCTTTCTATTCTACCTAAAGTAGATCACTCACTGTTTTTCTTAGCCCCTTGTTTATATTTTTCATAGCACTTAGCACAACTTGCAGTTAAGTTTATTTAGATAGCTGTACTTGGTGTGTGTGTGCTTGGGTGTGTCTTCTCCTATTAGAGAGCAGGGTCCTCGACAGCCCTGTTCACTGCCCTAAACCTGACACCTCATGCTGGGCTCACTACATATCACAGTTCCTGAATGGAATAATGAGATGCTAGGATTATTCTTGGGGGTTCTGTCTCCAGATGAGAGTGCAGAAGAGGCGTCAGGAGGTCCTGATCCGTGCGATATGCTTGGTGTCGGGCACTGCGCCATCTGTGGGTCCCTAGTTCATGGTCTTCAGCCCTCTTTTTGGCTCTTCACGTTCTTTCCTGGGCAAAGGCAAAGAAAGTACATAGTCAGTTGCTATCACACCACATCCTAATTTAATTATGTGCTTGGAGCTTTTACTGGCTAATATTTTTCTTTTATTTCTGTATGCGTGTATGAGTGTATATTCTGGCTCTTCTCACCAGAACGTAACCTCTTTGAGGGCAAGAACCTTCTCTTTCTTGTTTTTTGCTTTAAGTTTATCACTTTCACAGTGCCTGGGTGTGAATATTCGTTGAGGGGCTGCATTTTATCCAGCCCCTCCTGCTTTGGCTGTCAGCTAAAGGCTGAGTTCTCCATTTAGTTCCTCATGCTTAGACCTTTTTCCTGAATTATAAATCTGGAACTACGAACGCCTCCGACACGTCTCCCCTTTGGATGTCCCTAAGGCATCCCCAAATAACTTTCCCTAAATTGACCTCTTTTTCTTCTCCCATAAAGTTGCAGCCGGGGACCCTGTCTTGGTAAAGGCCACCATACTTGTCCCCAGGGCCTGGGCCAGGGTCTACCTTGTGTTTCCCCTATCTTGACCTCTCCCACCCTCTTGAAATTGCACTTCTTAAACTACCTCTCTCCATCTCTAGCTTCACTGTTGCAATTCAGCTTTTCATCTGTTCACCTGGACTCCTTGTCTTAACACTCATCCTCCAAAGCTGTGCCAGAGTGACCTCCCTAAAATCTGATCATGTCATTCCTTTGCTCTAGGGCAAATCCCAACCTTTTAGTGTTTCGTGTGAGTTTGGTCATGATCTGACCCTTGCCTCCATCTCTTCCCTTATTTCCATCTCACTCGAATTATTCTTGTGGAGAAGTCACCGTTAATCGAGCACTTACTGTGGACCATACATCGTGCTAAATGCTTTTCCTGTATTATCCACTGGTAGCCCGTGTTGAGTTATTCGTTTATTTCCCTGCCTCCACAATTGGCTCCCGCCAAGTACAGTAGGTCTGTTCGTTGAATAATTTAATAAATGATCCTATTTCTCCAGGAGCATTCTGTCTAAAGTTTGCATCAAACAAGTAAATAATTGATTACCTTGCTCTGGGGAAGGGAAATCTGTCTCTGACTGTAGGGAAGTCAGGGAGAGCTAGTCCCGACTCTCACAAGTCAAGTGACTTGGGCAACTCACTTCACCTATCTACACCTCACTCTTTGGTCCATATAATGGTCTCGAAGGCCTCTCCTAGGCGCTGACATTCTGAAACATTCTGTAGGTTTATGAATACACTTGTAAAATGTTCCCTTTTCAAATTTGTGCATCGAAGTAGTAGAGTGGGCAGGCAGGGGCAAGACTGCAGTGTAGGCCTCTGGGCTTCACCTCTGTGGCCCTCATTTTCTCCCCTGCTTACATACCTGGCCCTCTCAGTATGTACCTGGCGCCTCAGAGCCCAGGCTTGCTGCTTTGGGCAGCAGTCCAAGCCCCGGGCATTTTCTTTCTTCTCAGAGATTTGCACCGCTTCTCAGGGAAACCTTGTGGGCAGGAGCTAATAAACTATCTCTGCATAAGGTGCCATGGTTGATAATGGATTACTGGATTAACTTGTGGGCCTTCCCGAGATATTTGCCTCAAAATTGACCTGAAGGAATGCAGGGACAGGTGGAAACAGAGGGCAGTTTTGGGAGGGAGTGTTTCTCTTCTGCCTTGTGGGGCTCGCTGGCTCTGCCTCTAGGCTGGACCTATTTCTCTGGGGCCCTTTTTTCATGGTCTGTCAGATTGGCCTGTGAGAGCCATGGATTGTTATCGAAGAGAGTGCAGAGAGCCTTTCTCAGAGCCTCGATACCTGAAGGGCAGGTTTCAGCAGGGAGCCAGGCAGGGACTAGGCTTGGCAGGGCTAGTGTTTCGTGCAGTTGGGAACATGGGCAGGGTAAGGCTTCCTGATGGGGGCCCTGGACTCAGAACCCTAGGTGACAGCAGCAGCGAGAGCCCTGTGCCAGGGAAGACGTGGCCAGCCCCTCCCTCCAGCCACCTCCCCGAGCCTTGATCTCTCCATCAGAGATGACACCCGCCCCATGTAGCCTGCATGTGTTTTGGTTTTCTGTGTGCTCAGTGCTCACCTCTTTTCCAAGGGCAGGGCACATGCCCGGTTCACCCTGGAGTCTTTCCTAGATACCTCCAGCACCCCGTGTCTCAGGCCTCAGTGAATGTAGTGAATTATTACACCATTCTTCCTCAGACCCCCATTATCAACTGTGGGATCAGCAGATTTCCTGTGAGCATCGATGTAATACATTCCAAGATTTACAGCCTCGAGGAACTTTTCGTTCTTGTAAACTTAAAATTCTTCCTGAGACAGATAGTATAATGTAGTAAACAGATTCAATTTTAGACTTGTAGACTTGCATCCAAATCTCAGCTCTACCATTTGTCAGCTTGGTGGCCTTGACTAAGTTGCTGAACAGTGTTTTCACCTACAAAATGGGGATGGTAATAATACCTACTGCATAGAGCTGTTGTGATGAATAAATCTGATAACATATGTAAAGTTCTTATTGTAGCACACTGTAGTGCATAGCGGACACTCGAAAATGAAAACCCTTTATCCCAATAGTTGGAATAGTTTGAAATAGTCACCGAAAATAGTAGTAGGAATCTATGTCCTGTTTTCGATATTTCAGTAAGTTCTGTATTTACTCTTGATGAGGTCATTGAAAGCATTCTTTAATAAATGAGGTTGGAAGAAGCCCTTTAAAAACTTGGAGGCCATGAAGGTGGAAAATAAACGTCACCATTGGTGGACCAAGGTTGGGAAACATTAATATAATCCACCCCATTACTGTCCTTTACTTCAAGGAAGAAGATTATAAATTTAGTGCTTAGAAAATTGTAATGATCTCATCCTGATTTATCTCAGACAGTTATCTCTCCTTTTATGTGGTTTTGCTCTATCTTTTTTTGAACAACTCTGTGTACATTGTTATTGGTGTTTTTATTGTAAGCCTAGCTAACATCTTTTAAGGAAGCCACTAGTCTGTGAATCTATATGAACAGAAGGAAAAACCAAGACAAATTCCAAAAGCACTCAAACACGTACTCTCATCTTGAACCAAATAGACACTTTGACAGTGTCCATACCATATCTTTGAGATACGAGCCTCAGCATACATTTTTGAAAACAGCATTTTGAACCTTCCTAAAAGCATTAAGTATAAATAAATGTGATGTCATAGAAAAAGTGCTGGCCTGGGAATCAAAAAGACCGAGATCTTTGATTTGATTCTGTCACTGCCTGATGGTGTTGTTTGTACTGGTGAGGGCTTAGTTTTTAAAAAGCAGAATCCTCTCTGGCTAGTTAAGCAGAAAAGGAATTTTTAAAAAGGATCCTGGGTGGTTCACAGTATCTTTGGAAGGGCTGGAGCAACAAGCTTGAGGCTCAGTTCTAGGAACAGTGCCCAGAACTGGGCTGTAGAACTTGTCTGATGAGAAAATGGCCTCTGTTCCTACTGCACCACCCACACGCGTTGCTGCGTTTGCGCTGCTGCCAAGAACTTGATTTTACCACAACCATCACTGCCACTACTTTTGGCAACCTTGTGTCCTTTGCTACCCCTGAAAGCTGGACCCCTCTGACACCAAAGGTGGCCACGCCTAGCTGGTTTTCTCTTGTTAATCCCTTCCAAGTCAAGGTCTCATGTAAGCTTCCCCGATTGGCAGAGCCTGGGTCACCAGCATGTTTCTAACTGCAAGGAAGCCTGGGAAATTGAGCTCTGACTTCCATGTTGGGGTGACGGAGAAAATAACGTGGTAATTTCCCCAAATATAGATGGGCGATTTAAAAGGTAGCCTCTTCATTTGCTATGACGGCAAATCCAAGCCAAGATGAGCCAAACGGGGCATAAAATGTCAACATTAGGAACTGAACTCCTTGTTTGTAAACAAACCAAGCAAAACACTTGCTTGGTTTTAGCACTTTGCAAATACTGTTCTGATCCACCCGAGCAGCTAAACAAAATACTAACTCCTCCCCTATATTCCACTACTTTTGCAATTTCTGACACACCTTTCTGAGTTTAAAGTGCATTCAGTGAAGGCATTGGATTACTTTCAAATTCATGGATTGATAGCTGGCAGTCGTGTTTTGTTTGGGTTTTGTTTAATGTTTTTTTAAATTAAGAGTTTAAACATAGAAGTCTATATTTCTCTCTCCTCTTGAAAAATAGAAACTGGGCCTACATTTCCCCATGTCAACTGTCAGTTGGGGGTGAGTGGCAACTGTCTGCCTCAGACTGTGCCTGTTCTCTGCACTCTTCCCCAGTCTCTACAATTCCTTATTGTCGTATACCTTCTCCCATTTATCTTACCTGCATATCCCAGAAGGTACTTGACGAGGTAACCCTTGGATTAGATAATTTTAAGGTCCCTTCCAGCCATAAAATTCCATTATTTTGTACCCTAGGTATAGTGGAAATAGGCATTTAGGAACCAATGATGTAAATAGCCCAAAATAGAACTGGAGACTGATTTTTAAATTAGAACCCAAGTGTGACTTTATATCTAAAAATCCAAAAGACTCAATTTAAAAATGATTAGAAATATTAAGAATATTTAGGAAAGTAGCGAAATATAAGAAAACTACATAAAAAGCAATAGTTTTACTAGTAATAAACAGGAACTGTTATGCAATGGGGGGGTTCTATTCGCTACAGCAACAAAAATTATGAAATACCTGGGAATAAATTGGACAAGAAATGTGTAAGACTAAGATGAGTACAATTTCAAAATTTTATCGTATCTCTGAATGGGAAGACACTATTTAAAAAATTCTAATCTGTCCAAATTAATCTAGATTTGAAGCAATTCTAATCGGAATTTACGATATGGGTTTTTGTTGTTGCTGTTGTTAGATTTGGTTTTGTTTTGCAGGGTTAGGGGAGAGAAATTGGCTCATTGATTCTGAGGTCTCTCAAGAAAAATCAGGGATTGAAAAAAATGTTGAAAAGGAAGAATATTACAGTCAAGATACTAGAATTTATATAGTTTATAGATATTTGAAAACACTGTAATATACTAATAGAGGATTAAACTAAAATATCAGTGAAACAGAGTATAGAGCAGCCCATAAAAGATTCATTTTTATGGACTTTATTATAAGGTACAGAGAAATTCTCAATTCAGTGGACAATGAATGGATTAATAATAAAGGTTTTAGTGATAATTGATTAGGAAACATTTAATACATTTTAATTTTGTGGTAGGTAGGGCACAGTTTCCAAAAACCATAAAGGAAAAGTTGACTGTATTGACTACAGGAAAATTTTCTATTTCTCTAGGCAAAAAATACTGTAAACAAATTTAAAAGACAAGGGACAGACTGAGAGAAAATATTTACAACCAGTATAAGAACCAGGGGATTGACATTAAGGATTTATGAAAAACTGTAAAATCAACAGACAAAAATGGGTTAAGGACAGGAATAAACAATTCTCAGAAGCAATACAAACAGCCTTTAAACCTATGAAAAGAAGCCCAATAATCACGCAAGCTGAAACAACAATGAAATATTTCCACCTATTATATTGGTGACATTTAAAAAGAATAACATAACTGGCTCCAGATGAGCATGTGGGATAACAGGTACTTTCATTTTCTATTGATAGGAGTTTAAATTGGTTCAGCATTTTAGAGGGCACTTGGCAGTATCTAATGCTTAGACCCTTTTACCTAGTCATTGCACGTTTAGAAACTTTTTACTCAGAAAAAATTTGACAAGTGGATTGTAATAGATATGTGTATGTGTATGTGTGTGTGCGCACACAGTATTTATTGCAGCAAGCTTTGTAATAGCAAAAATTTGGAAAAATCAGATGTCCAACAATAGGGGAGTACTTGGATAAATTCTACTGCTTTGGTGTAAGACTGTACTATTTAGCCATTAGAAAGAATGAGATAGACCAAATATGCATACTTGAGAAAATGTTCGATGTGTTAGTCAGGATTGGTTAAGTAATGCTGCAGTAATAACTAACCCCCAAATCTCAGGGAACTAAATCAACAAAGGTTATTTCTTGTTTACTCTGTGTATCCATTGCTGTTGTCAGGGGAAGCTTTGTTCACAGTAGCCACTCAGGGACTGAATTTGACAGAACAGCCACTACCTTGAATATACCAGAGAGAGAAGAGAGCTTTGGAGGGTCAAGCCCAATAAGTCTCAGATGGGAAGAAATACATATCATTTACACTCTCAATTCATTGGCCAGTACTAGTCACATGGCTCCAATATGTTCAGAGGAAAGAGGGAAACCAGATGTTAGGTAAACAGCACTAATGGCTACCATATATATATCATGCTGTTTTGTAGATAAAGCAAAATTCAGAAGTCTGTATAATATGATCCTATTTATGCCAAAAGTCTAAAGGTTATGTGTGCATGTATATTTATATAAATATTTCAGGGATTGTGTATCCTTTGAAGAAATCCTAGCAGGCTGCACACCAAGCTGCCTCATTCTTTGATATTTTTTTTTTTAACAATGAGCAATTGTAGAAAAAAAAATTAAAAAGATAAATAAAGCTCAAGCAAATAACACCAAAAAGCCTGGGCAAAGAGCACTGAGCATTTTTCGTTTCTTGCTTCAGTTTCCAGAAAGAGCTAATGACAAATGCTGGCAGAATGCTTAGAGCAAAAGTCAAGAGTCTCATAATCATAGAGCAGGGTATGAGTTGTTCCACTTGATGCTCTATTCTGATTATTGATTAGAGTCAAATAATTTTAATGTGCTTACTTACAATTCTTTTATTATGGGCCATAATATTTTATATTTATGTTACAAAATTCCAGAGCTTCGCAATCAAATTTGGGATGGAATCGTTTTTATAATTTTCAAATTCTTGTCAAATTAGCAACAAATTCTTACCCATTTATTTTCCCCACTTAGATTGAATCATTAATATTTTACTATTATTTGATTTATCATGCATCTCTCCATTCATACACCCCTCTATCCATCCATTAATCCATCTTAACTTCGGTGCATTTCAAAGAAAATCACAGACATCAATTACTTCCCTCTAAATATATCAGCATTCTTACCATTTATTTACATTTTTTTCCTTTTGATGTAAAATTTATATTCAATAAAATGCATCAACCTTAAGTATATATTTGCTTAATTTTGACAAGTGCATACACCTGTGCAACACAAATCCCTATTAAGATGTTCAACATTACTGTCACCCAGAAAATTCCCTCACACCCCATCCTAGTCAGTCCCTGCCCACATCCCCCATTCAAGGGGCAGCCACTTCTCTGAATTTTTTCACAGTAAATGGCTTTTTTCCTGTTCTAGAATTTCATATAAATGAAATTATACAGCATATATTCTTTTGTGGATTCTCTTATTAAGTATGATTTTGAGAATTATCCATATTGTTGAGTGTATCAGTAATTCATTCTTTCATATTGCTGAGTAGTGTTCCATTGTATGAGAATACCACAATTTGTTTATTCTTTCCCCTGCTGATAGACACCTGGGTTATTTCCAGCTTTTGGCTAATATAAATAAACCTGCTCTGAACATTCTTGTACAAATATTTTTGTGAACATAATTTTCTTTCTCTTGGTTACATAACTATGAATGGAATTGCTAGGACATAGGTGTATGTTTAGTTTTTTTAAGAAACTGGCAGACCTTTTACCAAAAGAGGTTATACCAGTTTACATTTCCCCTAACAACGTACAAGGGTTCTGATTGCTTCACAATCTTGCCAACATTTGCTATTATTAGGCTTTTTAATTTAAGCAATCTGGTAGACATGTAGTAGTGTCCCATTGTAATTAAATTTGCATTTTCGTGACAACCCATGATGTTGAGCACTTTTTTTCATGTGTTTATTGGCTATTTGTATTTTTTGTGTGTGTGAAGTGTCTTTTCAGATCTTTTGCCAATTTTTTTTTTTTTTTTTTGGAGCACAGGCTCCGGAAGCGCAGGCTCAGAGGCCATGGCTCACGGGCCCAGCCGCTCCGCGGCACGTGGGATCCTCCCAGACCGGGGCGCGAACCCGCGTCCCCTGCACCGGCAGGCGGACTCTCAACCACTGCGCCACCAGGGAAGCCCTTTTGCCAATTTTTATGGGTTGTTTGTTGTATTATTATTGAGTTGTTGGAATTCTTTATATTTCCTGGATACAAGTCATTTGTCAGATACACGTTTTGCGAATGTTTTTCTCCAGTCTCTGGCTTTCCTATTCACTTTCTCAGTGGTGTCCTTTGATGAATACTGTATATATTTTAAATTTTGATGAAGTCCAAATTGTCAGTCTTTTCTTTTAAGGTTACTGCTTTCTGCTTAAGATGTCTTTGGCGGCCTCAAAGTCACCAAGATAGACTCCTATGTTTTTCTCTAATAGCTTTATGATTTTAGCTTTTACTTTTAAGTCTATGATTCATCTCAAATTAAGTTTTATATATGCTGTGGGATCAGCATGCAGGTTTATTTTACTTAACTTCTTAAAATGCTTATTCCAAAGTTTTCTATTATAAGCCAGAATATTTTATATTGAAGTAAAACAATTCCAGAGCTTTAAAATATAATTTTGAAATGGAAGAGTTTAAAATTTTTTCAAATTCTTATTAAATTAGTGACAGTGTCTTCCCCATTCATTTTCTTCTTGTTCTGTGACTTAGTTTTGACTATTAAAATTGCAAATTCTCCTTCACAAAAGAAACTGAAATGCTGATCTTTTATACTTCCACCAATTTCCTTATGTAGTACATTCCCACTTCTTGAGAATTGAAATATTCTCACTACATTAATATCCCAGTTAACTGAGGAATGCTAGATACCAATGATCTTGTTAACTGAAGGAAACTGTATACTACACATGTATGACAGATTGTATTTTTCAAAGATGGCTGCAGCAGTGTCCAACATGTGAACTTGACACTCGTACCACTGAGAGGTGGGGTCTATGCCATTTCCCCTTGAATCTTGAGTGGCTTTGTGATTCACTTGTAACCAATGGAATGCAACAGAAGTGATGCTGTGTGAGACAACTGTGGCCAGTTCAGAAAAGATGATGCAGCTTCTACATTGTATGACGTGACACTTACTTTTGGAACCCTGTACTACCGTGTAAGAAGTTCTACCACCTTGAGGTTGCCATGCTATGAAGAAGCCCAAGCTACATGGGGAAGCCACTTGTAGATGGTAATTCAAGTGACCGCCCAAACTGAAATCTCAGCTGATGGCCCTTGCCATGCACTGGATTTATGAGCAAAGGCACCTTCACATAATTCAAGCCCCCAGTTATAGAATCTCCCAGGTTGAAACTGCAGACCTTCTTTTGTGCCCTGTCAGAATTCCTGACCCACAGAATCCATGAACATAACAAAAGAGTTGCTTTAAGCACTTGATTTTTAGGGTAATTTGTTAAACAACAATATTAACTGAGGCAGCATGCACCAACACATTTTGGGGCATTAGAATACTGAAAATATGCAGCCCTCAAATTAAGTATTTGATTTTTAATTTTTTGAGGAACAGTCTGATGTCTTTTAGTGCCTCAGAGTCCTGGCTTCCCAGTTCTTTAACTGCAGAGGTGGAGAAATCCTGTGCTACATCTTGGAAGTTGCTCTTGTGAGAAGACCTCCACATCGGTTAGAACACAGAATATGCTGGGTGGGGAAAAAAAAGTAAAGAAATAATTCTTAGTATGTGTACCTTCCATCTGGAAGAATAGTAGTAAAATTTCCTTCTTCTACCTGAACTGAGCCAGGTGAGGTGGGGGTGGAGGCTTTTGTGAATTTAGATACGTTTTCCATCCAAAGAAGAAGATGTGGTCTCATTTTCCAAGAGCACATTTGATTTTTTTAGGCACTAATTTATTTTTAAATTTACATACACTAAGATTCACTCTTTTTGGTGTACAGTTCTATGATTGTGACAAATTCCTAGAGTTGTGCAACTGCCACCGCAATAAAGATACAGAACAGTTCCATCACACCTGCCCCCTCACCCCCGCCACACCCCCAAAATGGGAATAATGCTTTCTCTTGAGTAAATACCTAGGAGTGGAATATGTGGATCATACGGTAGGCATATGTTTCACTTTTTGAGAAACTACCAAACTGGTATTTTTTGTTGTTGTTTTAGAGATTTTTTTTTACATCTTTTGTTACATTTTCCCCTGGATATTTCATACTTTGGGTGCCATTATAAATGGCATCTTTTTTAGTGGTTGCCCCAGAGTTTGCAATACTGTACATGTTTACAATTAGTCCAAGTCCACTTTTAAATAGCACTGTACCACTTCATGAGTAGTGAGGAAACCTTATAATAACATCACGGTCATTCATTTCACTTATACAAAAGCATCTGTATGTTCATATACATGTATATGCACATAATTGAATACATTGTTGCTATTATTTTGAACAAATTATAAAGGTTAGATCACTTAAGAAAAATAAGTTTTTTATCGACTTATTCCTTCTCTAATGCTCTTTCTTTTTTTTAACTTTTTCTTTTATATTGGAGTATAGTTGATTAACAATGTCGTGATAGTTTTCAGGTGTACAGCAAAGTGATTCAGTTATACATATACATGTATCTATTCTTTTTCCAATTCTTTTCCCATTTAGGTTGTTACATAATACTGAATAGAGTTCCCTGTGCTATACAGTAGGTCCTTATCCATTTAAAATATGGCAGTGTGTACATGTCAATCCCAAACTCCCTAACAATCCCTAATGCTCTTTCTTTATATAGATACAAGTTTCTGACCTATATCTATTTCCTTCTTTCTGAAGAACTTCTTTTAAACATTTCTTGGAGGGCAGGTCTACTGGCAACAAATTCCCTCAGTATGTGTTTGTCTGAGAAAGTCTTTATTTCTCCTTCACTTTTGAGGGATAGTTTCACAGGATACAGAATTCTAGCTTGGTGTTTTTCTCTCAACACTTTAAATATTTCACATCACGCTCTTCTTGCCTGCATGGTTTTTGAGGAGAAATAGGATGTAATTCTTATCTTTGCCCGTCTATAGGTAAGGTATTTTTTTCCCTTTGACTTCTTTCAAGACTTTTTTCTTTATCTTTGACTTTCTACAGATTAAATATGATGTGCCTAGGTGTAGTTTCGGGGGATCATTTATCCTGCCTGGTGTTCGCTGGGCTCCTGGATCCATGGTTGGTATCTGACATTAATTTGGGGAAATTTTCATTCGTTATTGCTTCACGTATTTCTGCCGTCCCTTTCTCTCTTTCCTCTCCTTCTGGTATTCCCATTACACATATGCTATAGCTTTTTGTAGTTTTCCAGAAGTTCTCGGATATTCTGTTCCATTTTTTAAGTCTTTTTTTTCTTTGTTTTTCAGTTTTGGATGTTTCTATTGATGTTTCTATCCTCAAATGCAGAGGTGCTTTCCTCAGCTATATACTAATGAGCCCAACAAAGGCATTCTTCATTTCTGGTAGTGTTTTTGAGCTCTACCATTTCTTCTTGATTATTTCTTAGAATTTCCATCTCTGTTATCCATCTATTCTTACATGTTGTCTACTTTTTGCATTAGAGCCCTTAGCATGTTAATCATAGTCGTTTTAAATTCACAGACTGATAATTACAACATCCCTGCCATATCTGAGTCTGGTTCTGATGCTTGCTCTGTCTCTTCAAACTATGTTTTTTGCCTTTTAGTATGCCTTTTAATTCTTTGCTGAAACCAGACATGATGTACTAGATAAAAGAAACTCTGGTAGATAAGCCTTTGGTGATGTGGTGGTAAGGTGTCGGGGGAGAAGTGTTCTCTATCGCTATGATTAGGCTGCAGTCTTTTTAGTGTGCCTGTGTCCCTCAGCTGTGAACTTCGTAAGTACATTTTAGTTTCCTCCCCCACCCCTCTAGGTGGGATAGGATGGCCGGAGGGGGCTAGATTTGGGTATTTCCCTTCCCTTATGTGTAAGGCTCCAGGGGGCTGGAGTTGAGTATTTCCCTTTCCCCTTGTGGGTTAGGCTCTGATAAAACCCCATTGGTAAAATGGTTTCCCTTGAAGGCAGGCGTTGTTAAGAAGAACAGAATGCTCTTGCACATTTCAAACTGGTTACTTTTCTCCTCTCCTGCCAGAAGCCAGAGAGAATTTTTCCTTGATATTCACTGTGAGAACCTGGTAAAGCTCCTGGAGATAAAGCTCACACAAGTGTGGGGCTCCCTTGATGACTGGCCTCCCCAGGAGTTTTTATCTCTTAGATTTGTCCACATGGAGCCTCCAGAAATTCATCAGTTACAGGTCAGATTTTCCTACCCTGCTACTGGTTCCCACCGAGGTTTCTGCTTGTGGGTTTCTGCTCTGATAAGTCATGATTCTCTGTATCTGAGTGTCTATTTGTCTTTCCAGTTTGAGGGACAGTGGTTTGCCCAGTGACCTCCCTTCTCAGATGGATCTAAGAAGAATTGTTGATTTTTCAGTTTCTTCAGCTTTTTACTTCCCAAATTGTTTTTTTAAAGTGATTGTATCATCTTCATTTTTACCAAGAGTCTTTGAGAGTTCCAATTCCTCTACATGCTTACCACACGTGGTATGGTCCATTTGTTTAATTTTAGCCATCCTAATAGATGAGTAGTAGTATTTCATTGTTGTTTTTACTTGAGTTTTCCTAATGATTAATGATGTTAAACATATTTTCATGAGCTTCTTTGCCATCCATAAATCTTTGGTGAAGCCAGCGGAGATTTCAGGTCTTTTTCCCAAACATTTTTTGAGTTTTTTGTTTTCTTGTTCCTGTTTTGTGAGTTCTTTATTTATTCTGGATACAAGTCCCTTATCAGATATATGCTTGCCAAATATATTTGTCTGTGGCTTGTGATTTTATTCCCTTAAAAAAGTATCTTTTGAAGAGAAAAAGTATTAAATTCTGATTAAGTTCAATTTATCAATATTTGCTTTTATGGATCATGATTTTGGAATTAGATCTAAGAAATCTTTGACTAATTCAAGGTCACAGAAGTTTTCTTCTAGAGGCATAGTTTTACAATCAGGTCTATGATTCACTTTAAGTTAATTTTTTGTTTGTGGTGTGAAATAAGGATTGAAGTTGTATTTGTTTGTTTATATGTAGATATGCATTTTTTCAGCACCGTTCGTTGAAAAAAACACTATCATTTCTCCACTGAATTGCCTTAGAACTGTTGTTGAAAATCAGGGTCCATATATGATGAGCCTTTTTCTGTTCTGTTCCGTTGATCTGTCTGTCTCATCACTGATACCATGCTTTCTTGATTACTGTATCTCTATAATAAATGTTGAAATCAGGTAGTATTAGTTCTGCAACTTTGTTCTACTCTTTCAAAGTTATTCTGACTATACTAGGTTGTTGTGTTTCCTTTGGTACTTTGGACTCAGCCTGTCAATTTATATAACAAGCCCTGTTGGGATTTTGATTGCAATAGCATTAAATCTATAGATAAACTTGTGGGCAACATTGAGTCTTCTGACTCATGAACATGGTGTATCTCTCCATTTATTTGGAATTTAATTTGTCTCAGACATACTTTATAGTTTTCAGGGTACAGGTCTTGCACATCTCTTGTCAGATTTATCCCTGAACATTTCATATTTTTGATGCTTTTGTAAATTATATTGTTTTTACTTTTAATTTCCAATTGTATATTGCTAGTATATATAAATAGGATTGATATTTGTGTATTGATCTTATATCCTGATACATTGCTGAACTCACCTATTTGTCCTAATAGCTTTCTTTTTTATTCCATCAGGTTTTTTATATTGACAGTCATGTCATTTGAGAATAAAGGCAGTTTTACTTCTTTATTTCCAAACTGGATTCATTTGACATCATTCTCTTGTTCCTAAAATTAGGGGGAAGGCATTTAATCTTTTAACATTAGGTGTAATGTTAGTTAAGAGTTTTTGGTAATTGTCTTTTATCAGGTTGCAGAAGCTCCTTGTTATTCCTATGTTGTTGAGTGTTAGATTTTGTCAAGTCCTTTTTCTGCATCTGTCAAAATGGTCGGATTAGTTTTCTGTTTTAGTTTGTTAATTTAATAACTTACATTGATTGCTTTTCAAATGTTAAAACTTGCATTTCTGGGATAAATTTCACTTGGTCATGATGTTGTTTTCCTTTTTATCGTTGTTGTATTTAATCTGTGAAAATTTTGTTTAGAGTTTTTGCCTGTATTTTCATGAAGTCTCACGGAATGAGTTCTGTGCCTGTGATGGTGACCAGGTCACTTTACCTGTTGGGATTTCATTTCCTTACTTGTAAAAGGAAGAGGCTGGATTGACGATCTATCTGTTATTTTCCATTCTAATGGAAAATGGTCTTTTCCATTATGGATATTTATTTTCCCATGATTTACATTTATCTTCATTTAGCCCTTTAAATTATTTTGCGTATCTTTTATTATATATAAAAGTACAATAGCATAAGCATATTACTGTTAAGTGGTAAATTGAGGGTGACTGCTCAAAAACTTTTCAACGGTGTGGTGCTGCTCGATCAAACAATTTTGGAAACGATGCTATATATAATTCTCCTGGCCATCAGGACTAGGCTTTCTCATAGGCCTCAGTCTTTTCCCACCTGGAACACTTTGCTATTAGTCTTTGAGGTTGTATTAGACAATTATATAAAACTCGTCTCATCCTTCAAATAACCCTGCAAGGCAGACTCATTAATCAGCTCAAGGTCACAGGACAGAGCTGGAATTCAGACCTAAGGCTGTTTGATACCAAATCTGATATTTTCTCTTTCAAAACTTAAATGGAAGTGTAATTACTAAAATTTTAACTCTACCAAAATGTGCTGAAAGACACTATATACCCACTACCCAGAATTAATAAAAGGTAACGTTTTTTCTACATTTTCTTTTTATCTCTTTTTAAAAATTAAGTAAGAAGTGGATATACAGCTAATGCCTGCTCCCTCAGCATCTCTTTCCCTTACCAGTATCAAGATGTATATATAATACCCATGCTTAATTTTTTCCACATATATATGTATCCATAAACAATTTATAATATCATTTATGCATTTAAAAATGTACATAATGGTAAACACTGTATCCTTTTGTGAGTTGCTATTTTCGATCAACATATGATTTTGAGTTATTTCCATGTCAATACATGTAGCTCTGGTTTATTTATTCTCATTGTTTCATAGTATTTCACTTTATGAATAAACTACAGTTTACCAATTTCTTATTATGTTAGTTTTCTGTGGCTACTGTAACGAAAGCAAACTAGGTGGCTTAAAACAACAGAAGTTTATTCTCACAGTTCTAGAGGCCAGAAGTCCCAAATCAGTATCACTGGGCTGAAATAAAGGAGCTGGCAGGGTGATGCTCCCTCTGGGAGAATCTGATCCCTTCTTCTTCAGTTTCTGTGGCTGCTGGCAGTCTTCGGCTTGTGGTATTACTCCAACCTCTGTCTTTGCCTTCACAACGCTTCCTCCTCGTGTGTGCGTGCATGCGTGCGTGCATGCGTGAGAGAAATCTCTCTTATAAGGATACATGTGATGGCAGTTAGGGCCCACCTGGATAATCCAGGATAATCTCGGGTAATCTATTTCAAGATCTTAAATTAATCACATCAGCAAAGACCCTTTTTCCATATAGAGTCACATTCACAGATTCCAGAGATTAGGACCTGATATCTTTGGGGATCATTCTTCAGTCTCCTGTACTTATGAACAGCCATTTTGCTATTACAGACAGCTGCAAGGGAACATCCTTGTGCATGTCTCTGTGGATATGTGCTAGTTTCTCTAGAATAGGAACCTAGAAGTAGAATTGCTAGGCTATAAGCTGTATCTTCAACTTCACTAAGGATTGTTAAATTTTTGTTAGAAAGTGGAAGCATCAATTTATATTTTCATCCTTTGCACATTGCTCATTTCTCTGTTGAGATTTAAGTCTTTTTTTTTTTTTTTTTTTTTTTTTTTTTTTTTTTGCGGTACGCGGGCCTCTCACTGTTGTGGCCTCTCCCGTTGCGGAGCACAGGCTCCGGACGCGCAGGCTCAGCGGCCGTGGCTCACGGGCCCAGCTGCTCCGCGGCATGTGGGATCCTCCCGGACCGGGGCACGAACACGTGTCCCCTGCATCAGCAGGCGGACTCTCAACCACTGCGCCACCAGGGAAGCCCGAGATTTAAGTCTTTTTAAAAGTCTTTGTTCTTGATATATTTTGCATGCGAGTCCTCTGTTGGTTATGTGCATTGCAGATGTATTATATGTCTGGCTTCTCTATTCACTTCCTGTATTGTGTCTTTTGTCATGTGGAAGTTTAAATTTTTAATTGTAGTTGAATTTATGGGCTTTTTTCCCGTTATAGTTAGTGAATTTTGCATCCTCTTTAAGAAATTATGAATGCCATATGAATTTCCAGTTGTTCCAGCACCATGCATTAAGTCTGTCCTTTTTTCCCCAGTGGTTTGTATTGACACATCTGACATATTTCATAGTCCCATATCCATATGAATCTGTTTCTAAGCTCTCTATTTTGTTAAATTTGTCTACTTGTCTAGCCATAGACTAGTACCACCTGTTTTAATTTGTTTCTATGGCATCATAAGTTGTGATATAGAGCAGGGTTCTAATTTTTCTTCTTCTGACTATTCTTAGGCTTTTAATTTTCCATATCATTTTTATGACCACTTTCTAGTTCTTTAAAAAGCCAGATTGGATTTTGACTGGAATTGCGTTGAATTTATAGATTAACTAGGGGGCAGAACTGCTGTCACTATGAAATAGAGATTTCCCATCTTTGAATATAGTGTATCTTGTTTTATAATACTGTACAGTTTTGTTGTCATTGCAAATATTGCCTTTTAATTTTAGAATTACGTTTTCCAGTTGGTTGTTGCTGGTGTATATGAATGCTATTGATTTTTGTATTTTATTTTTTGTATGCTGGTCTCATTTTCCCTCTTGAGTCCTCAGAATATGTAGTGTCGTTTGGATATTATTTTGGACCATATCATATAAACTGTAAATAATGACAGACCTGCTTCTTCCCTTTTAATCTGTATGATTTCTTTCTATTTTTCTTATTATAATATTTTGGCTAACAGCTGCAATGTAATATGTAAGATAAGTAGTAATAGCAGGGATCCTTATCTTTTTCCTGATTTTAAAAGAGGTATTTCTAATATTTCACCATTAAGGTCATAGGTTTTTTGGTAGATGCAGGTATTCTATTTAGGATTTTCACATCTTTGTTCATATAGGAAACAGGCCTATACTTTTACTTTCTCATACTGTCTTTGTCCAGTTTAGATATCAGTGTTTTATAATAGTCTTATAAAATAAGTTTCAGAACATTCACTCTCTGTAAAAAGTAGGTATTATTAGTTCTCTGAAGGTTTTGTAGAAGTTGCGTGTAAAACCATATAGCCATTCCTTTTGTTTCTGTGGGTGGATTTTTTAACTAATGGTTCACTTTCTCTAAGGAGAGTACATGCTATTCTAGATTTCTATTTTTTCTTGAGTTGGTTTTGAAAATTATATATATTTTCTAGAAACTTTTCCATTTCGTCTAATTTTTAAAATTTATCACCTTTTTAAGCCCTATTACTGTTGATTTGTGCCTTTTCTGTTTTTTTAAGTCAATTTTACTAGACTTATTTGATTAATTTTAAAAAGAACCAGATTTCAATTTGTCAATCCCCCCCCAATTTTTACCTTTAACTTCTATTTTATTAATTCCTACTCTTATTTTTATTATGTCCTTCTTTCTATTTTCTCTGTGTTTATTTTCTAATTTCTCGACTTGGACATTTGTTTCACTGATTATCAGTCTTTATTTTCTCAGAAATGCACTTGAGGCTTAATTTGCCTTGTAAATACTACTTTGGCTTTAGTGTGTTTAGTGTTTATTGTCCTTCCTGTGTAAATATTTCCTAAAATTGGCCAATTAATTATTTGTTTGTTTTTAAATTTCCAGATGTGTATGACGTTAGCTTTATAGTTCTTTTTTCTCTTTTTGTTACATTTGGTTGGAGAATATGGTTTGCATGATACCAGTTCTTTGATATTTATTGAGACTTGCTTTGTAACTCTGGGAATGAATAAACTTATTTTCTGAAATGTATTTTTTCTCTTACTTTTGAAGTTTAACTGGGTAAATAATTCTAGATTTATAGTTATTTTCCCTTGACCTTTTGAAAATATTATTCTGATGTCTTCTGCCCTCCATTGTGGTTGTTGGTAAGTCTCCTATTAATATAATCGTTCCTTTGTAGTCATATGCCTTTTGTTTCCTCTCTGGTTGCCTTTCTCTTTGTTTTTGGTGTCCTGCAGTTTCATTACAGTGTATCTTGGAACTATTTGTAATTCTTCAATTTGACAATTATTCTCAGCCATTATCTCTTCAAATCTCTTGTCCGTTCTCTCTGTTTTTCTTCTCAAACTCTCGAGCTGTTTTCTGTTTTCCTCTTAACTACTTGTCAGACTTCTCTCTCTTTTCCATGTCTTTTAACCTCTCATTCATTCTTTTCATTGATTTTTTATTCTGTGCTGCATTCTTGGAATTTTCCTTAAATCCGTCATCCAGTTCATTGATTAAGTGACTTTACCTTCTAATTCCTTAAGTGCTATTTAGTTGTGTGTGCGTGTGTGTGTGTGTGCATGCACTCATGTGTGTTTTAAATGTTTCTGTTATTTTCCATGGCATCTGTGTTCTTTTCTTATGGTTTCTCTATTTTTTAATCTGTTTTGTAATTTTAAACATAATAATTTCATAGTCCATTACTGATTTTTGTACTGTTGTCCCAAATTCATGGGGTACTACTCCTTCTGTTACATCTGCTGACTCTCAACTCATGGTGGATTATTTCCTTTTATGTTTTCTAAGCTCACCTTAAACTGGACTTTCTTCCCCCACTGCAGTGTTCCTTTGCTGCTTGGGTTGGCCTTTCAGAGTTGTTTTTGTTTCGTTTTGTTTTAAACCCTTTTATTTTGAACTAATTGTAGACTTACAAAACAGTTCCAAAATAGTATGGAGAGTTCTCATATACCCCTCACTCAGTTTCTCCTAATGTTAGCATCTTACCATAGTGCTATTATCAAAACCAGGAAATTAACATTGGTACGATATATTAAACATCTTATTTGAATTTCACCAATGTCTTTTTTTCTTTCCTAGGATCCTGTTTAGGATCCTACACGGCATTAGTTGTTCTTTCTTCTTAGTCTTCTGTGATCTATAACAGATCCTCGGTCTATCCTTGTCTTTTATGACCCCGATTTTTTTTTTTTTTTTTTTTCAGTACGCGGGCCTCTCACCGCTCTGGCGTCTCCCGTTGCGGAGCACAGGCTCCGGACGCGCAGGCTCAGCGGCCATGGCTCACGGGCCCAGCCACTCCGTGGCATGCGGGATCCTCCCGGACCGGGGAACGAACCCGTGTCCCCTGCATCGGCAGGCGGACTCCCAACCGCTGCGCCACCAGGGAAGCCCACCCCGATATTTTTGAATAAGTTTTTTGAATCAGTTATTTTGTAGAATACCCCTCAATTTGGATTTTTTTTTTGACGTTTTCTCATGGTTGGACTAAGGTTATGCATTTTTGGCGTAATCTTGGCAATTTTCTGTCAGAATTCTACAGAAATGATACATCCTTCTTAGTGCATCACATCAAGGAGCTCATGATGTCAATATGTCTTATTACTGGTGATATTGACCTTGATCACTTTATTAAGATGGTGTTTGTCAGATTTCTCCATTGTAAAGTTACTGTCGTTCCTTTTGTAGTGAATAAATACCTTGAGAGAGATACTTTGAGACTATGCAAATCCTGCTTTTCCTCAAGCTTTCACCCACTAATTTTAGCATCCAGCAGTAGAACTTTCAGAGTATCGATTTTGCCTCTCCAGGCGGGCTTATAAACTGAACTTAATTTAATCTTAAATTTGATGTTAATTTATTGCCTTGGAGCTTTCTATAGTTAGTGGGTAAAGTAAATTTGTACTACAAATTCTCATTAGGCAGAATATTGGCTTTGAGATCTAGCAGGTAATCTATCCATCTTCCTCCCTTCCTCCCTTTTTTCCTCTCTCCCTCCCTTTTTATACAGAGACTCAGAAAAAAGGTCCATTGTCATCTCTCTAAGACAATGGTAAGAGTTTATTAATCCTTCTTTCACTTCAGTTGCAGCCTTTTACAGTTCTAACTTTATACACAGGTTTTGTATGTAGGAGTTCCAAACTGCTACTCTCCTTGGCCAGAGGCCTTGTTTCTTGTGCCTGAGTGAGCATTAAAATTCAAGCTCTTACCTGTTAATAGTGTTCAATTCCCACCTCCCCCAGGTGCCACCCTGTTAGTTTGTACACCTTCCTCTCTGGCTGTACCAGCTACCTGTTTGCCTTGGTACCTGCGACATTTTCTCTCCTTTTTCACAAGCTCAGCCAGCAGTTTGAGTTTCAATTGCTATCTCGTCTACCATTTTGCCACACATAATCTCTTTACCATGCCATACAGACTCTCAACTTACACTGGAGAAAATACAGACTAGACACATTACTGGGGAATGTAACATCATTATAAATACCTATGCTGAAGTGGATTTGGCTTTGCTTGTGTAGACCTAGTTAAAATCAGCTCCACTATTTAAAATCTTAATAACTCTCAGGCTTTTCTCTTTCTATTTTTGAAGCATATCCATTCTTATAGCCTTGAGTTTTATGGGATGCTAGAAAAAATTCTTGGCATTTTAGAATAAATAAACCATATAATGTTGTGCCAAAACAGATAGACTATTTCTTATGTTTCTAAAGAGTGGAAAAAGGACCAACTCTTTTTCTGAGGTTTTATATATACATGTATATTTATACTGTGTTTCTCTTATTTCTTTTTCCATGATTATATTCTTGTGGGAGTGGGTAAATCATTAACAGTGAAACTACTATTTCATCCAAAATACAGTGTTCTAATGGTCTCTTTTTGAAGAATAAAAGCAAGGCAGCTGTGTGGCCATTAGTTGCTAACAAATGACCAGGTTAGTGCCACCCAGGCTTTCTCCTTTAATTAGAGTCCCAGTTTTGTCTTAAAAAATGAAAACAGTAACTAAATGCTAATTTTTAGTTCCTAAGAGGGAGAATTATGATGTAACAATTATGATGTAAAATGAGAGAATATTACAGAGCAGGAAGGGAATGACACTTAAGCCACCATAGGGCAAGCCCTACCTGGCTGTTTTTCATTCAAGTAAATTTTGCAACCCAAAGTACCGGGTATGGAGGGTGTGCCTCTCAGTGTGGTGTTTAGCCATGTACATTTAGCGTTCATTCAATAAACATATATTAGGCACCTACTCCTGTATCAGGTCCCATGGTGGGTTCAGAGATGAATGAGCTGCCCTTGGAGAATGCCAGCCTCATCTTTGAACCTCGATCAATCACCATAGGACCTGACACTGACGTTTCTGGGCCACCCAATTCACGTCATTCTCTTTCCACACCATTTTGGAAGGGATCTCTCCTTTGCTGTCCAGCTTTCTCCTACCCTTAAAGATATTCCAGTTTACATTTTTTCTCTTAAGATGTTCCTGAACACCCCCGCTCACAGTGATCTCTGTCTCTTTGATCTCCTTGCATTTATGGCTGGTGCCACTCAGCACATCTTTTTATTCCCTCATGCATGTTAGTTGAAGAATAAGTGAATGAATACAGGCATGAACAAAGGCAGTGACCTTTGTTTGGATTCAACGTTTATTCACATAGTAGTTAGGATCCTATAGAAAGGGGATTCTTAACTGATTTTGGCCTTTCTTGAAGGAAAGTTCATTCTACTACCTACTGATAATTATAATAATAGCTAATACTTGAGTTTGGAGACTCGAATCAAGATGGTGGAGTAGGAGGATGTGGAACTCACCTCCCTGCACAAACGCATCAAAAATACATCCATGTGTGGAACAATTCTCACTGAAAACTGAAAACTAGCAGAAAGACTCCTGTACAACCAAGGCTATAAGAAAGATCTACATGGAATTGGGTAGGAAGGGAAAGGAAGCAATCAGGTCGGGACCTATGCCCCTGGGAGGGGACTCAGAGGAAAAGGGAGATTACACAGGTGGAGACCCTCCTTGGGAAGTGAGCATTTCGAGCCACATATTGAGTGCCTCAGTCCTGGGGCCTGACAAAGAGAAGATGAGCCCCCTTGGCTAGTTAGAGAGCCAGTGGGACTAATATGAAGGCTGTGGGAAGCTTGGACTCCACTCATGAGGAACACACTAATTCTTGCTTGCTCCTGAAGCAGGGTGGAATGGGTGATTGAAACTACACAGGTGGCTGATTGGTTTCCTGTGACTGCCCTGGCACACGCCCCAGCCTGAGGCGAATGAAAACTCCAGCACTGTTTGCTTTGTGTTGTAGCTCCACACTGGAGTGAGGGCTGTTATGACTGAGGAAGAAGCCTGGCTAATAGACACTGAGGTGGCTCAAACCCTAAGCAGAGTCTGAGCAAGGAGGGGGTAGCCACGTCTGGTGATCATGCAGGTGGTGCATCAGAGGCAGTCCGGATCTCTGGCAGTGGCCAGACCACCACAGCCCATTCCGTGACTCTCACCGAGTACCCACACCGGCCCGTTTTGCTCCAGCACTGCTCCCCTCTTGGGTGAAGGTGCTGGTGCTGGTGCTGGGAGGGGGAACAGCACACACTTAAATGGAACTGAGCCTGCTCAGCCCCGACCCTCAGGACTTCTGCTTCACCAACTTGGGACCTGACTCTACCCCTCATAGGGTGGTGATGGCCACTGAGCAGAGGGGAAGCCCCCCTCACACTTTGCTCTGCCCTAGCCCTTCAATGTCCAGCCCCATTGTCTACCTAGGTGATACCTGCCAGCACACCCTGAGGAAAGACACGACTTGTGTTCACATCAAATCCAGCTCTCTCACCAAAGCCACTGAGCACATACAGACTGTATAGGGTTGCTCCCACATAAGGATACCTCTTCAAGACCACCATAGGTAACTGTTTCACCTAATTTCATAGAGGCAGAGAGAGAAGCAAAATGAGAAGACAGAGGAATTTGTCTCAATTGGAAGTGCAAGAGAAGACCTCTGAAAAAAACAACTTTTGAAACAGAAATAAACAATTTACCAGATAAAGAATTCAAAGCATTAGTAACAAGAATGCCAAATGAATTAGGGAAAAAAATAGATGAACACAGTGAGAATTTTAACAAGGAAATAGAACATATAGTCAAAAGGAACACAAATAACAATTGTTGGTGAGGATGTGGAGAAAAGGGAACCCTTGACATCATTGGTGGGAATGTAAATTGGTGCAGCCACTGTGGAAAACAGTATGGAGGTTCCTCAAAAAACTAAAAATAGGGCTACCATATGACCCAGCAATTCCACTCCTGTATATATATCCAAAAAACCCCCAAAACTCTCATTTGAAAAGTTACATGCATCCCAGTATTCATAGCAGCATTATTTACAATTGCCAAAGTATGGAAGCCACCTAAGTGTCCATCAGGAGATGAATGGATAAAGAAGATGTGGTGTGTGTGTGTGTGTGTGTGTGTGTGTGTGTGTGTGTGTATGTGTATGTGTATATATATATCTATATACACACACACACACACACACACACACACAAATAGATATAGTTATACATTAACTTATATGAACCCCATGGTAACCACAGATCAAAAACCTACGACAAATACATAAAAACAAGAAAGAAAGGAACATAAGCATAGCACTAAAGAAAATCATCAGACCACAAAGGGAGAAAGTAAATGAAGAAGAAAAGAACAGGGAAGAACTACAAAAGCAACCAGAAAACAAGTAGTAAAATGGCAATAAATACATATATATCAATAATTTATTTGTGTCAGTGGAGTAAATACTCCAATCAAAAGACATTGGGTGGCTGATTGGATTAAAAAACAAGACCCATCTATATGCTGCTTACAAGAGACTCACTTCAGAACTAAACACACACAGACTGAAAGTTAGGGGATGGAAAAAGATATTTCATGCAAATGGAAACGACAAGAAAGCAATATTTGTATCAAGCAAAATGGACTTTAAAACAAAGTCTGTAACAAAAGGCAAAGAAGGGCATTATATAATGATAAAGGGATCAGTATAAGAAGAGGATGTTTTACTTGTTAACATGTATGCATCCAATATAGGAGCACCTAAATATATAAAACAAATACTAACAGACCTAATCAGAGAAATTGAGAACAACACAATAATAGTAGGGGACTTTAACATCCCACTTACATCAATAGACAGATCATCCAGACAGAAGATCACCAAGACAACAGTGATCTTAAATGACAAAATAGACCAGTTGGATTTAATAGATATCTCCAGGACATTCCATCCAAAAATAACAGAATACACATTCTTCTCAATTGCACACGGAACGTTCTCCAGGTTAGATCACATGCTAGGCCACAAAACAAGTCTCAACAAATTTAAGAAGGTAAAAATTATATCAAGCATTTTTTCTAACTACAGCAGTATGAAACTAGAAATCACTTACAGGAAGAAAAATGGGAAAAGCACAAACGTGGAGACTAAACAACACTGGTGGTTTTTTTAAAGTAAAAACCAATGGGTCCATGAAGAAATCAAAGGAGAAATCAGGAAATATCTTGCAACAAATGAAAATGGAAACATAACTTTCCAAAATCTATGGGATACAGTAAAAGCAGTTCTAAGAGGGAAGTTTATAGCAATACAGGCCTACCTCAAGAAACAAGAAAAATCTCATATAAACAACTTAGCCTTCCATCTGAAGGAATTAGAAAAAGAAGAATAAACAAAGCCCAAAGTCAGCAGAAGGAAGGAAATAATAAAGATCAGAGAGGAAATAAATAAAATAGAGACCAAAAAATAAAATAGAAAAGATGAAACCAGGAGCCAGTTCCAGATAAGTGTATGGGAAAAGAAAAACAAAATTAATAAACCTTTAACCAGAATCTTCAAGAAAAGAGAGAGGACCCAAATAAAAAGATAAGAAATGAAAGGGGAGAAATAACAACCAATACCACAGAGATACAAAAAATCATAAAAGAATACTATGAACAGTTATATGCCAACAAATTGGACAATCTAGAAGAAATGGACAAATTTCTAGAAACATACAACCTTCCAAGACTGAATCAGGAACAATCAGACAATCTGAACAGACTGAACACTAGTAGTGAAATTGAATTTTTAATAATAAAAGCTCCCAGCAAATAAAAGTCCAGGACTAGACAGCTTCACAGGGGAATTCTACCAAACATATAAACAAGAGCTAATACCTGTTCTTCTTAAACTATTACAAAAAATTGAAGAGGATAGAACACTCCTAAATTCATTCTATGAAGCCACCATTACCTGGATACCAAAACCAGACAAAGACACTACAAAAAAAAATCACACACCAACATCTCTGATGAATATAGATGCAAAATTCCTCAACAAAATATTAGCAAATGGAATTCAACAGTATATAAAAAGGATCATATACCATGATCAAGTGAGATTTATTCCAGGGATGCAAAAATGGTTCAATTATTTGCAAATTGATCAGTGTGATACACCACATTACTAAAAGGAAGGATTAAAAAATCACATGATAGGGGCTTCCCTGGTGGCGCAGTGGTTGAGAATCCGCCTGCCAATGCGGGGACACGGGTTCGTGCCCCGGTCCGGGAAGATCCCACATGCCGCAGGGTGGCTGGGCCCGTGAGCCATGGCCACTGAGCCTGTGCGTCCGGAGCCTGTGCTCCGCAATGGGAGAGGCCACAACAGTGAGAGGCCCGCGTACCACAAAAAAAAAAAAAAAAAAAAAAAAAAAATCACATGATAATCTCAATAGATGCAGAAAAAGCATTTGACAAAATTCAACATCCATTCATGATAAAAACTCTCATCAAAGTTGGTTTAGAGAGAACATGTCTCAACATAATAAAAGCCATTTATGACAAACCCACAGCTAACACCATACTCAATGGTGAAGAACTGAAAGCTTTTCCTCCAAAGTCAGTAACAAGACAAGGATGCACACTCTTGCCACTTCTATTTAAAATAGTATTGGAAGTACTAACCACAGTAATCAGACAAGGAAGAGAAATAAAAGGCATCAAAATTGGAAGGTAAAAAGTAAAACTGTCACTATTTGCATATGACATGGTACTACATATAGAAAATCCTAAAGTCTCCACCCAGAAACTATTAGAACTAATAAATAAATGGATAAAGAAGATGTGGTATAGATATACAATGGAATATTACTCAGCTATAAAAAGAATGAAATTCTGCCATTTGTGACAATGTGGGTGGACCTAGAGGGTATTACGTTTAGTGAAATAAGTCAGATAGAGAAAAACAAATACTCTATGCTGTCACTTATGTGTGGAATATAAAAAATAAAACAACGGAATGTATATAAAAAAACAGAAACAGACTCTCAGATATAGAGAAGAAACTAGTGGTTACCAGTGGGGAGAGGGAGGTGGGAGGAGATAAGGGTATGGGATTAAAAGACACAAACTAGTATGTATAAAATAAATAAGCAACAAGGATATATTGTCCTGCACAGGAAAATATACCCATTATTTTGTAATAACTTTAAATGAAGGATAATCTATAATAATATTTAATCACTCTGTTGTGCAACTGAAACTAATATAATATTGTAAATCAACTACACTTCAATAAAAAAAAAGAGCTAGTACTTACATGCTACTTACCCCATGACGGGTGCTGTACTAAATGCTTTCTATATATTAACTCACTTAATCCTCACAGCAATCCTAAAAAGTATATACTATTCTTATACCCATTTTGTAGATGAGGGGACTGAGGCACAGAGAGCTTAAGGAAGCTACCCAAGATCACATACTAAGTTGGAGAGCTGGGATTTGCACCAGGCAGTCTAGCAGTTTAATCATGAGTTCTAAGATGTAGAATAAAACTAGGTAAGTTTGACTCCTCATTGTGCCTAACTAATGCCTTATGGTCTTCATCTGTGAAATGAGAATAATTCAGGAGATGACTGAGGGGATAAAATAAGTTAATATATGTTAAACACCAAGCCCGTAAATGCCCAGTTACATTCATTCCATTCACGTCCCCTCACCACTGGCCACATGGAACTTATACTTTCTGGTTCTAGAAGGCATGTGTGTGCTTCCAGATGGTCCAGCAGCTGTCTGTACAAACCTTGAGATCTTTGCTCTCGTTGAAATTTTCTTTCTTGACTTTACCCTTTCTGGATGGCTCTCTTCTGGAAGGAGCACAGTTGGGGTGGGATTAAAAAAACTTCCTGGGCATATACCCCTCCAGTTTTTCTTCTATTATATGTGGTTTTATACTTATTTCTATTTTGCCTTGTTTCAGAAATGGGATTAAGTTGAGTTACTAAGATGCAAACAATTCTATAACACAAGATGGATATACAAATAATAAAAGTGAGAGAAAAAAAATAAATATAGGAACGAACTGTGGATCCAGGGTGGAGTTGATACACAGAGTGTATTTACAGACTCTGAAGTCATGGGCATTTACCAGAGGTCAGCCATACGCTGGCTCTGACCTTCCTAGAGGTCAGCACCAAATAAGAGACTACGAGCATAAAGCAACAATAAGCCCATTGCTTAGCAGAAGGAATCCTAATACAGAGCCCAAGACTGGCCCACTGTTTGTCCCCCTCTGGGGCTGAGGCTGCCCCCTGACCCGCTCTCTTCCTCCTCTCAGGGTGGTGGACAACGAGGGGACCCTACAGCTGAAGAGAAGCTTCCCCATTGAGCAGAGCTCGCATCCCGTACACAGCATTTTCTGCCCCCTCATGTCCTTCCGCCAGGGGGCCTGTGTGGGTGAGTCCCATGGGGTCAAGGTGTCTGAGTGGCCAGGGAGGGGCAGGGACCAGGGCTGGTGCTGATCTGGCTCAGCTATCATGACATCCTAATGCCCTGACTTCCTGGGCCTCAAGAACTCTCATGCCCCAGCAACCTCACACTTTGAACACAGACCCCCAAACAGCCCAGAAACCTCACAGCCTAAGACACAGAACCCTCCCCGCCACGGACAAAGAGCTCAGAGACCTCACACTCTGGACGCAGAGCCAAAACAGCTAGGTGACCTTGCATCTGGGGATGGTCCACCCCAGAGCCCCCAGCCCCGGGACCTCACACCTTGGACATAAATCCCTCAACACCTCAGAGACTTCACATGCAGGGCACCCCGCTGCCTCCTGCAACACCTCCTGATGGTCTTCTCTCATCTGGGCAGTGACGGGCAGCGAGGACATGTGCGTGCATTTCTTTGACGTGGAGCGGGCAGCCAAGGCCGCTGTCAACAAGCTGCAGGGCCACAGCGCGCCCGTGCTGGATGTCAGCTTCAACTGCGATGAGAGCCTGCTGGCTTCCAGCGACGCCAGCGGCATGGTCATCGTCTGGAGGCGGGAGCAGAAGTAGGAGACTTCCAGCCTTGCCACTGTCCACCTTCCCACCCGCCTCCGGCCCCAGCCTTGTGTTTGTAAATAAAGTTCCTGTGGTTGTGCCGATGGCTGGCTCCCAGGCCTTCTGGGGGTGGGATGGGGGAGAGGGCGGCTCTGGGACCCAAGATGGCATGGGGTTCACCTCCTCATTCGTGCCTTCATGCATTGATTCATTGATGGATTCATTCAACAACCGTTTATGAACGTCGGCCATGTCAGAGGCACCACTTCAAGTGTTTTACACAGTCACGCTTTGGACAGACGTTGTGGAGCACCTACTGTGCTCCGGGACCTGTTCTAGGCACTGAGGGTACAAGCTGTGACTTAAACTGACAGGAATGGCTGCCCTCGTGGGGCTTACATTCTAGTGGAGGCAGGTAGATAATAGACAAAAATATATAATAGGTCAGCTAAAGCTGAGCGTTGTGAGGAAAAAGGGCAGGGGATAGAGTGCAGGAGTGAGGGGAGGGTTAGGCTCTTTTTGGTGTCATGATCAGGGAAGATGTTCCTGACAGTGAAATTTATTTTTCTTTAACTTTTATTTTATGTTGGAGTATTACATTAGGTCCTTGTTGATTATCTTTTTTATTTTATGTATAGAAGTGTGTATATGTTAATCCCAAACTCCTAATTTATCCCTCCCCTCCTTCCCCTTTGGTAACCATAAGTTTGTTTTCTATGTTTGTGGGTCTGTTTCTATTTTGTACATAAGTTCATTTGTTTTCTGTTTTTAGATTCCACATATAAGCGATATCATATGATATTTGTCTTTCTCTGTCTGACTTAACTTCACTTGGTCTGATAATGTCCAGGTCCATCCATGTTGCTGCAAATGGCATTATTTCATTCTTTTTTATGGCTGAGTAGTATTCCATTAACTTTTATTTTATGTTGGAGTATTACATTAGGTCCTTGTTGATTATCTTTTTTATTTTATGTATAGAAGTGTGTATATGTTAATCCCAAACTCCTAATTTATCCCTCCCCTCCTTCCCCTTTGGTAACCATAAGTTTGTTTTCTATGTTTGTGGGTCTGTTTCTATTTTGTACATAAGTTCATTTGTTTTCTGTTTTTAGATTCCACATATAAGCGATATCATATGATATTTGTCTTTCTCTGTCTGACTTAACTTCACTTGGTCTGATAATGTCCAGGTCCATCCATGTTGCTGCAAATGGCATTATTTCATTCTTTTTTATGGCTGAGTAGTATTCCATTGTAAATATGTACCACATCTTCTTTATCCATTCATTTGTCCGTGGACATTTAGGTTGCTTCCATGTCTTGGCTATTGTAAGTAGTGCTGCTATGAACATTGGGGTGGGTGTATCTGTTTTCTCTGGGTACGAGGCCCTTCCCTGTTCTAGTTGTACCTGCTGCCACCATGTGGGTTAATTCGGCCTGCAGGAGGCTTAGGCCTGAAGTCACTGTGACCGTGACTAGTGACTGTTGCTGCAAATCAGCTCTGGGCAAACTTCACCCTGGGAGTGACCACTGTGTGGCTTAGGAGGGACTGTGCTCCAGCACTTGCTGGAGAATCTCCCTCCTGCCCACAGTGGAGAACATGGCTTCTGAAATGGCAGGGAAGTTAGGTTTGTGACTGACAACCAGCTTCCCTATTTCGTTTTATCTTAATTCATTCCTGCTCGTTTTCCCTTTATTTTTTATAGAAATGTCAACCTCTTAATAGATGAGCATATTTATTTTTGATTTAGAGCCATTTATGCTTTATAGACGAGGTGTCAGCATATGGATTTCTGAATTACTTTTAAAACTGCTATTTTTAGGTCTGATGTTCTGTGGTTACACACTAGGATTCATTACATAATTTAAGCACAGGGTGTTTAGAACAAGGAGCCAGGAACAAGTTCTCATTATATTATCTGGACTGAAAATGATTTCTCACTGACATTGTAAAGTTTGATAGTTCCAGCCACTGTCAGAGTGTAGTCCGGTCGATTGCCTAGGTTGTGTCTATGACTTCTGATTCAGATAAGTGATTTAATTCTCATTTCAGTGCTGCCCTCTCCCAAGCTCAGAATTCTTCATAGAAGACCAAAACAAATAAAAAAATAGGACGTGACAATAAAATGGAAGAAATTTTCCTACTTCAGATTCTGATAAGGAAGTAAATCATTGTATTCATCAATGGACTTATATTTCTTCCTTTTCTGATTTATTTCCTGGCATAGGAGACCCAGTTGCCTTAATGACGATCTGTCAAATGAGCGTAAGCCAAATACTCTATCTTGGGGCTTCTATGTCATTAAGTGGTCCTAGGGAAGGGCCACTGTAAGGGTTGTACAGATTGTGGACTGCACAATTCTGGGGACACCAAGCATGGAGAGGTTCTTTTCTAGTCCCTCTATCAGTGGTTAGGGTACTGGGACAAGGCTCCCAGCCTTTTCTCTGCTACTTAATCTTTTTTTCCCTACCAACACCCCACCCCAAATTTGGCTTCTTGGTCTCCAAATCAAAAGCTTGTCTCTCCCTCTGTCTTTCATGTTGACTTGGGCACATTTATTGAGGATGGACATGATTGGATCCCTCCTTTCCTTAACGCCCCCCCCCCACAAATACACATACGCCCCATCTGTGACAGATCTTACGGAATTTGGTTAAGTGCAGCCCCACACCAATGCCCAGACTGCTCTATAAACCTCTTTGTAAGGTTGCACAAACAGGGAGAAACTAAACCGTGCAGTGTAGGAGGTTCCATGCAGATTCCGAAAGTGATTTATTGTATGAAAAATTGGTTTTTGTTTATTTGTCTTTAGAACCTAGTTAATGGTCACAACCAGATGTATGATGGTCTCAGCAAGAGCAGACCATTTTGAGAAGCAAACAGACCAAAATAGGGAAAGAGTTGTATTAAAATGTGCAAAACACATATTTTCTGAATTAAAAATTAAACAGGAGGCACTAATAGGAGACTGGACACTGTAGAAAACTCAGTAGTAAACCAGAGAACTATCTTTAGAAACACTCTCAAACAGAGCAAAACAAGAAAGAGATTAAAATGTTGAGAAAGAAGAGAGCAGAAATGGAGGTAGAGAGGGAACTGAACAAGTGGAACTACGGTAATAATCAATGATAATTTTTAAAGAAAAATCCTTTTCTAAGTGAAAAAAAATACGTCTGGAAATTGAGAGATTTCACTCTGTTCCAAGCAAAATATGTGAAAAGGGATCACCAGATACACCTTGGTAAAAATTTAAAGGTCATATATGAGGAAAGAATCTTATAAGGAGCATCAAAGCAAAACATACACACAAAATAAAGCTTGAAAACGCCACCACCACCAGCAGAACCAGTGACCTAAAAACCACAAAGATGTGGCTTCAGGTAACGCAAGGAGAAAATGGATCAAATCTTCAGTGCTTTGAGAGTAAGCAAATTGGGGACAAGTTGTTTTTCGTACATGGAGACAATAGAAATGTTTTTAAATCTTCAAGAAAACGGACTATAATATAGTTTCTTTGATACATTACTCAAAGTAACCTATTACTTTCATAAACTACTCCAGAACATGAAGAGAAAATCAAAATTAAGACCTCAAGGAGGACGTCTTATCTTGAAAGACTGGACCAGCATTGAACACTAAAACAGGTTGCACACACACACGCACACACACACGGTTATACAGCTAAATTCAAGGATAAAACATTATTTCAAGAAGTGAATATTGTTAGAAAAATTGAAAAGGAAGATGACATGGTTTGTACCACAGATAAAATAGCCAAATAAAGAGAGTTGGGAAACTAAGGGCTGAATTCTTCATATTTGATCTTGAGAGTAAAATCATATTTCATGCTTACCTTTGAAAATCAGGTAGTTATAAGTTTAAAATATTTTAGGGAAATTTCAACTTAACCAAGATAAAATTCCGAATAGAATTACAGAATCTAATAATCATTTCACAATGTATATGTATATCAAATCATCACGTTGTACACTTTAAGTATATATAATTTTGTCATTTATATGCCAATAAAGCTGAGTGAAAAAAGAATTCTGGGGAGTGGGACTGGAGCTTGAGGTGGTGAGGAGATCATTATATAACTTTTTATATTTTTTGAATTTGATGACATATTTTATTATCTTAAAACCTATTATTAGGAAACAAAGACAAGCACAAGGCATAGTGTTCCTTTTTAGAAAAATAAATTGCAGAATCTAAGAGCAAACCTAGTGTAGTCTTTATGGCAAAAGACAAGTAGCAGTAGAAGGTAATAGCAACAGTACATAAAAAACTGAAAACAAAACCAGAAGACAGGGGAAAAAAAGTCCTAGGAGAAGTCTTGACCATAAATGTGAACTCCCTGATGGCCCCTGCAGCCATTATGACACATTCTGTCTTCTTGAGGTTGGCATATGATCATCTCTCTTTCACTTTCCTATTTAATTCCTTGAGCTCCCATGGGCCATATTATGAGGAATTCCTCTTGAGGAATAATCAATATATTCCTCCTGAGGCCTCTTCCCTTCCCCTTCCCCCTTAGTTGTCTAGGAACCCCAGGAGGGTGACTTCGTCCAAGGAGGGTCAGACCACTGTCCAACACCACTGCTGTGGCTCCTTGCTTCACAAGGCTGCTGTGGGAGACTGGTCCTGCCAGGCTGATGGATGCCACTGGAATGCCTTAGCTGGCCAGAAGATCAGCGGCTAGGTTTTGCTGTTAAGTTGGGAGAGACATGAACATGTCTATAAGCTGAAGAGAAAGGATCAATAGGGACCAAGAAATCGAAGGCATAGATGACAGACTGGATAGTTGATGGATCAGTGGGCAGTTAGGGATGAAGAAGCAGTTAAGGATGGGTCAAGGCATAGTTATGCCTTTGCCCATTCTCCACAATGGATGGCAGAAAACCTCATCTCCAGGTTAACAGAGAATATCGAGGTCACGAGATACAAACCTCCCCCATGCCCCTGCATCCACAGCTTCACATTCCTCCCTTCTCACCTCAGTAGAAAAGGCGTCCCCTCTACCGTCCAAAGCTAGCTTCCATGATGGCCCTGTTTCCCAGACACCGAACAAGAAAGAGACTAGGACCCATCCTCAGCCAAGCACATCCAACCCTAGTTGATGCCTCTCAGCTTACCCTCTTGCCCTGTTTCCTCTGCCCCAGCAGTCCTTACTGGTATGCCTACACTCACATTGCTTCCTGAGTGCCCTGACGTCCGACTCTCTGTTCATAGTATTCGCTTGCTTGACATCCTTCAAAAGATTCCCTTCACCTGTGGAAGAAAACCCAGAGGCCCCATGTGTGCCTTTCATGATTGGGCCCCACCTGCCAGCTCTCTAACTTATCTCTTGCTTCATTTCCCTAATGTTCTAGTCATCCTAAGAATCCTGATCGTCTGGGTTCAAATCGTGTCTCCACCATGTACTAGCCGTGTGCCCTTGGGCAATTTGCTAGAGCTCTCTGGGCCTTAGTTCTTCATCTGTAAAATGGGGATAGTCCAGGTTCCTACTTAAAGGGTTGTTGTGAGGTTAAATGAGTTCATACATGGGAAGCAGTTAGATCGCTCTCTGGCGTACACTAAGCATGTGAAATGGTAGCTCCTGTTATTAGTACTTTGTACAGCTCCTAAGATGTACCATCCTCTTGCTCTCCTTGTATCTTTGAGGATATGGTTTTCTCCCATTCCTCCCTACCTCCTTCCCCTCCCCACCCTACTTTTCTGACTAGCAAGTTGTCCTTCATCTGCAGGGTCTGTCCGCTCTATTGACACCTCGACTGTGGAGCATTCCTAGATTTCCCCCTTAATGTGTATACATGCCAGACTGGATGAGGGATACTTTTTCTGAGCTGGACATATCTTTATTATAGCCCTTTTTCTACTTTGTTGACGACTTGGCCTTCCTCTTGGTCTGTGATTAACTGTAGGGTGCAGGCATGGAGGGCTGGGAGTCAACTCTAGTCCATTCTTCTCTTATTTTCCATCAGTTGATGTGGCCTGACATGGGCTAAGTATTCATTTAGTGTTTGTTGAATGAATGAATGAATGAATGAACAAATGAATACATAGGTAAGGGACATGTGCAGACAGAACGCTGTAGAAGAAATATAATTTCCAAGCAAATAAGAGATGTTCAAGTTTATTAGTAATCAAATCACTGTTGATTAAAATGAGACATCATTTTTACCTGATGAATTAGGAAACACTTTTAAAAATGATAGTATCTATTTCTGTGGTCTCTTTCTTGTTGCTGGTGGGAGGGTAAAAGCAATTTAACACCATGTATCAAGATCCTTTAAAACGTCCTTTTCTAAAAAAAAAAAAAAAAAAAAAAAATGTCATTTTCTTTTGCCCACCTAATTGTACTTCTGGGACAGTAACAGAAATAATTTTAAATACAAACAAACGTTTATGCTTAAATACATACATTATGACATTATTTATATAAAAATTTGAGAAAAGCCCACAAAATATCCAATAATAGAAGAATGGATTAGCATTTTGGTTTCAGAAGAATGTGTGATGGTAAGAAATGTATTAGTTAAAGGAAAAAAGCAGACTATAGAATACGTTCACAACTATTAAGAAATAAAAGACAAGTAGATACCTCTGTGAGGAAGTATGCCAGAATGATTACTTGGTTATACTTGGATGGTGGGAGTGTGTACGGGGTTTTTTCCTGCTTTTATATATTATCCAAATTCTCTATATTTAGAAATGTGTTCCTTTTACAATGGAGTAAAGCCAATAAATTTTATATTTTAAAGTGTGTGCTCAGAAACAATTAAGAATCTGATTATATTTTGTTTGATATGTTTTGACATGAGTAAGTCTTAAATTACGAAGTTGATTTTAAGTACCAGGGGGCACAGATCTGGTCTTGTGTTCAGCCGATCGTGTGACCAGTAAATAACCTGTGGGCTTATATGACGCCACCCTCCATGTAAGAACCCACAGTTGTCACAGGGCTTAGCATGGCCTCTAAAACATCACATCTGGCCACCAGTGAGAAAGAGTTAAAAACAAAAAGCCAAACAAGTGAGGTTTGCTTGGAGACAAATAATCCCTGAACACAGGATGGGTGTAAATGAAAAGGAAGGTGGTAGAAAATGAATCACATTGCTTGTAAATGAAATGCCTATTCATCCTTTTCTGACCACATCGCAAGTTAAGCACTATCATCCCGGCGTCCACTTGCTGGATGCAAAAATCTTGACATGATTTAAAAAACAAAAAACAAAAGAAACCTCACTGTTGTCTTAGCTTGCTTAAATGCGTATTGTACCAAATTGTAGAAGAATTATAGATGAGCGTTTTAAAGGGTTTCTAAAATTGTACCCCTATGAAGAATATTGCTAATAATATACAGCAATTACTGTTAACTGCATGAGAATATCTCATTTTGTTTGGCTACACTTAAACAACCCCAAAGTTGAGTGCACCAAGACATACTGGATTTCAAACTAAATAAATCAAAATTACCATGTACATTCCACTACATGTCAAAACAGGAAAAGCCATAGTATTTGATGTGAAATGAAGATTAGAGCAGTAATAGAGAGAAAACTAGAAGCTGCTTACATTTATTTGGAATAAGAACACAAGCTCAATGATTTTCAATGCAGATGTACTTCTCTTTGAGAAAATACATCAAAAAATCAATTTACAAAGCAGAGAAATTTGGCAGTAATTATTATACTGTCAAAAGATTCTTTAGTTTCCGAAGAACTTATTTCAGAGTTCAGTGTGCTTGCTTGTCGTTAACCACTTGACAGAGAAATTATTAGAGGAATTTAAAGCTAAGGTGTTAGGTGCCATTGCCAATTTAAAATGACCCAAATGAAGATAGAGTATCTTTATATGTAATAGAGAGTGAAAGGGGGCATCCAATTTGAATTCTAAGAATTAAGCATTTGTGCAGTGTCTCAAATCTATCCATTATATAAAGGAAGGCACACCTGGAGCTTATTACTTTATCACTTCAGACTTAAATCCTGAATTTGACTATTTAAAACAAGTGTACCATCTTCCATTTACATTCTGTGATAAATTCCATGATTTCACCCATCAAAGACATTTCACATTTTTCCAAGATAAACTTGCTTAAAGGAAGTAACTCATCTAGTTTAATACAACATGAAGCTATCTTCATTTTGGGATGATGAGAATAAAAATTGCTATTGTTTATTGAGCGTTCCTACAGTTCCAGGCACTATAGAAAGCTAAATGCTTTTCATACCTTGCAAACTTAACCCTCATTTTTCATTTATTCAGAAAACTATTTATTACAGAGTGCTTACTGTGTGTCAGGGACTATTGAATGTGTTGGGGATTCAACAATGAACAAAATAGACAAATAGCCCCGCCCTCTGTGGAGCTTACGTTCTGGCAGGGGAATAAAGACGATATACAGTATAAGAAAATAAATGATATACTAGGTTGGCGTATGATGAATGCCACTGAGGAAAAGAGAGCAGAGAAGGGCTTAGGGAATGCCAGGCTTATAGGGGGAGGGGTCACACTTTTGAAAAGGATGGTTAGAGAAGGCCTCATGGAGAAGATGACACCCAAACAGATGAAGATGCCCTACAGGAAGTGAAGGACCAAACTGTGTTAACTGTCTTGGGGAAGAGCATTCCAGATAGAGGGAAGAGCAGGTACAAAGACCCTGAAGTTGGAGATGTGCCTGCCTTGTTTGAGGAAGAGCAAGGAGTGCAATATGGTGGGTGCAGAGAGAAAGAGAGAGGGGACGAGGTCTGAGAGAGAGAGCAGAAGAGGGGACGCATCATGTCGGGCCTGGTAGGCCATCATGAGGCTTTTGGGTGCAACTTCAGGAGAGATGGCAAGCCCTCAGAGACTTTTGAACAGAAGCATGATAGGATCTGACTTAACGTTTTCACAGGATCATCCTGGCTCCTGCGGTAACATAAAATTCTGTGAAGCAGGTGGTCTTGTCCAATTTCACAGATGAGGAGCAGAGCCTCAGAAAAGTTAAAAATTTACCAAAGTTCCCATTTATTAGCGAATTTGTGGGGCTGCAATTTTAATCCAGGTCTGTGTAATTTGGAAGCTCACATTTCCCCCACTAAACCACACTGCCTCCCAATTGCAAACAGGCTGTGATCCAGGCTGGGGTAGATGATTTTCTTATAGTCTGTGGTGACCTCTTTTTTTCTTTTTTCTCTGGAGTCCCTTGGCTTCTCTGGCGAGGCCACCATGTCACACAACTCCAGGGGACACAATTTATACCATAAGTCTATAAATGTTCTCCCTGGAGGTGGGCAGTACCCAGCCAACATGGCCATGTGTAACGGCTTTGTTCTCCAGTGAGATTGAAGAGCTCTGTAAATGGTTTTGAGCTATAGTTAGGCTGGTAGCAAAATCCGGTAAGACATTTGTACTGGCTCCATTTGATCTATCTTTCCATTTCTCCTTCCTCTGACACATATTCTACCAGCTGTCTCTACTACTCTCTGCGGTCTGGCAACACACTAGTCCAGCACCATGCCAGGCTAGGACGTAAGTTATGGGAAGGCAGGGTGTTCTGCTCTGTATGGGCAGCTTAGGCCCACAAGTAACAGAAAACCTGAGGGAATGTAGGATGTGAGCAGGTGTGCCTGGCTTCTCATTAGACAAAGTGAAACACATTTTATTTGTTGAATATCAAATTGAAGGAGATGATACAGGGTGCTATCTAACTGTCATTAAAATTGCTGCTTGGTTTAATTTAGGCTCAACCAGATTTTCTTGTAAGCCTTAGGGCCAAAGGCTTAGACTCTTGAGCCCTTGTTTACATTGAAACTAATTTTTTTAGTTTGTTTGAAAGACATTGCTTACACTTTAACAATTCGATATGTAAGAAAATACCCCGAGATTCAGACCTTTAAAATGAAGTTTTGATTCACCATTACTTTACTGGGTGACTTTAATGGAATTATGTCTTGTAAAACTGTTTAGCATTTCATGTTTCAGAATTCTGCATAGTTACCTCAACACCTTAGAGCAGTTTGGCTTTTTTTTAGTCTTATGGCTTTAATTACAAAAATGGAGAGAAAATCATGGCAGCATCCCTTATAAGATTAATTAAATATTACTGTGATGATCTGTATAAAATATTAGTGCCAGGAGCATAATACAATGTTGAGTAAAGGCAAAGGTGATTGCCATTTGAGTCTTTAAGATGAACAATATTAATCACAGAATACCAGATCACTAAAATTATGGCTGCTTTTTAAAGTGCGTTTTTATTTTCCTTAAATGATGGGGCAGGAAGTACCAAGATGAGACTTTGCTCTCAGATCGTTTTGAGGTTCACTCTGAAGGTTTAAGTGAGAAAGGGCTATGTCTGATGGAAGTTGGACCTTTGTTTTTGTGACTGCTGCTAGCAAAAATGGAATATGCAGAAAACATTTTGGTGGGTCCTCAATAAGTTAAACATAAAATTACTATATGACCCAGTGATTCTACTCCTAGGTATAAATACCTAAAGAATTGAAAACAGGTGTTCAAACAAAAACTTGTACATGAATGTTCATAGCAGCACTATTCACAGTAACCAAAAGGGGGAAACAACCCCAGATGTTCACTGATGCATGAATAGATAAGCAAAATGTGGTACATTCGTACAATGGACTATTATTCAGCCATAAAAAGGAAGGAAGTACTGATACCTGCTGCAACATGTATGAACATGAATGCATTATGCTAAGCGAGAAAAGCCAGACACAAAAGACCATACTGCATAACTCCATTTATATGAAATATCCAGATAGGTAGTCTGCAGAGATAGAAAGCAGATTAGTGGTGGCCAGGTGGGGAGAGGGCTGGGGGAAGGAAGAAACTGGAGTGATTGCTTCTTTGGGGTGATAGAAATATTTTAGAACATATAGAGCCGGTGGTTGCCTGACATTATGAATGCACTAAATGCCACTAATGGTAGATTTTGTGTTCTGTGTATTTCACCACAATAAAAAGAAATGGAATGTGCTACTTTTGAAAAGATTCCTCATTCTTGGTGAAGCCCATTAAAGTTTGACAGGGTGGGGTGGGTCCTAAAGAAGGGACACGTGGCAAACACAGGGCAAAGGGGTTAGCAGGGCGAGGCTTGCACTGCCTGACTGGGATAGCCGGTGCCAGGACCTGGCTCGTGTGGGTGCAGCAGCCACCCCGGCCGCCACTCAGGGGCCCCTGGTGTCCTGCACGACTGAGGGCGGTTTTAAGTGTGGGGCAGCTTGTTTGGAATCCTCACATAAAGACATGGAAAGCGAGATAGCTTCATGATGGTGGAGGAGTAAGACGTGGAGATCACCTTCCTCCCCACAAATACATCAGAAACATTTTGGTGGGTCCTCAATAAGTTAAACATAAAATTACTATATGACCCAGTGATTCTACTCCTAGGTATAAATACCTAAAGAATTGAAAACAGGTGTTCAAACAAAAACTTGTACATGAATGTTCATAGCAGCACTATTCACAGTAACCAAAAGGGGGAAACAACCCCAGATGTTCACTGATGCATGAATAGATAAGCAAAATGTGGTACATTCGTACAATGGACTATTATTCAGCCATAAAAAGGAAGGAAGTACTGATACCTGCTGCAACATGTATGAACATGAATGCATTATGCTAAGCGAGAAAAGCCAGACACAAAAGACCATACTGCATAACTCCATTTATATGAAATATCCAGATAGGTAGTCTGCAGAGATAGAAAGCAGATTAGTGGTGGCCAGGTGGGGAGAGGGCTGGGGGAAGGAAGAAACTGGAGTGATTGCTTCTTTGGGGTGATAGAAATATTTTAGAACATATAGAGCCGGTGGTTGCCTGACATTATGAATGCACTAAATGCCACTAATGGTAGATTTTGTGTTCTGTGTATTTCACCACAATAAAAAGAAATGGAATGTGCTACTTTTGAAAAGATTCCTCATTCTTGGTGAAGCCCATTAAAGTTTGACAGGGTGGGGTGGGTCCTAAAGAAGGGACACGTGGCAAACACAGGGCAAAGGGGTTAGCAGGGCGAGGCTTGCACTGCCTGACTGGGATAGCCGGTGCCAGGACCTGGCTCGTGTGGGTGCAGCAGCCACCCCGGCCGCCACTCAGGGGCCCCTGGTGTCCTGCACGACTGAGGGCGGTTTTAAGTGTGGGGCAGCTTGTTTGGAATCCTCACATAAAGACATGGAAAGCGAGATAGCTTCATGATGGTGGAGGAGTAAGACGTGGAGATCACCTTCCTCCCCACAAATACATCAGAAATACATCTACATGTGGAACAGCTCCTACAGAACACCTCCTGAACGCTGGCAGAAGACCTCAGACTTCCCAAAAGGCAAGAAACTCCCCACGTACCTGGGTAGGGCAAAAGAAAAAAGAAAAAAACAGAGACAAAAGAATAGGGACGGGACCTGCACCACTGGGAGGGAGCTGTGAAGGAGGAAAAGTTTCCACACACTAGGAAGCCCCTTCACTGGCAGAGACAGGGGATGGCGGTGGTGGGGAAGCTTCGGAGCCACAGAGGAGAGCGCAGCAACGGGTGCGGAGGGCAAAGTGGAGAGATTCCCGCACAGAGGATCGGTGCCAACCAGCACTCGCCAGCCCGAGAGCCTTGTCTGCTCACCCGCCAGGGCGGGCGGGGCTGGGAGCTGAGGCTTGGGCTTTGGAGGTCGGATCGCAGGGAGAGGACTGGGGTTGGCTGCGTGAACACAGCCAGAAGGGGGCTGTGTGCCACAGCTAGCCGGGAGGGAGTCCAGGAAAAAGTCTGGACCTGCCTAAGAGGCAAGAGAGCATTGTTTTGGGGTGCGCGGCAAGAGGAGATTCACAGCACCGCCTAAACGAGCTCCAGAGACGGGCGTGAGCTGCGGCTATCAGCACGGACCCCAGAGACGGGCGTGAGACGCTAAGGCTGCTGCTGCGGCCACCAAGAAGCCTGTGTGCAAGCACAGTTTACTCTCCACACCTCCCCTCCCGGGAGCCTGTGCAGCCCACCACTGCCAGGGTCCCGTGATCCAGGGACAACTTCCCCGGGAGAACACACGGCATGCCTCAGGCTGGTGCAACGTCACACCAGCCTCTGCCACCGCAGGCTCGCCCCGCATTCCGTACCCCTCCTTCCCCCTGGCCTGAGTGAGCCAGAGCCCCCTAATCAGCTGCTCCTTTAACCCTGTCCTGTCTGAGCGGGGAGCAGATGCCCTCAGGTGACCTACATGCAGAGGCAGGGTCACACAATCAATCTGATGTGCCCTGCATCTCTGGAATAGCTGAATAGACAATGAATCATCACAAAATTGAGGCGGTGGACTTTTGGATCAACTGTAGACTTGGGGTTTGCTTTCTGCATCTAATTTGTTTCTGGTTTTATGTTTATCTTAGTTTAGTATTTAGAGCTTATTATCATTGGTAGATTTGTTTACTGATTTGGTTGCTCTCTTCCTTTTTTTAAAATATATATATATTTTTTTCCTTTTTCTCCTTTTGTGAGTATGTATGTGTATGCTTCTTTGTGTGATTTTGTCTGTATACCTTTGCTTTTACCATTTGTCCTAGGGTTCTGTCTGTCGGTTTTTTGGGGTTTTGGGGTTTGTTTGTTTTTTTTTACAGATCACTGAAATTACTTTATAATTTATAACACTTCTAAGACTTAAACAAATTATTATTTTATAGTTATTCATTCCCCAAGAAGAAAATGGGTACAGGATCTTTCAGTAATGAAGTTGGAACATTGTAAAAGTAAATACAGCATTTGACAAGGAAGATGACATAAGTCTGTCCCGTCATTTGATGTAGAAACAAATGCTGCTTAACAAGGTTGAGTCTCGTATTATTTATCTTTGATAACACTTCTTGGAAGTCTTGTGCCTTAACAAAATGCTGTGTGATGACAGGTTATAATATAATCCCAAGATTAAAGCTATTTTGTTTATACTTATCTATTTCCATAATGTATTATAATTTTTTAAATTTATTTTTTATACAGCATGTTCTTATTAGTCATCCATTTTATGCACATCAGTGTATACATGTCAATCCCAATCGCCCAATTCATCACTCCGTGACCCCCACCCCCCGCTGTTTTTTTAAAGTATAGTTTTTAGCTCTTGTTATCATTGGTGGACTTGTTTTTTGGTTTGGTTGCTCTCTCTTTCTTTTTTTTATTACTTTTATAATTTTTCATTTTTAATAATATTTTTTAAATTTTTAACTGTTTATTTTAATAACTTTATTTTATTTTTCTTTCCTTCTTTCTTTTCTTTCTTTCTTTCTTGCTTCTTGATTGCTTGCTTTCTTCCTTTCTTGCTTTCTTGCTTTCTTTTTCTTTTCTTTTTCCCTCCCTTTTCTTCTGAGCCAGTGGCTGACAGAGTCTTGGTGCTCCAGCCAGGCATCAGGCCTGAGCCTCTGAGGGGGTAAGAGCCGAGTTCAGGACACTGGTCCACCAAAGACCTCCCAGCCCCACGTAACATCAAACGGTGAAAGCTCTCTCAGAGAACTCCATCTCAACGCTACGACCCAGCTCCACTCAACGTCCAGCAAGCTACAGTGCTGGACACCCTATGCCAAACAACTAGCAAGACAGGGACACAAGCCTGCCCATTAGCAGAGAGGCTGCCTAAAATCATAATAAGTTCACAGACACCCCAAAACACACCACCGGGCGCAGTCCTGCCCACCAGAAAGACAAGATCCAGCCTCATCCACCAGAACTCAGGCACCAATCCCCTCCACCAGGAAGCCTACACAACCCACCGAACCAAACTTACCCACTGGGGGCAGACACTAAAAACAACGGAATCTACGAACCTGCAGCCTGCGGAAAGGAGACCCCAGACACAGTAAGTTAAGCAAAAGGAGAAGACAGAGAAATACACAGCAGACGAAGGAGCAAGGTAAAAACCCACCAGACCAAACACATGAAGAAGAAATAGGCAGTCTACCTGAAAAAGAATTCAGAGTAATGATAGTAAAGATGATGCAAAATCTTGGAAATAGAATAGAGAAAATACAAGAAACATTTAACAAGGACCTAGAAGAACTAAAGAGCAAGCAATGATGAACAACAAAATAAATGAACTGAGACAGAAGAACAGATAAGTGACCTGGAAGATAAAATAGTGGAAATAACTACTGCACAGCAGAATAAAGAAAAAAGAATGAAAAGAATTGAGGACCATCTCAGAGACCTCTGGGACAACATTAAACACACCAACATTCAAATTATAGGTGTCCCAGAAGAAGGAGAGAAAAAGACAGGGACTGAGAAAAAATTTGAAGAGATTACAGTTGAAAACTTCCCTAATATGGGAATGGAAATAGTCAATCAAGTCCAGGAAACACAGAGTCCCATACAGGATAAATCCAAGGAGAAACACGCCAAGACACATATTAACCAAACTATCAAAATTTAAATACAAAGAAAAATATTAAAATCAGCAAGGTAAATGTAACAAATAACATACAAGGGAATCCCCATAAGGTTAACAGCTGATCTTTCAGCAGACACTCTGCAAGCCAGAAGGGAGTGGCAGGACATATTTAAAGTGATGAAGGAAAAAAACCTACAACCAAGATTACTCTACCCAGCAAGGATCTCATTCAGATTTGATGGAGAAATTAAAACCTTTACAGACAAGCAAAAGCTGAGAGAGTTCAGCACCACCAAACCAGCTTTACAACAAATGCTAAAGGAACTTCTCTAGGCAAGAAACACAAGAGAAGGAAAAGACCTACAAGAACAACCCGAAACAATTCAGTAAATGGTAATAGGACCATACATATCGATAATTACCTTAAATGTAAATGGATTAAATGCTCCCACCAAAAGACACAGACTGGCTGAATGGATACAAAAACAAGACCCATATATATGCTGTCTACAAGAGACCCACTTCAGACCTAGGGACACATACAGACTGAAAGTGAGGGGATGGAAAAAGATATTCCATGCAAATGGAAATCAAAAGAAAGTTGGAGAAGCAATTCTCATATCAGACAAAATTGACTTTAAAACAAAGACTATTACAAGAGACAAAGAAGGACACTACATAATGATCAAGGGATCAATCCAAGAAGAAGATATAACAATTGTAAATATTTATGCACCCAACACAGGAGCACCTCAATACTTAAGGCAAATGCTAACAGCCATAAAAGGGGAAATCAACAGTAACCAAATCATAGAAGGGGACTTTAACACCCCATTTTCACCAATGTACAAATCATCCAAACTGCAAATAAGTAAGGAAACACAAGCTTTAAATGATACATTAAACAAGATAGACTTAATTGATATTTATAGGACATTCCATCCAAAACAACAGAATACACATTCTTCTCAAGTGCTCATGGAACATTCTCCAGGATAGATCATCTCTTGGGTCACAAACCAAGCCTTGGTAAATTTAAGAAAATTGAAATCGTATCAAGTATCTTTTCTGACCACAATGCTATGAGACTAGATATCAATTACAGGAAAAGATCTGTAAAAAATACAGACACATGGAGGCTAAACAAAACACTACTGAATAACCAAGAGATCAGTGAAGAAATCAAAGAGGAAGTCGAAAAATACCTAGAAACAAATGACAATGAAAACACGACGACCCAAAACCTATGGGATGCAGCAAAAGCAGTTGTAAGAGGGAAGTTTACAGCCATACAATCCTACCTCAAGAAACAAGAAACATCTCAAATAAACAACCTAACCTTACAGCTAAAGCAATTAGAGAAAAAAGAACAAAAACCCCCCAAAGTTAGCAGATGGAAAGAAATCATAAAGATCAGATCAGAAATAAAGAGAAATGAAGGAAACAATAGCTAAGATCAATGAAACTAAAAACTGGTTATTTGAGAAGATAAACAAAATTGATAAACCATTAACCAGACTCATCAAGAAAAAAAGGGAGAAGACGCAAATCAATAGAATTA
>NC_041234.1:26798147-26799195 GCF_002837175.3 Physeter macrocephalus | reverse complement strand
ATGAGAGATTACTACAAGCAACTATATGCCAATAAAATGGACAACCTGGAAGAAATGGACAAATTCTTAGAAAAACGCAACCTCCTGAGACTGAACCAGGAAGAAATAGAAAATATAAACAGACCAATCACAAGCACTGTAATTGAGACCATGATTTAAAATCTTCCAACAAACAAAAACCCAGGACCAGCTGGATTCACAGGCGGATTCTATCAAACATTTAGTGAAGAGCTAACACCTATCCTTCTCAAACTCTTCCAAACTATAGCAGAGAGATGCAGAGAAAGCTTTTGACAAAATTCAACACCCATTTATGATAAAAACCCTGCAGAAAGTAGGCATAGAGGGAACTTACCTCAACATAATAAAGGCCATATATGACAAACCTACAGCCAACATTGTTCTCAATGGTGAAAAACTGAAACCATTTCCACTAAGATCAGGAACAAGACAAAGTTGCCCACTCTCACCACTATTACTCAACATAGTTTTGGAAGTTTTAGCCACAGCAATCAGAGGAGAAAAAGAAATAAGAGGAATCCAAATAGGAAAAGAAGACATAAAACTGTCACTGTTTGCAGATGACATGATACTATACCTAGAGTATCCCAAAGGTGCTACCAGAAAACTACTGGAGCTAATCAGTGAATTTGGTAAAGTAGCAGGATACAAAATTAATGCACAGAAATCTCTTGCATTCCTATACACTAATGATGAAAAATCTGAAAGACCCCGAATAGCCAAAGCAATCTTGAGAAGGAAAAACGGAGCTGGAGGAATCAGGCTCCCTGACTTCAGACCGTACTACAAAGCTACAGTAATTAAGACAGTATGGTACTGGCACAAAAACAGAAATATAGATCAGTGGAACAAGATAGAAAGCCCAGAGGTGAACCCACACACATACGGTCACCTTATCTTGGCTAAAGGAGGCAAGAATATACAGTGGAGAAAAGACAGCCTCTTCAATAAGTGGTGCTGGGAAAACTGGACAGCTACATGTAAAAGAATGAAATTAATTAGAACACTCCCTAACACCATACACAAA
>NC_041234.1:26787595-26797241 GCF_002837175.3 Physeter macrocephalus | reverse complement strand
GTCATGTACCACAATGTGCATTGCAGCTCTATTTACAATAGCCAGGACATGGAGGCAACCTAAGTGTCCATCGACAGCTGAATGGTTAAAGAAGATGTAGCACATATATACAATGGAATATTACTCAACCATAAAAAGAAACGAAATTGAGTTATTTGTAGTGAGGTGGATGGACCTAGAGACTGTCATACAGAGTGTAGTAAGTCAGAAAGAGAAAAACCAATACCGTATGCTAACACATATGTATGGAGTCTAAAAAAAAAATGGTTCTGAAGAACCTAGGGGCAGGACAGGAATAAAGACACAGACGTAGAGAATGGACTTGAGCACATGGGGAGGGGGAATGGTCAACTGGCACGAAGTGAGAGAGTAGCATGGACATATATATATACTATCAAATGTAAAATAGATAGCTAGTGGGAAGCAGCCACATAGCACAGGGAGATCAGCTCGGTGCTTTGTGTCCACCTAGAGGAGGGGATAGGGAGGGTGGGAGTGAGACGCAAGAGGGAGGGGAGATGGGGATGTATGTATACATATAGCTGATTCACTTTGTTATACAGCAGAAACTAACACACCATTGTAAAGCAATTATACCCCAATAAAGTTGTTAAAAATATAATAAAATTTTTTAAAAAGTGACATGGAAAGCAGTGGGATACTGAGGTGTTTAAAACCCAGGCATGCAGAACCCAGCAGATATCAATTTTCACTGCAGTGAGGTCAGGATAATTTCAGTTTATCCAATGAAAAGGAAAATAAACTTTTTTTTAACATCTTTATTGGAGTATAATTGCTTTACAATGGTGTGTTAGTTTCTGCTTTATAACAAAGTGAATCAGTTATGCATATACATATATCCCCATATCTCCTCCCTCTTGCTTCTCCCTCCCACCCTCCCTATCCCACCCCTCTAGAGGAAAATAAACTTTTATGACCTGGTGGGGCTAGAGTAGGTTTAGTTAAAGGTACGTGGTAAGTTTCTAGTTATTGCTGCAGACGCTCTTTTCCGTCGTCCTTGGGAGTGTGCCACTTCTTCTTCATGCCATTTTCTACCCTCAAAAAGAAAAAGATTTCAAATGGGTATTTTTCTGATGATAAAAGTAGTATTTGATAATTATAAAACTTCAGACAAAGCAGATATTTTATATATAGGTATAAAATCATTTTTATACCTATATATAAAGAAAGCTCAGCAATCAGGGATAATGCCATAGATGTTTTGGTATGTATCCTTCCAGTCTTTTTTTCTGTGCATATATATGTCAATATGTACCAGTATCTTTAGTTTCATTGGGATCATACTACATTTATCAACATAGCATGGATGTCTTTCATACCAATTAATACCAGTCAGTCAACAGCCTACTTTTCATGGTTGCATAGTGTTCAATTCTGTGCATGTGTCATGACTGATTATTCCATGACCAGTGTTGTAAATGAGCCGGGGGCTTCCCTTGGAGTGGTTCCTCCGTGGTCACTTGGCTCTCTGTCAGAGATGGTTGGTGACTCAGGGTTTCTGAAATTACTTTCTCTTACTTATTTATGCGGGTTAGTGATAGCCCTCAAAGCACAGGTCTGTTAAAAAATCAGCTCAAAAGCCACTGTCTTCCGCTTTCCCTGAATGAGCCCCACTCCATGCGGTCACTCTTGCTTCTGTGTCCCAGCAGAAGAGGGACAGAATAGTATGCAGGAGCATGGGCTCTGGAGCCAGACTGCAGGGGTTTGCATTCTGACTTCATGACATTGGACATATTACTTCACATTTCTCTGCCTCAGTGTTCTCATCTGTAAAATGGGGCTAATACTAGTATCTACCTTCTGAGCCAGATGAGATGATCCATGCCAAAAGGACCCAGCAGCACAGGACCTGGCACATAGCAAGAACTCAACAAGTGGTGAGGATTATTATTATTACTCAGTTCATTCAAGTGGCCCTCCCAGTTAGTAGCTAGGGAGCTCATCTGGATGCCTGGACAGCCCAAATAGATTATAGACTCTGAAAAGTTCAGATGCCAAAGTGACTACAGTGTTTTCCAGATAGTGAGCCCCCGGCCAATGTTACTGATTGATCGTCTAACCCAAACTGACTTGCTGCAATGGTGGGGTCCTCTTGGTTGAATTTGGCCTCCATTTCCCATTAAAAAAACAAAAGCAAAGCAAAACAAAACAAAAACCCCAGAGACCCTAGAAAGTGGATGTAGGTGAAATACAGTTCCTTCAGGTAGGTCAACATCATAGCTCTGGCCTTTCCTACACTCGTATCTAAGGAAATTCTTGACCAGAAGAACCTATAGATCTCTTAAATGATAGTGAAAATGACAAGAAATATTTAAAAGAACTAAAAACCATGTTATTCCAAAAGACCAGTCTATAACAGAAGAACAAATCTTGTATTCCCTCATTTATTTGGGATTCTTGGGAACTGAATTTTTTTCCAGTAAGTAGATTTTCTAGATGCTGGAAGCTTACTCATTTAACCACCATAACAGTTTGCATTTTAACCATTTTGATGTAATTCTTTCTAATGCCTGTTGCATGGTTTATGGCTTTCATATAGCGAATATATTGAAAACATGTCAGCCAATTTGTTAAGCTTTGAGGCCTCATTGTGAATGTGTTGCTGTCATTTGTTTTGTTGTTGTTTGTTTGTTTGTTTGCTCTGCCAAATGATATCAGTGCCATTTGCCTTCCAAAGACTCAGACAACTGTACCTTTGCACAGCTCTTTTCACGTTTCACTTTTTTCTCTCACTGGTAGGGTGTGTCAGTTTTTACTTCTTACTACAGAAATGTGCATAATCGCTTTCCCCATCTCCAAAACACCTTTCTAACTTAGTGATTTGTAAGTTTTATACCCTGGGAAACCAGAACCCCAAGTCTGTTACTATTTTGTATGCAGTAAGATTAATAGGTATTGAATGAAATCATGTATTTAGTCACAGGATTTTTGACCATTGGAGGACTTTAAGAATTTACTTCCTGGTTGTAGGCTGTTATGTGGTAGAAGTTTGACTCTGGGCAAAGTGCCATTTTATTTATAAGCTGTTGTGCTTATTGTTTTCCATTCTAGCACCAGTGCCTTCCTGTTGCTCATAGGTAGAGAAATTAAATTAAAGAAAAATAATAAGCTGTCTCTAGGCAGTTGGTAAAGTTTTGTAAAATGGGATTTGGATATTTTTAATAGAAAGAAAGGTAAAAATAGTCTTAGATATAATTTCTTGAGTGTTTTTCCATTTTCTTTACAGAGAAATAATGATGAGTCTGTCGGGAAACTCACAGACTAAGAAGTTATAACCATTGCACGTCACTACCGGGTGCCTGAGAACCCCCGTCCAGATACGAATGTCCTAATTGCACAGGCCCATGAACAGCTCAAGAAAAATACTTTTGAGAATTTTGAAAGACTCATTGCTACCTGTGTATACCAAGATCGGGAAAAGTAAGCTTTTATTTTATTGATTCTAATAAATCATTTACGTTTCTGTGAACCTGACTAATGAAGGAATTTGTATTTTATCAAAAAGGGCAAAAAGAAAATTGACATGTCTCCTCATACTCCACTGTGTAGCAAAGCCACCTTAAATCATTTTTGGAGATTTCCTGGGTGCAGATATTTCATAGTGATGGATGGTGAGCTTTGCTTGTTGATGGAATAGGGGAGGCCCTGTATCTCCAAAAGAATAGGATTGCCCCTTTGCATTTGCTTTTAATTGGTTTCTAGAGGTTTTCAATTGAAACATAGTAAATCAATGTTAGAAGGTTTAATTCTGAGATGTCATCTCTTTACATTATTTTAGTGATAAGTCGGATTTATAAGTGTGACTTTTATAATACACAGAACGGGATTTGCAACTAAACTTTCTATAGAATTTCTTTGAAATTATTTCTTCTTGAAGATAATGAAGCTCAGCATAATCTATTTCAAATACATTTATCGTGTTTGCATTGAGCTTTATTAAGGCACTGTTACAAACAACTGGAGCTCCATCTTAATATGTTTTGGTGTTCATCTTATCCACAGACTGATATAGTGGGGGGGGGGGCGGAATACTCACCTGGAGTTAGAAAACCTTAGATCAAACTCTAGCCTCTGATTTTATTATTGCAGACCACTGCCATCTCTTTTCCCCATGACCCCTGCCTTCAACCCCAAACCTGAAGTCTGCACCCAAGTGGCTACCTACATACCCTAAATATCTTTGAAGGTCCCATAGTTTATTTTAGTTGTGAATATGTTTTTTTTTTCCTAATCCATAATACACCCTTGTTGAGTTGTTATAAAGATGGTATTTTTCCTTGAATCTTTAAGCTTCTCTGAGCCTCCTGGAGGATGTGTGGCCTGAGCTTTGCATGACCCTGGCCTTGCCTTCCACCCTAGTGGTACCCCTTCCCAGGGTGAGAATTGTGACCCTCCTTCACTAAAAGAACACCTACTGGGAAAATGGGGCTAGTTGATCGGACAACTCTGAGGTTCTCCAGATCCAACAAGCTCCAATTCTAGCCATAAACATTCTCTTATCAATTTATAACCTACTGCAAAGAAAGAAGCCCACTTTCTTTCCTGTTGGTTCTAATTTTTCCTGATGCCTGGAAGAACACTGTCTGAGTTAGAACATTGGACAAGCATTTCTGTGCCCTCAGCAGGCTGGGGAAAATGACTGTTGGGCTGGTCTGGAGAAAAAATTGAGGTGAATGTTAAGGCCTCAGTTGGGGCTTCTAGGTTATAAGGTTTGGGTCCAAGGAAAAGACTAGAAAAACACCCTCCAGTCATATAATACTTGTGTTGGAGGCTCTAGATGCCTGTCAGATTAAGAGATGTTTTCAAATATCAGAACCATTTTTGACTAGTGGTCAAGAATGCAGATCGATTACTTAGAGCAACACTCGTGGCTACAGCCTTAATAGGCTGTACTATCATCAACCAAGAATCTGAATCTTGATGGAAAGGCCTTTGTAAGGACAGAATCTAGTGACTTCTGAAATGGAAAAACAGTTGGTGAAATGCAGTATTACTGTCTTTCCTTACTGTGATTCCAGTACCAGTTTTCATACTTATTTCCAGGTGCATGCTTTTAGAACACATCTGTGTTTTCTTTCCTATAGAGTGTAATTGTTACTCAAGAGACACAAAGTATATAAAAGCCCATTTACTTTGTTTTAATGCAGGGAAAAATTATTACCCAGCAAAGACATCCAAAGGCTGTGCAGGTCCTCCTGATTACCTTTGAATGATGATCTTCTGGGATCCTTACTCTCCAGGTAAGTGAGAACTCCACCCTCATGGGCAATGTCCTGCATATTTTTGTTTCGGAGACTATTCCTGGTTTTACATCTACCTTTAATTGCCCTTGATTTACCCTTGACTGTTTTTATTTATTACCAATGACACATCTCCATTTAAGTGTTAAAAAGGAAAAATGAGTCATGATTTTGAATGTTAGAGAGCCTATTATAAATTATCATTTTATCTTTTTAGCATTGAGATATACTTATATGCATACAGATTCCTGGGACAAAATGAAAATGTACATTGGTTATGAGAGTTATGAGAGTCTTAGATGTAAAATTTAGGGCAGATTTTTCAAAGCAGTAGTTTCTAATGGCCACAGACATGCAGTAAGAGCACCTCGTGTTATTAGCACAGAGCTCTGTCCTGCTAGAACACTAGATGTAAAGTGCAGAGATTATGATGTTGCAAAAGGGAAGCACAGTCAACCGCTTTCTGAAACACCTCACTTCTTGTACTGAACCTGACTTCTTGACCCTCCTAGCCACCCAGACTCTGGTCATCTTTTATGCTTACCATGGCATGACTCCAGCCCCCCCCTAACGTACTTATCTTGATAATTCTGACATTTGGGGCTGTGTTCTAGGCATTGTTACCATTGCTTTGAATACATTACCTCATTTACTTTGTGAGGACAACTTGGTGAGGTCAGAGCTATTATCCTATCTTACAAGAGGATGCTGAGGTCTAGAGATAAAATTTTGCCTAAAGTCACGTAGTCTAGAAAATGAAGAGCTGTGACTTAACCCCTGAACCTTTAAAATGCACATCTTCTGCTTCTAACCATTTTGAATTATTGTCTACAGCTAGCCAGTAGATTAGAATGTCTTGACAGTCCTACCTCCTTTCTACTACTTGCATCTACTCTCTCTCCTCCATTCCCGCCATCTTCACTCTTGTTCTGACCCACCTTTCTTCTTGACTGTTGCAGGGCTTCCACATTGGTCTTTCTTCCAACGGCCTCTAAATTTTTAAATCCATCTTTACATCTTGCAGCTAAGTACCTTCTAAGAGCAAGAATATCATAGTGTCACTCTTCTACTCATAAGCCTTCTGTACCATTTCTTTGTTCTCTAAGGAATGACCGAACTCCTTAGCTTTGAGCTCCTTCTCCCCCTTCTCCATTGTGGGGCTTAGGGTTGTCACTAGGGCATTATTCTCAAGCAGGGGCTGGAGTGGGGAGTCCTCATCTGAGACAAGAAAAGAAACAAAAGGAAGCAGAAAAAACTAAATCCCATGTGGGAGAACTAGAGTCCAAGGTATCAGGAGGGGAATCAAGAAGAGGCCAATTCAGTTGGATGTATGTATATGCATTGGATTGACCTGGGGTTATCTTCTAGACTATCAGCTCTATTTGCTTTCATTTGCTAGCAGCAGTATGAGGGATAAATAGGCCATCCCAGTGTAAAGGACCTGAGATGAGATAGTCAGGCTTAGGAGCCCGGTTTCTCCACAGTTACCACATTCCCAAAGCTCGTCTTCTCATTCCCAACAGTCCAGCCAAATGGCTCATTTAGCATTTCACATGTATTCCTCCTGCATTCCCACTTTTTTGCCTTTTCTCTTGCTGTTTCTTCAGTAGGAACTAGCTTCCAATTTTCTTCACCCGCTGAAAGCTTGTTCTTTACGACCCGTTTCAAATAGCACCGTATCCATGAAGCCCTCTTGGATTTGCTTGGCTGGCAGTGATTATCTCCTCCTAAGGATTCTCACAGCACTATTTATGTTTCTTTTTTTGTCTCTTACCTTGTAATGAAGACTTGTGACTAGACATTTGATCCACTTAGATACAGAGACCTGCTTCTAACCTGTTTGATTTACTGCCTAAAAATAAGCAGTGGCTTGTCACATCTTGACAGTTTTACCCCTACCTTGTCTCCTATATTCTTTGAATCTACTTGCTAGCTGTGTAATCTTGTGCAAGATTTTTGACCTGCCTGAACCCCAGATTCCTTACCTCTAGAATGAGATAACACTACCTACTTCCTCGCGGTTCTCAGGGTGACTTGAGATAACATACATAAATTCCCCAGTGCCATAGCACCTGGTACTAAGTACTGACTGGGGACTAGGAGAGGAGTTTCCATCAGGGACCATAGACCACACACTCTGATTTAGAAATGAACTGGAAGAGACCTGCGTCCTTCCACATAGAGGAAGCCTTGTTTTTAAACAGTTGGATCTGAATGCCTTTCACACATTAAGCTGTCTTCTAGTCAGGAAGCTGCGGATGTTTATTAGATTATCTCTTGATGGCCTCGAGGATGAGTTGTCCTGGAAAGTCCAGTAATGTGGGAGCCTGGCCTCCGGGGGACCTAGATGTTTCCTATCCAGCACTGAGGCCACCAAGTCATCATCCTCTCATCCTCTCAGCAGACTGTTTTGTCTTTGCCTTGACGATTTGACATTAAAGGCAGAAAGACGATTCCCCAACTCGTTGCGAAGCCGGTTCAGTCTCAGATCACATCCGCCTCTGAGCCCGGCTTAGCTCCGAGGAGGTCATCCCTCTGAGCCGCTAAGCAGTCTAACTTTGCCTCTAATTGTGCACTGACCCTTCTCCACACTCAGGGGAAACTTCAGACTAATCAGATTAGAAAATGTCTCATTCCCATTCCCCTCTCCCTCCAATATGCCCTGCCACGATTTGGGTCACATGCTTGGTGTTTTGCATCATCTCCGCAGATTCCTTTCAAAGACTGCCCTAATTCCTAATGGGCCCATCAGCCTGCAGCTTACATTTATATTCTGCATTCTTATTGTTCCCCACAGACTCCACAGGGCTTTCCAGAGCCTTGACCAGACTCTCTTTCTACACAGCCCTCCTGTGGCATGCTAAGCCAGAGCCCCTCTGACGTCTGCAGTCTCCCGTGGGAGACAGGCCCGGAGTTTGTTGACTTGGTTCAGCACACACTCTGCCCAGTGGCAGTTTTACCTGCCTTGGGATGGAGCTGGGCAGCTGTTGAGCAGCTGTAGAGCCCTGCTGCTGTGTGAATTCAGATCAGGAGACGAAAACCTATATGGCTAAAGATTCGGATGATTTCTTTCACCCACTCCAGATTGTTACCTGTGAATTTCTCCTGACCTGGCATGTGGGTACGAAGATTTCCCCTCTACTCCATTTCCATTTTTCTTGTGATTCAGTTAGGTCTTTTCCTTATGGGCACAAGTCCTGCTGGAATCAGCACTTGAAAATCTCTTCACATCTGGTTACCCAGCCCCTGTCAGTTTGTGCTGTGGTAGCTGGTATGAGGTCACTTTACTTACCAAACGAAGCCAGAAGTCATTTCACTAATGCACAGAGCATCAGACTTAAATGTTCGATGTAGTGGTAGCTACTACCCATTCATAATAGGAGTGGCACTCTGTATTGACATAGTGCCTAGGGCCCTAGAGTATTTTGTAAATCCTTGAGCACATTAAAAGGTACCTTTTAGTTGATGGTAGGCATGATACCTCATTTCATGAGTGCAAGCGTTGAGGTATAAGGAGACTCTCTCACTCAAAGAGCTTGCTTCAGGCCTGAATGGATCTCTAATGGAATTAAAATGACAGCTCCCTAAGATACCCTAAACCTTTGTTTCTATCTGAGCTCCTAGGGGTAGGGATGATATCTCATTCACCTTTGCAGTCCCGGAGACTTGTCCTGTGCTGGTACACTGGGCAGCGGGGAGAAACGCATGGGCTTGATTTCTACCAGAGCTGCTTCTGAAGTCCAGCCCTACTGCCTTCTGCCCAGGTGATCCCTGTAAATGGAGTCAACCCCTCTCCACCTTCATTAGGGTATTAATATTTCCTCAGTACTAATAAGCAAGAAATCCTGGTTCTCAAACCGTAAGAGGTAGAGAGTATTCTGAGGTCATTCCATACTGTGTTCCTGATAGGACTGGGGAGTAAAGAGGCAGCCTCCTCCCCTAATTGTAGCCTTCCGAATTGGGACTTGGAATAGCTGGAAATTCAAGTGCGACTCTTTCCCCAGCAGCTCTGCCCCAAGCTAGTCTTTTACAGCTGTCTTTGGGCTCCATGGAATGCCTTAGAACTGGCCTCCCAAGAGAGCTGGTGCCTCATCCAGAAATATCAGTTAAAATGGAAAAAGTTAACAGGGCTTTAAAATCATCTCATTATACTCTACCCAGCCTCTCCTTCTGTCCCCCTCCCAGAGGCACGGTTGGGGCTCAAGTGATTTCACCCAACAGTACGTGGCAGTGAAGCCGAGGGGCAAGGGTTGAACCATGTGCTTGCTAATGTTGCAGAGTGTTTGGTGAACTGGGAAGTTTTCAGAGAGGAACCCTCTTCTGTCCCTCTCCTTCTCTCTCTCTCTCTCTCTCTCTCTCTCTCTCTCTCTCTCTCTCTCTCTCTC
>NC_041234.1:26747959-26787212 GCF_002837175.3 Physeter macrocephalus | reverse complement strand
CCTCGCTACACAACACACACACACACACACACACACACACACACACACACACACACACACAGATGCTTTCTACCTTTTCAAATATAAGGTGATTTGGTCCCTAAGGAGATCTGTGCTGGGCTCACAATTGGAATTTAGAGGCCTGGCGATTTGAGATCACAGGAGTTAACTCATTGGCAACTTGGGCAGTGCCATCTTGCAGACTCCTAAGTTTTTGTGACCAACCGGGTAGGGTGGCCTAGAGCTCCACTTTTTTTCCTTAAGTGTCTGGTCTTTAAGACTCTCACCAGGTGTTTCAGTGTGCACCCCTGGGTTTGTTGGGTAATGAACTGAAACCAAACACAACCAAGTGAGTCAAAAATGTGTCTTCACTACCCTCCCTCCCTTTCACCCCTGGTCCTGCCGCCAGCCCGTTCCCCTAAGTTATGAGATGGCCTTTGCGGGAGAGGGGGACCCATGTTACTCTTCAGCAGAATACAGCTGCTGCGCCTATTACCTCCACAGATGGTGGAAATAAAGCAGATCAGGATTATTCCCCACAGCAAGGAGATGGATGGCTTCTGCGGTTTTCAAGCCATTCATCATTTTTTTTTGGGGGGGACCAGGAGCCACCTGTCAAATGACACGTTAGACTCACTTCTTGGAACTCCCACCTAGCAAGGCATTGGGAAGCCTGCTTGGGGTTCATTATTATCTAGAGGAGAACCAGAGAAATTGCCTTCCCTCCCTCTTCTTCCACAAACATGTCCTTTAGTTTGTGTAGGGAAGGAAATGGTGGATTGCCCAAGTATCAAAGGGAAAGAAGAATTTATGGAGGTTTTAGGAAAACACTTTAGCACTGTGAGCTGGGACTTTAAAGTAAGGAGACTGACTTTTTAACAAGCACCGACACACTTAAAAGCCAGAATTAGTGTTGCCCTTTAAGGCAGTCCCCCTGGAAGGCTGTGTGCTGATTCCAACAATGTCGCCATAGAAAGCTCTTCTTTGGAATTGCCTTCACAGCCTTTTCAAAAGAATTTCCTCCAGAGTGGCAAATCTTTGTCCTTTGACCATGAATCAGAGTCTAAGCAAGAGTCAAATGTCATTTGGCAAGGAGCGAAGTCGGGGATTCAGGTGGAGAACCAGGATGCTAACATTTTTGATCAGAAGCACAGCACGACCCTGAAGTAAGGAGATCCATTTTCTACACGATTCATAGGCTGTTCCAAAATACTTCGAAAGGATGGAGAGGATTTGGTGAATGATTACCTGTAGTCATGAGGCAGGAGGGACGGCTGGGGAGATAATATTTAGGGGAAATTGACCTACTTGTCCTCACTCCCCTAATAGTCAAGCCTTTCTCCGTCTCTAAACTGCTCCCTCTCGGCTCCTTTTCCTCCAACCTGGACTGTTTTTAGAGCTGCAGCACTCCTTTGTATCCTAGCCTTTTCTCTCTCACAACCTCATCTAACAGTAGCGTATAGTAGATATAGTGTATAGTAGCAAATGAGAGCGTGAAAAATCTCACTATATCAGTGGTCCAGGGGAGGAAGCTCTGTGCTGGGTTTTGGAGCATGGAGGAAAACCGGGACATGCTCCCAACGAGTGGTCCTCCTGCCTTGCCAAGTCTGACTTGTATGAGTTTACCACCTAGGAAAGCACGCTTCAAGGTCTCTCATCTGCTTTTTACACTTCTTACATTTTTATTTATGTCAAACTGATACGTGCTTATAGTAAAAAAAAAAAAAAATCAAATCATTCTAAAAAGCTTATTCCGACAACAGCAGTTTCCAGCCACATCTCTCCCCACCTCCCAGACCCGTTCTCAAGAAACAGCCTTTCAGTCCTTCTAGCTGTTTCTGCAGACCTTTAAATAGCATGTACGTACTGCTATTTCTGGATTTCTCATTTTTAGATACTGCTACTACTTCCTGTTACGATGCTTGAGAATTTAGCATAATATTGATTCCCATTACTGGTGTTCTTTCTGGATGCTCTTAGGATCGTCTTTTTATTCCTGGTGTTCTGGAAGTTCATGATGGGGCTTGTGGTGTGTGTGTGTCTGTATATAGATTCATTGTGCTTAACAGTTTATGGGCCCTTCCAGTCTGGAGACTCTGTCCTTTGGCTCTGATAAATTTTCCATTAATTTTGAAATAATTTCCTTCCCTCCATTTTTATTTTTCTCTTGTGAGAACTCCTATCATTAAGATTTTGGCTCTCTTGAATTTGGATCTTTCTCTCCCCAATTTTTCTTTGTCATTATGATGTCCTTACTAAGGGGTTTCCTCAACTTTACATTCCACCCCTTCTTCTGCATCTGTTTACTACTATCATGTTTTTTATTCCAAGAGCACACTTTTGGTTCCTATTTTTAGTCTTCTGTTCTTTTTTCATGGGTGTAATATATCCTCTTATCTCACATCTTTCCCTCTGCTACCTGAATTATCTTTGTTGCTTGATACCTTTTTTTTTTTCCTGTTGCCGTTTTGACTTCTGTCCTTAATGTTGGAAGCTTTTGGGGGTGGGCCTTGTTGATTAGTGCGTTTCACTGCATGAGTCATCTCCTAGCCCACATTTTCATTAGGTAATCCCCAGAAGCCACAATTTGGGGCCATTCAGAGTATTGAGAGGAGAATCCTATCTGCTCCTGTGGGGCTAGGAGGGAGGGTGGGATAGGGGAAAGGAAGAGAATTTAAGTATGGCCACTGGTGTTCTGGAAACAGAAAAGGAGAAGGAAAGGGACTGAGAGACCCAAGTTCAGTGTAGTGTGTAATATTCTTCTCTACCCTCCATTATGCTTCCTCTCCCCAAGACTAGAACTGCTTTTGTTGAATTTCTCTGGAGAACAAGCCTCACTCCCCTGTAGGGAAGAGTACAGTGTACAAGGAGATACTTAAGGGTTCAGCTGTTCTTGCTTTATTTAGGCTTTCAAACAGTCCTTGTTTTCCGGCCCCCACCATATCCCTGCCTTTATTGGCACCTGGAGTCTGTAATTGCTGAGCCTCTCAGAAGTTTTGTAGGCCACACTTGGCTAATCTCTAAGTGCCCCCTGCCTCTGCCATGGACATTTCGAGTTCAGCTTCCCTTCCTCAGCTCTGCCGAGCCAGTTACCAATCCTTAGTCTGATTTCCGTCTTGCAAACGATTTTGAAATCTCTTGTCCACTGTTGCCTTGTTTTCCAGCTATCTTTGCCATTGGGGGTTATCACCTATTTTTATTTCTTTGTTGTCATTTTGGTGAGATTTTGGTGGGAAAGGGAGATTAATATTTGTGAGTGACCCATCGTGATTTACTGCAACTCTATCCACTTCCCAAGAGCAAAGAATTCTTCCAAGAAGCATTGGCTAATTTTATCCCTTTTAATTGAAAGATTCTTTGTTCTTTTCTCCCTTGCTCCTTTTGGGGGGATTCCCATATCCATTGAAATCCTCCAAGACAGAACTGAAAAGAGAAACTTGGAGTATTTTACCACATTAGCTCAACTCTTCCCTGAGGCCTGGCTTTGGGACTTTGGAAAGATAAAATCTTTCAAACATTTTTCCTCAAAAAGATTTTATACGTAATTTCTAAACTGTGTACTCTTTCACTTACAGCTTTTGATCCTTCCCGAATATCATTTGATTCAGGAATATCCTTCCCAAATATCTTTTGAGATGGGTAAATGGTTAGATGTGTTGAGTCTGACATACCATGAGTTGGGCAGGAAAGAGTGCTGGGGGCCCAGGGTTAACAGGTGAGCATGAGTAAATATAAGATAGATTGGTAAGGAGGTCTGATAATAGGACTTCCAGTGGTGACTCCCAGAAGTTTTCCTGTACCATCCAGTGCCATCATCCAGGGCAAATGCAGACTTAGGCATGGAGACTCGGTTAGGTAAGAGGAACTGCAGGAAGGCCTTTCTGAGGCCTTTTGGAATTGAGACTTTCCAGACAAAGGAACCAGAAGGTACAAATGCCTTGCATTGCTGGGAACGATCTTGGTATGCTCAGAGAGCAAGAAGAAAGCTGGTGTACCTGGAACATTGTGAACAGGAGAGAGTTTTCAGAGGAGGTCAGAGAGGTCAGCAGGGACCAGATTATGTGCGGTTTTATAAACCCTGGTAAGGAGTTCAGCTTGCGTTCTAAGTGGATTGGAAAGCCATTGCACAGTTGTAAACAAGGAAGTAATTGATCAGATCTGTGTTTTAGAAAGATCATTCTGGTGGAGGATGGTTTGCAGCAAGGTAAGAGTAGAAGCAGCAAGACCAAGATACAAAAGCTATTCCTGTAATTCAGGTGAGAGATGATGGTGGCTTGGAATTAGTGAATAGTAGAAAAGATGGAGAGAAAGAGACTTGTGATATGCTGTGGTGGTAGAACCTACAGGACTGGTTAGTGGACTGTGTATGATGGGTGGTGTAATTCTAAATCTGTTTGGTAGTCTTTGACTGGTTCCCAAATTACTGGGATATTATACTTCTGAAACCTCTAGGATTCAATACGTGCCTCCTGTCATTGATGTGATGGGAATTTACCAACAATTAAATTCTGTATTGTAGGAACAGATGAAGAAATTTTGTTCATTGGTGATCTCATTCGGTCTTCCAGTCTGGTGGCTTTAAATATCATCTATATGCTGATGACTCCCACATTTCTATCTCTAACTCAGACATCTTCCCTGAACTACAGACTCATATACCCAACTGCTCACTTCCCATCAAAATGTAACACATCCAAAACCAAACTCCCAATCTTTTCTCCCAACCTGTAGCTCCTGCAGTCCTTCCCATCTCAGTTCGGGCAACTCTGTTTTTCCAGTTGCTCAAGCAAAACCCTGGGAGTTGTCCTGAATCCATTCCTATTCATTCTCCCCCTCACCTCCCCTATACGCTATATACAATCCTTCAGGAGTCTTACACTCAAAATATATTCAGGCTTCACCACTCCTCACTGCCCTCCCTCCACTGCCACCACTGTCACCTAAGCCACCATTATCTCTTGTCCGGATTACTGCAGAAGACCGCTAACTGCCCTTGCCACTTTGGCCTTGCCCCTACATTGTAGTTGCAATATATCAACTAGAGTGATCTTCGGAAAATATAACTTAGATCCGGTAACTGTTCTGTACAATATACTCCAGTGGCTCTTAGTTGTCCTTAGAAAGTCAAAGGCCCTCCATGATCTCATTCTGTGACCTCAGCTCCTATTCAGAGTATGAGGGAATACTTTTCTTCGAGGCACCATGCTAAAGGAGTTTCGTACAAAATATCTTTAATTGATTGAGTTTTAGTTCTTCTCCCCAAACACATGCAAATAAAAGACATAATGGTCCTGCATTTTGGCTACAAATATTTCCATAAACAGAACATGTCCTTTCAAGGAGTTCAAATGATGAGTGAGCCAAAATTCAAAGGATAAACAGTGGTAGGGGGCAGCATATTGGAGTTGTATCCCAGAATCCTCGGCCAAAGAAAATGTACACAAAAGAATGACCGAGTTCCCTTTCCCCTCTTCTGATCACTCTGTTTATTCTACTTTGTTTAGCTTAATGAGTCTATGTAACTTCATCATGTAACATTTAATTTATTGCTGCTAATTGTTATTAGTTTATAAATATGAGCTATTATTTTCTTAATGCTTTGATTAAAAAAAGAGAAAAGCCTTTTGACTGATTATGAATAGGTTTTTTTTTTCTGCTTCTGTTATCACTGAGTTTTCTTATAATTAATTATCCTCTGTTCATCCTTGCAGTAGTAACTTTGCACACCTCACTTGCTGGTTGGAAGGGCGTGTTGAGTTAGAGGTCCTGAGAGAAGGGCAGGAGCCTGGAGCAGGGTGCTTGTAACAGTGCCTTAGTGACCACCTTTGTCTTTTTCTTCAAAAAATCGTGTTACATAACCAGTATGTATTTAGCCTTAGAAATTGGCAGAAGTGGTTAAATTCAGAATAGAAAAATAGCATTGAGGTATTACAGTAAGAAGTATTTTGTTTGTGTTTAGGTCATTATAGCAATTGTCTTGAAATTTGGGGGTCTTAGTTGCCAAAACTCTATTATGGTTAAGGATAAATTTATGTCAATTTCCATAATTAGGAAATAGCAGTCAAACAGATTAGTTATTTTTGACCTATTGTTTTATGGTGCAGGGTAATCATTTGTTGTTGTTTTTTTTCAAGATGAAAATGGGCTTAATATTTTCTGATTATGAATTTAAAACAATTCAGATGATACAGAAAAGTCTAAAGAAAAAGCAAACATTATAATCTCTCTTGCTACAGATAGCTGTTCTTAATAATTCCGTGTATTGTTGCTAGACTTTTAAAATGTTGTTTTGTACAAATATAAACCTAAAGTGAGACCATAACTCTACATTCTATTTTATAACCTCCTTTCCACTCAACAATATATTATTAACTCATTTCCATGACAACATATATGGATCTACATAACCCCTTTTAATGGCTACATGATAAATGATTAAAGTGCCTTTTATTTTTCCTAAAAATATATTAGTAGACAAAATGAATCTAGGCTTGCTTTAAAGATTTAAAAGGCATACAATTTAAGAAAAATGAAGACGTTTTAAAAATTTTTAAATAAATAAATAAATAAATAAATAAATAAATAAATAAATAAATAAATAAATAAATAAATAAATAAATAAATAAATAAATTTTACTGACGTAGTATCAACCTGTTAAACTAAGAAGAACTTCAATACTGTTAACAAAATATAACAATGGTCTTAGCTGCTGAATAAATTAATTTGTTTCTATGGCAACTGCAACAAGTATTTGTTGAACACCTACTATGTGGCAGCATTGATCTAGGTCCCGGGGATACTTTGGTGAATTAGATGTGTGAGGTCTCTGCTCTCAAAGAATTTACATTCTGGAGGGTTAGAAACAGAAAACAAGGTAATAAGAAATAAGAAAAATATCAGTATTGAAGCACATCTAGTAGTATGTTTTCATGGTGGATTTAAGCTGACAGTTTGGTCCTGAAATCTGCAGATTGAGTCAAATCATATATTATAATTATATTTTTAGGTTTGAAGACAGTGAAAAACAAATAAATTACGAGTCATTTTTCTGTGCCCTGAACTGGAGAGTGAATCCGATGCCCGAATTGGAAGCACTATGGTACATTAAAGAGGTAAAAGTAACACTTGTTTTAAAAACCAGCTGTGGCTACCTCCCTTGCGTTTTTAATTTCCTTTATCTTAAAATTATTTTTCAATGTAAAATAGTAACATCGGTGCTTTTGGAAAGAGCACTGTGTATTTCCGGGTATTTGTGTTAAAGTCTAATTCACTTTCCATACTGAGTGAACATCTGCTGTATAAGAGCGTGATTTTTCTTATGCAGCTGAATGTTTATTAACCCAAGTCGTATCCAATTATATGGAAAATAGGATAATAGGTTATAGTTATAAATAGATACAAACACTGTTATCAAGGGATTCTGGTAATGTCATCATAAGCTACAAGAGCAAGTCTCAAATAGTGCATATGTCAGGAATCCCCAGCGTATTTGCGGCTGTGCACGCAGGTTTGCCTTGGGTGAAACGATATAGTATGGACATGTATATTTCATAGTGGGGCCAAATTTAAAATAAAAATTCAGTAGAAAAATGCTTGGTTAGGGAAAACAGAGTTCATGTGATCGGATGATGCTCTCAACATTGTGGAATTGTCTGAATTCTCTAAGATCTCTTTGGACCAATTGTCTTTAAGGAGTGGGTGGGTGGGTGGTGGTTTGTTTATATTTTAACATGCTCCAGAAATTGATTTTCTTGGGAAAGTCCCTTGATAAAGCAAATGTCATGTGGTTGATACTCCCAGAAAGGAGGCATTTATTCCTCCCGGTCTCTGATGACCAGCTCATTCTGGCCTGAACTGGTCTAGTGCCCTTGGGGAGTTCCCTCAGGCATGCAGCTACTCTGGAGTGTCAGGCAGCCTTAGAACTTCCAGATGATTGGGAGACACTGGTGGCCTTTGGAGTCAAACAGAGCTGGGGTTGAATTCTGGCTCTGCCACTTACGTAGCTGAGTGACTTTGGGGCAGTTACTTAACTCATTCATTTATAAATTTAATTCTCAGACAAATCTTGTTTAAGTATCCACTCTCAGCAGTTTCTATGCTCTGCGCTGGGGTCTAGAGACAGTCATTATTGCTACCTTAAGGAGGGTTGGGGGGCACAAGAAGTCTTAGGGGAGGAGATGCTTGAAATTTCAGTGATGAATAGTAAGAGCTAGGTAGGAAAAGTGGCATGGTATGCCCAGAGGCATTCCCAACAGAGGCTCTAGGGCATGGGATGACACAGCTCTTGTGTAGAACCAGAAAGAATTGGTGTGGCTGGGATGGAGGCACCGAGGGAGGAGTGGAGATGAATGAAGCTGGGGACACCAGCACGGGTGAGGTCTGAGTATCGTCCTACAGTCTGCAGACCGTGGACAAATTTCAAGGAAGAGAGTGACATGATCAGGTATGCCCTTTAAAGGGAGATTGCTCTGGTTGGGTGGTGGGTAGATTGGAGAGAGGACAAGGAGACAAGTAGACCCCGTAGGAGGCTCTTGATGACCCTTCGTCACCATAACAACAGCAAACACTTTAAAGCATTTACTATGTGTCAAGCACTGTTCTAAGACCTCAAAATCTATTCGCTCATTTAATCCTCAGAGCAGCTTTCTGAGGGTAGATACTTTTATCATTCCCATTTTAGAGATGAGGAAGTTAGGGGAACAGCCAGGGTATGGTAGAGTTAGAATTTTAACTCAGGTCTGTTTTACCGCAAAGCATGAAAAAGGAAAAAATCATTTGAATACAATCGTTATTGAAGATATTGGATTTAATTAACTAAAGTCCAAGATACTATCACAAAAACAAATAAATACTGTCATTTGGTAACCTTTTAATTCTTATCCATGCAAATATGTAATTTTTACATGTAAAAAGAACAATGATAGATGGAGTTTATATTCCACCTTTTCATTTAATGTTACAGTATTCTGTGTTGGATATCATCCATTTGTCCCATTGGGACTTTTCTCCAACCCCATCTACCCTGCTCTGAATCCTAGACAGCTGATCTTTGTGGGCTTCATCAATGGGACCCCTAGCCCTCTGGCCTCCAGTTGGGGGAGCCAGTGGGGCGCACCAGCAGGAGAGTGGAGGGTGGGAGTCATCTCCCTCCCTGACAGTCACAAGAGATTGACTGCCTCCTCCTGCCCAGGGCCACAGTACCTGTTTGGAGGGTCTCTCCACATAGCTGTCTACTCCGGGCTCTGGCAGCCACCCTCACGTGTCCCTTCAGCCCCAGGTGGTGGCAACAGTCCCTGAGGGTCTGGAGGATCCCTTGTTGCTTTTCCTAAACACTTGCCACAACTTTGTAAGTAGTCTCTTTATTAAACTCTTCTCAATTTACACAGTTTGCATATGTCTGCTATTTCTTCTGGGATCCTGAAAGATACACATACTTATTTTTGCTAGTTAGCAACGTCCTTTGTTGTGTTTTTTTCCTTGCTTCCTCCTTCTCTCCTTTTCCATTCCACCCAGTCCACCACCCAAATGTTTACCTATGTGTTGGGGGTTTCATCATTTCATGCACAAAAATATAATCATACCACAGGCATTTATCTGCAGTGTGTTTTTCTTAATAGTACACCGTGGGACATTTCTCTAGTTTAATATGTGTAGACCTAAGCCATTCTTTAATACTGTAGTATGAATATGGAATCATTTATTCATCCATTTCTCTATTGATAGGCATTCAAGTTATTTTTACATTTTTGCCTTTGAAAACATGTGGTATCTTGTTACTTGAATTTGTATTTTCCTGATGACTATCGAGCTTGAATGAAATTTAATTACCTTTTGGTACTACAACCTACAGTAAGAAAGACATTTTTCCCTAGCAACCCAGAATGCACATATACAATGGCCCAAACGTCTCATGAAACAATACTATCCTAACTGCATGTGATGATGTATGATTTTTTTTCTTTCCTTTTCTCTCCTCCCGCCTTCTTTCTTTCTTTTGAATATAGTTCATTACCCATTAAATTGACTTAAGGACCTACAAAAGGATCACCACCCATATTGGAAGAGGAATCAGTGCATGGAAAGGCCAGAGATCCATTTTCCCTTTAGCCACCCCCTCCCCCATTTCATCTCTTACCTACTCTGTCATCTGGGGCAGTTACTAAGCCATGGACCTCAGGTGCTTTAGAGAGATGGTGTGGAGCAGAAGGTCTGGAATCACATGAAGCTGAACTCAAATCCTTAGCTCTATGATTGACTCACTAGGTGACTGTGTAAGTTATTCAACCTTTCACATTGCCCCATCTCAAAAATGGAGATAAAAGTAGTGCTTCTGTCAGGTTGCTTGTGAGGATTGAATTGATACATGTGAGACACTTATCACAGTACCTGTCCCATAGTAACGGCTTAAATGTTAGCTATTACTGTTGTTCGTAAAATGGAGATGTCTTACGTCCTCAAGTCAGTGGGCTGGGCCTTGAGGAGTCAGCTTCCAAGACTAAGATCAGTGATTCTATCTATCGTTAAATGTAAGAGTTAGAACAGCTACAGAACAGCAATGTAGCATCAGATAGGGCCTGTGCTTTAGCAGTAAGTCAGCTCTTTCGATTGTTACTCATTTAAGGTGAGAAGAACTTTAGTCTTAGGGTCTCTTGTCAATTCTGATGACCAAGCCTAGAGGCAGTTCAGTCTGTGGGAGACATTTGGATGGGGCTGTTCTTTTTCAGCCAGTTTTTTTTTTAAAAAGGAAGAACATAGTTATAAAATGGTACCTGATCAATTTCACCAATAATGAGAACTTAACTAAATTCCAGAGTCTGAAGCACTCTGGTACTCCTGAGCTTGCTATCATTCCATTAAAGAGGATATAAGATAGCTTGGGAATGGTATCAGTGAGTCTGTAATCGATGTGAAAATATTTAGTGTGAATGGGTTGAGCGTAATATTGCATAGTTCAGAGAGTAGAATGAGTAATGAAAAGTATAGTGTCTCCTGAACCATGTAAGTGTACTTAAATGTTCATATCTAATAATGCCCTGAGACACTCTGGGTCAGAGCCTGTTGCAGGTTGGGTTCTCCAGGAAGCAGATGGAGTTTAATGTGCAGTATATTTATTTGGGAGTGCCCTTGGGATCAATACCTGTGGAAGGGAGGGGAGGGACATAGGAGTGGGCAGAGGAAGAAGCTGAGCTTCGATGCAGGTCCAAAGACAGCCTCGGCTCGTCCAAAGGGAACTCTGGAGCTAGAACGGCCTTTCAGAGCTGTCCTGAGTTGGGCCAAAATGGCCTGGACTTTATCCCTGTGGGTTGGTTTAGAAAGGGGTATGACCTGGGGTAATGTGGCTCCTTGCAGCCAAGACAGCTATATAGCTGAGGTAATCCCTGAAGGGGTCTCCCAGCAACTGGGCCACCAAGTCCTTCCTCAAGGGGATTCTGGATGGAATATCATGTCTTGGCAACCAACCACTCTTGACTATTCTTGCTGTGAACTGGAGGCCTGGCCTGTGGCACAGCCTTCTCCACACACCTGCTCCTCTATTATTGTCTGAGCTTTCACCCGTGGCAGGGAACTGACAAGAAAGTGGTTATGCCAGAAGAGGCCGTGATTATGGCAGAAGAGGAAGTGGTAGAGGAGTTGGACCAGGTGCTTAGGTCTGTGGGGCCCAGTTGGGCAAAGAAAACCTCTTACTTCGAGCTTTGGGGATTGCCAACACTTAGGGAGTCTGCTGTTGCCCAAAAATCATATGTGGGACTTCAGGACAAGATCTACCAGGTTGTGAAAGTGACCCAGCCTTGAATGTGACGTGACAGATTAAAGTTCTGTTGAGAACAAGGAATGGCAGGGTGAGCTCCTGTGTGGAAGTAAGGCCCAGGTGGAGGCCAGCAGTGGGGCGGCTGCGTGCTTCCTCCAATGTATGAGCTGGACAAGCTGTCTCTGGCTGAAGTTCCAGAAGTTACCAGCCTCCACTCGGAACCTGGGTATCCTTACTCTTGGGCTGAATGTTGTCCTCAACAGGCTCTCTTCCCTGAACTAGGGATCTTACTGAAAAATGAAAAGAGACTGCTTAGCCGATGAAAGCTGAGCAGGCCTCAGTACTAGATTCAACACCACTTCTGTTTGCATCAGCATTAATGGATAGGATGGATGGTAGGGGTGGAGATTTGGGACAGCTTCCCTAGCTTGATTAACTACAGTGAATGGAAGCAGGAATGGACCAAAAAAAAAAAAAAAAAAAAAAAAGAGGAACAGGACCATGGGCTTTAGCCAACCACAGGCTGAGTAGGGAGGTGGTCTGGTACGCAGTACTTGGGATTGGAAGGGCAGCGGCTCAGGGAGTTCTAGCAGGGAGTCTCTCCAAAACAGGTAGCACAGTGATGGGGAATCTTGAAGTTAGCACTGTTCAGCAACCAGAGGGGGCCAGTCAGCAGGCTTGAACCAAGCCTTCAGCCGCGACCAGGGGACAGAGCAGGCTGAGTCCCTATACCAGTGAGGTTCTAGCAGGAGACACATGGCCCACTCAGAGGAGTCGGGATATGGATTTAATGCAGGGACTATTGACAGAGGAGAGGGTCGTGTTAAGGGAACCAGTCAGGGCAGTGGAGTGCCCAGGGCCTAGCTAGAGTGGGAAGCCTTTAGCATCCCTAGGCCTGGAGAAGCAGGGAGGGACTGGTATTACCGGAGCCTAGTGGAGGAGCTGGAGCAGTGGTGGCAGGTAGAGGAGTGTAGCCACTGCCAAAGCATGGTTGGTCAGGGAGGGAGCAGGGAGGAGGGAAGGGGAATCAATACCCTGAACTCTCGCTGCTTCCCATTGGCTGGACCCATTTGGAAGCCAGAGAACCAAGGAAGCTCGAGAAGTGATGCAGTCCACAGAGGTCAGTCTCTCAGGGCAGAGAGCTTGGTGAGAAGGGCAAAAAATGGATCTTGAGGGGCAAATGGAGGATGAGCCAGTACAGTCTGTTACCAGAGTAAAGACTTGGGCTCCAGTGAGCAAGCCTCACAGCCAGCTTTTAAGACTAACAGCTCCTGAAGCTGGGTCTACTGGATGTTAGGACTCCGAGGGGGCTCCACCTACATGTGATTGTTACATGGCATCAGCTAGTAGGCCTGGGGATCAACAACAAAGAAGCAAAATTCACAGAGAGGACTGTGGTTGTAGCGAGTCCAGCTTTGATTTGGTGAGAGGTTTCCCTATGTGGATGGGTGGAAGCTGACTGTCACCCACCAGGATTGTTGACTGTGGCCTGTAGCCTGGATTCTCAGGAGCTCCCTTGGCCGGGCCTCTGCCTGGCCTCCACAGCAGCCCATGGTGAGCCACTGGGGCTGTAATTTAATTCTCACTCCATTATGTGACTATCTGTGGTCTCAGCATGTTGCCCTGGTGCTGTCACGGCCTAGAGACCCCAATTCCATTCTATTGTGCTTGCTCACAGATGGTAGCTGTAAAACTGGCAAAAGAGGTCCCGCTGTTTAGAGCCTGCCTGGTTAATCTCAGAAGTCACGTTTTAAAAAATAACACTAAATCGGTTCTCATATAAACTTTATAACTTGCACTGTGTGACTGGCATCTTATCCTTTGACGTTTCTGAGAAAAATTGGATGTGGCTTCATTTTACGAGCACTAGAACTGCAGAAGCATTAACAGTTGGCTCTAAAGTGTCCTCTTGTCACAACAGGATGATATATGGCCTTGGCACTGGGGAGTAGGGGACAGTGGGGTACACCTTGGGATATATCTTTGGGCACCCCACTTGTCGAGGATCTCCTTTTGGTATTTAGAGGGTGGAATACCCTGTGACATTTTATTGTCCCAACCATTTTGTGAGAATAAGTATCATTCCCAATTTATAGATAGGAAGCTGAGACTCAAAGGCATTCCTAAAGGGCAAGATTATATAGTTAGGGGCTAGTGCCAACTCTTTAAGTAAGCAAAGTTATGTCTAATATTTCAAGTTGAATTTAACAGTTGAAATAAAAGATTATTAATCATTCTCATAAGACTTAAAAAAGTAACTGGTAAACACATACTGATTATGTAACACAAAGCAGGGACCTAGTAGGAAACTTCCAGAGCCTACTGTGACTTAAAGGGTTGGATGATGTCTACTTGAATTGTATGAATAAGCCTATCACTAAAGCTAAAAAATATCCATGTCTCCTTGAAAACTTGACTTGCCCCGTAATGCAATTTCAAGGAAAGATTTCTTGTTTCAAAGTTACAACTGTGTTTTAGCTGCAGTCACACAGATGACAACTCTACTGAAGCTTTGTCTAGGGCAAAGAGAAGCAATGGTGAAATATTGGCATTACAGTAAAGACAGAAATGGATAGGCATATAAGCAAATCTCCTGGTTTTGAGCTTTTCCTTATGTCATCAGAATGCTCTTGATTATCTCAACAAGCATCTGTAAAATTTCTTCCCCAAATGAATTTCAATTTGATTTTACTGAAATTTAATTGTTTTTATGATTTCTGTCAACTTAATTTGATTATTTCCAAGGTCATGTCAACCTAGTAGAAGGAAGAATATCCAAGAAAACCACAATTTCAATTCCATACACAGTACTGGATTTTTCTACAAATTCATGGATAAAAACATCCTTTTTTTGATTGAGCAGAGGGGGAATAACAGAGTGAAATCACTAACATGACTCTATCAGTCTTACATTTGGGACGAATAAAAATAACCTTGTTTCAGTGAAGCGTGGAATTTAATTGGCTCCCGATCTTTTCCCCGCATGCATCTGGTGGCCAGTACTACAGTAGAAAATTTTAAACTAGAAGGAGACATAATCCAATTAAATTTCCTTTTAAAAATGTCAAAGCAAATAAATCCAGGGCCTATGAGCTCACACACAGCTTTGCTGTTCTCACTGGGCAGCTGCTGTTTACTGGGTTTCCATCCAGTGCCATCTTTGCTTCCCATTTCAAGGATATGTGGTTTTACAGATCGGCAGCTACATTTTTTTTCATCATTGATGAATAAGTAATTTATTGCCAACTTCTCTGACATCTTAAGTAGCTCTAGTGACAGCCAGATTGAAAGCTGTCATGGGGCCCTCTTGCAGACAATGATTTCCAGCCATTTTAGAGTCATGATTTTGCATTATTGCTGAATTTCACTCTGCATTTCATAGTTCTTCCTTCTTCCAGAAAATGCTATGTGGCACATGCTGTTTATGCTCCAGATTAAGCTGAATTTTGTTTTGAGATTTGGGTACTGTCTCTGGAATTACCTGGAAGTCACATTGGAGACTTTGGATCCATCCACAGTTTGTCAAGAAGTTGCTTTGTTCCGAGCTATACTGTGACTTTCATAGACATTTTATTAATTTTGAAAAATGCAAAATTGCATAGTATCGTTGACTTCCTCTGGAAGCTGACTCGGAGACAAGGATTTGAGTATAAATAGTTTTTTGGACGAAGTGAAGGGAATAATTAGCAAGGGAGAAGGGAAGTGAGAAATGGAAGAGAAGGAGTTAATACAGGGCATATTAGTAAACCAGTAAAAATGTGAATGACTGGAGCGTAATGCCTCTGGGAAACACAGGGATCCAGTGGTTGATAGGTACCTCAGTGTTATCCCATCCATCAACTCCTGTCATTGTTTGAGAGCTGCTCCTGAAGTGGGTGAAGATAATGAATTCCCAGGCACTTGTGGCATGTTATAGGCACAGCCAAGTCAGGCCTCAGAGGCCAAAGGGAAGCTCTCAGGAGAAGGAATGCAGGTGCTGATGGCTGGAAGTTAGGTTGGTGTGCGCCAAAGTGGGAAGGGTGAGAGGATCAGGAGAGGTTCAGGCAGAACCTGATACACACAGATATTTAAGATTCTGATCATGCACCTTTAAGCGGGGTGTTTTACAGAAATACAAGCAGGCTCGTCCTCGTCTAGAACAGGAGGGACTGACTGCTGTGGATGAACTCACCTGTTATAAAATCACCATGCAGTTATTTCCGCTTAAAATTTATGTGCGCTGCTGGGAAACAACATGATCTGGAGTTTTCTTCGAATTTTGTAGTGTGGGATGAATGAAAGGTCAGTGAGGACAAAGAATATTTTAACTCACTGCCCAGTCATAAATATTATGTAACGTTTGGAGCATTTGCAGATTTATTAGAACAATTAGGCACTGGCAGTGAGGGGATTTCTCATGTTAGCAAAGACCTCTTTATTTTACAAAGAGATTGGCCATGTGATTCCTTTAGGTGGACCCAATTACAGGCAAAATTATGAGGAAGATACTTTTTCCCTCTACTTTATCGATGCCCCATCCCCCTGAGTTTCTTAACTCTTATCTCCTGCTTCCTCCTTCCTTTAGATCCCAATTTGATTCCTGTTAGTTCATTTAAACGAGTACCTGTGAAAATCTCCCTAAAACTGGGGGCTAGCTACAATTCTGGTACCAATTCCAGTGTGTATTTTTCCCCCCGTACCAAGCAATTCTCAACAGCAGCTGAGTGTCCTGCAAGTCAGCTCAGTTCTGGCACTATCTACCTGGAGATAACCTCAGATCCCACAGGTTATGGGCTCAGTTCCACAAGACTACCTCCCCTCCTTCAGACGCCATTCACAAGTCCAGATTGTCGCCTGTGCTTCTGACCAACTGGCTGTGGATTGGAGGTTCCCATGACCTCCTCCTTGGGAGGAGCTGCTCACAGGACTCAGAGAAACATTTTACTTACTGGATCACTGATTTATTATAAAAGGATATAACTCAGGAACAGCCAGATGGTAGAGATGCATAGGGCAAGGTGTGGTGGAAAGGGCACAGAGCTTCCATGCCCTCCCTGGGCTCATCACTCTCCCCACATCTCCACGTGTTTGCCAACTCAGAAGCTCTCCAAACCCCGTCATTTTTGGTGTTCACAGGGGCTTCTTTACAGAGACACGATTGATTAAATCATTGGCCGTAGGTGAATAAACTCAAATTCCCGCCCCTCTCCCCTCCTGGGAGGTGTGGGGATGGGGAATGGAGGCGGGGGACTGAAAGTTCCAACCCTCTAATCACGTGGTTGGCTCCACTGGCAACCAGCCCCCATCCTGGTGCTTTTCAATAATGTTTCATTAACGTAACAAAAGAGACCTTATCGCTCTCATCACTTAGGAAATTCTAAGAGTTTTAAGAACTCTGTGCCAGAAATGGGGACAAAAACCAAATATATATTTCTTTTTATAAATCACCATATCATATTGCCAATGTACAGACCTTGGGTTCCTAAAGCACTGCAAATATGCCTGTGGCATTTATCAGATATTTAGGCAGAAAAAGTCACTCCCACCTAGAACCTGGAGAAGAGTGACAAAGGGAAATAAATTTGAGGGAAGTGGTATTGATTTGAGAGAGAGAGCATAGGGCGGCTGGAGCAGTCAGGAAGGTATTGTGTGAGCCGTGGGATTTAGAGTGATCAGGGTTAAAAGAAATGCATTATTGTTACTTTTTGGAGGGGGGGATAATTTCCCCCCACCCTTCTAGGTTCTTTTGGCTGGTTGAATAATTAAAATGAGATTAAGACAGATTAACAGGAGAAAAAAACAAAATTTACTTATGTATGTATAGGGAATCCATATAAACATGGGAGATTCCAAAGACTGTCAGGCAAAATGAGGTTTATCTGTCATTCTTGACTAAGGGGCTAAGGAGAAGGGGCTAGGGGTCTGGGACTGCGAAGGGAAGGGAAGCAATTCACAGGAAGATGAAAAGAGCAAATGCTTGGTAAATAAATGTTTGCAGGGCCATGCAGAAACAATGGGACACAGTGAGGAATTTTAACAAACAGACTTTGCTAGGTTCCTCCCTGTCTACCTCACATGTAGTTATCTACAGTTATCTACGGTGATAGCTCCATTCTTGGTATGGGCCCTGTATCTAAATTCTTCCCCCCCCCCCGTACGCTGGCCTCACTGTTGTAGCCTCTGCCTTTGCGGCGCACAGGCTCCGGACGTCCTGAGTCTTTTTTTTCTTAAAAATAATCAACTCTGTATGACAGTCTCTAGGTACAGATGAACAGGTTTGTAAGGCAGAAATAGAGACACAGATGTGGAGAACAAACGTATGGACACCAAAGGGGAAGGGGTGGGGGTGGGATGAATTGGGAGATTGGGATTAACATATATACACTAATATGTATAAAATAGATAACTAATGAGAACCTGCTGTATAGCACAGGGAACTCCACTTTGCTGTACAGTAGAAACTAACGCAACATTGTAAAACAACTATACCCCAATAAAAAAAAAATAATCAATTTAAAATAATCTTCATGCCAGAGAGACACATTTTGGGGTGGCAGATTTTGCCCTCCTACATTATTTTTTCATCTTAATTTCAAATCTCGGGGTATTTACTTGAGTTTCATTTACCCAAGTTTGGCTTGTTGCTAATAAATTTAATTCTCATCCAAATTCTTGAGGTATCATTATTCCAGTATAAGTTCTTCTATTTCTTTTCCTTTTGTTGTTAGGATTTAAATCATGATTCCTTGCTCAAAAAACAAACAAACAGAAAACCAAACAAACCACAACTTTTGCTGCCTAATAAGGTATGAGGAAGGATCTTCTAGTATTGACCTGTTTCATGAGAGAATCCTTTACCCAAATAATTTCATTGTAATGTTATGAGTTGCATAATGAATTTATTTTTGTATTGAAAACTTGTGTTTAAAAAAACCTATCAGGCAATAGTGATTCTGAATGTATATATTTGTTCTATATTCTTCTATAACATGGTAAAATTTAAAAATAAAGTCAGCCCTCCATATCCATGGGTTCTGCATTCACAGATTCAACCAACCATGGATCAACAGTATTTGGAAAAAAAAATTCCAGAGAGTTCCAAAAAGCAAAACTTGAATTTGCCACACACCAACTATTTACATAGTATTTATATTGTATTTACAACTATTTACATAGCATTTACATTGTATTAGGTATTATAAGTAATCTAGAGATGATTTAAAGTATACAGGAGGATGTTCATAGGTTATATGCAAATACTACACCATTTTATGTGAGGGACTTGAGCATCCTCAGATTTTCATATCCGCAGGGGGTCTTAGAACCAATAAGATACTGAGGGACTACTGTACCACTTAAGAGTGAAAATTGCTTTAAGTTTTATAATGAAAATTTTGAGGACATGTTGAATAGTCGAATTGAATGACTATTGATCTCAGACCTCATTGATTAAAAAGAAATATATAGCAGTCCTCCGGCTCCGCGGAGGGCGGGGCGGCGCAGCGCCTGGCGCTCCGGCCAGTGGCTGGCACGTGGGGCGCGCGAGGGCTCCAGCTCGGGTCGGAAATGGGGGCCAAGTGCTCCAGAGAGGCGGGGATGGAGTTGTATGTTGCATCTGAACTCTGTGGAGGGTGGTCTTGGCTCACTTGTAAAGCTTTAGTGTCTTCTAAGTTGGAGGAGCTTATTTAATGAAAAGTGCCATAGGACGAAAAACCAAACACGAGGGTAGCAGGTGCTGCAAAGTTGGTGGTAGCTGTGGCAGTATTTTTGCTGACATTCTATGTTATTTCTCAAGTATTTGAAATAAAAATGGATGCGAGTTTAGGAAATCTATTTGCAAGGTCAGCATTGGACGCAGTTGCACGTTTCACAAAACCTCCCAGATATAAATGTGGGATCTCAAAAGCTTGCCCTGAGAAGCATTTTGCTTTTAAAATGGCAAGTGGAGCAGCCAATGTGGTGGGATCCAAAATCTGCCTGGAGGACAATGTTTTAATGAGTGGTGTTAAGAATAATGTTGGAAGAGGAATCAGTGTTGCCTTGGTAAATGGAAAAACAGGAGATCTAATAGACACCAGATATTTTGACATGTGGCGTGGAAATGTTGCCCCATTTATTGAGTTTCTGAAGGCCATACAAGATGAAACAATAGTCTTAATGGGAACATATGATGATTGAGCAACCAAACTCAATGATGAGGCCCAGCAGCTCATTGCTGAATTGGGGAGTACATCTATTACTCATCTTGGTTTTAGAGACAACTGGGTCTTCTGTGGTGGATAAGGCATTAAGACAAAAAGCACTTTTGAACAGCACATAAAGAACAATAAGGACACAAACAAATGTGAAGGATGGCCCGAAGTTGTAGAAATGGAAGGATGCATCCCCCAGAAGCCAGACCGATGTGGAGAAAACTGAAGGGAGCACACTTTCACTTGCTAATGGGAAAGCCCTAACCGAAAAACTACATGTAAATATTTTAAGAGCATGCAGCCATCTCGGTGTGTGCATGACCATTATCTCTTTTGATATCAGGATTATTTATTGCTAATGTAAATAGACATCTTTGTAAATAGTCATCATAATGAGCAGATCACTGAACCATTTCTAAGCACATCTCCCTAATGGTACAATGTTCAGACTGAGATGATAATGGCATCTTTTAATTCTAAAAGCATTACCCAATAGATAACTGAACAGATTTGAAAAATATATTGATATATATAGTAGTCGCTGTGAAAATCTATCGTGGAATAACGTGGATTTTAGGAAGGAGACTTTGTTTTATATATATATATATATATATATATATGGCCTTTTGATTGTAGTATCTTTTAAATTAAAAAGATATTGGGGGCTTCCCTGGTGGCGCAGTGGTTGAGAGTCCGCCTGCCGATGCAGGGGACACGGGTTCGTGCCCCGGTCTGGGAGTATCCCACGTGCCGCGGAGCGGCTAGGCCCGTGAGCCTGCGCGTCCGGAGCCTGTGCTCCGCAACGGGAGAGGCCACAACAGTGAGAGGCCCGCGTACCGCCAAAAAAAAAAAAAAAATATTGGGCTAAAAAAAGATATATATGTGTGTGTGTTCATGCCATATATACATATACACACACATGAAATGCACACACACAGACGCACAACGATTTACTGCTTTTGGGCATAGGAAGCATATTTCACTAAGTTCCATGTATCATGTATTGCACAGAACACACCCTAGGAGTTGGTTTAGCCATCATCCATCTGAATGGTCATTTCCTTCTTTACAGAGCTGGTTGGCAGTTTGGGCTCAACCTCCAACATCCAATAGGAGGCATTCTTTTTTTTTTCCTTTTTTTTTTTTTTGCGGTACGCGGGCCTCTCACTGCCGTGGCCTCTCCCCAGCGGCCACGGCTCACGGGCCCAGCCGCTCCGCGGCACACGGGATCCTCCCGGACCGGGGAACAAACCCACGCTCCCTGCATCGTCAGGCAGACTCCCAACCACTGCGCCATCAGGGAAGCCCAGGAGGCATTCTTGAAAGAGAAGTGTAGTGTCATGTCACTTCAAGAATCACGTTTTTTTTTTTTTTTTTAGTTAACTTTTCTTGTTGAAAGTGGTAGGACCAAATGTAGCCATGTGGGATGAGAGCCAGCTGCTTCTGAATAGGCCCACTCCTTTCCTGGGTTTTGGAGGGTAGCCCAGCAGATAAGCAGAGCTCTGGAGCCCTAATACTGGGGTTACGGTCCAGGCTCCTCCACTTACCGGCAGTTTGACTTTGGACAAGCTACTTAACCCTTCTCTTGCCTCAGTTTCCTTTTCTGTGGATGGGTATCATAATAATACCTACCTCTTAGGGTTTTCTGCTATTGACCTAAAAATAAATAGACTGCCAGATATTTCTCCAGCAAAGATGGATTTATTTGGGATCAGCAGAGAACTGCATTTTGGGGTCTGCAACCGTGGTAAGCCATGTGCAAGTTCCTTCATGGCAAAGGAAGGAGAACACTTTTATAGAGAGGAAAAGGAAGTTGGGAGAGCGATAGTAAAGAGTCCATGGCTTTTCATTCATTTTTCTTCCTGTTGTGCTCTGCTATCATTGCAGGGCATGAAAGCTTCCCCTTCTGGTCTCCTGGCTCTATTTAATTGAAGTTTCTGTTTATTAATTTTTTAAACTGCAGTAATTAAATAGCTCAATACTTGTAAAATGCTTAAAAGAATATCTGTCGTATAGTAAATATCCAATAAATTTATTATTATTATCATCATCATCATCATCACTACTAGGTAATTATGATGCCTATAATCCTGAAAAAGTCTGCTATTAGTTCATCATCATCATAAATCATCTCTTAAACTAAGGCTTTATGCTTTAGTTACAGATGCCAGTTCTTGGTGCTCTTCTGATTCTGCATTAATGTTATTAATTACCATAGTTTTACATATCACCCATATTTAAGTGACTTCCACATCTTTGCACAGTTCTGGACTCTAGGTCTGTGCTATACAGAACCCTATTTCCAGGGGTTTACCAGAATCTTTACTTTGATGTCCTATGGGTACCTCAAATAAAAGTGCCCCAAATTGAACTTAGTTTCTCCCTCTGATCCTTATTTTCCCAGTTAAAAATGTTTAAAACTCTTCTTCTTCTTGCTTTCCTTATTTTGCTAATAATGTTGCCCTGGGTTGAACATTATCCCACACAAATTCATGTCTACCCAGAACCTCAGAGTGTGAACTTATTTGGAAATAGGGTCTTTGCAGATATAATTAAAACATCTACTAAAAGTTAAAATGAGGTCATACTGGATTAGAGTGGCCCCTAAATCCAGTAATTGGTGTTATTATAAGAAGGCCATGTGAAGCCAGACACACACACACACACACACACACACACACACACACACACACACACAACAAGATATAGGCAGAGATTGGGGTGATGTATCTACAAGCCAAGGAACTCAAAGGATAGCCATCAACCACCAGAAGCTAGGAGAGGAGCATGGGACAGTCTCCCTTAGAGCCTCCAGGAAGAACCAGCCCTGCCAACACCTGGATTTTGGACATCTGGCCTCCTGCACGGTGACAGAATAAATTTTGTTGCTTTAAGCCTCTCAGTTTGTGGTAATTTGTTATGGCAGCCCTAGGAAACTAATACAGACATCGTCAGCTGTAACTAAATTTAGAAGTCTTAGAACCATCCTTATCTGTATTAGTTTATAAGGTCACCAGTCATATCGAGTTAGGGGGCCTACCCTACTCCAGTATTACTGCATCTTAGCTAATTATATCTGCAGTGACCTTATTTCCAAATAAGGTCACATTCTGAGATATCAGGGGGTTAGGACTTCAACATATCTTTTTTGAGGGGACACAGTTCAACCGATAACATGACCCCCTTCTTTTATCACCGCTTCACATCAGTCACCTTCCAGGTATTGTATGTTCTACTGCAGCAAAACCTTTCAGATGTGGCCCTTGTTCACCCCAGGCTCAGCTGCCCTGGTTATGGCACAGTCATCTCTCCCCAGGATTATTGCAGTAACCTCCAGAGTGATTTTCCTCCTTCATTTCATTCTTCATACATCCAATGAGTTATCTAATAAACTTCCAATCCGATTTCACTGAGACCCACCAGTGCCTTTCCCTAGCCACAGCATAAAGTATAAACTAGCACAGAAGCCCTCAAGTTCGGCCCCACCTTTTCCTTCCAGCTGCCTCTCTTGCCACTTTGTACCGTGTACCCCAAACCCGCTGGGCTGGTCACCCTTTCTTGAAAATAGATTTTTAGGTCTCTAGGCCTTTGCTTATGCTGTTCGCTATGCCTAGAACACCTTTCATCACTTTAACCCCCTGCTGAACTGCTCCTCATCCCATAAAGCCCAAGTGAAATAGTACTGACTCAGGTTGCTTCCACAATTCCATCACATAGAATTATTGAGCCCCTTCCTGTGTTTCTGTGACGTCTTGTGACCCTGGATACTAATTTGGCACTAGGAAAGATTTAACACCTCTTATATGCAACAATTAACCTTGACAGTAGAAATAAAAGCAGCCATAGTTATGGACTCACACCCCCCACCATTGATATTAATATTAATTCACCATTGCAGCATAAGTAAAAAGTGTGTATGCGTATATGTGTATAGATTTATATATACAAGATTTTTGAAATCTCCTTGATGTTACTTATATAATTACATTTTGTTGCAACCCACCTTATCAAAATAATTCTTAAACCTCTTTAGAGTGAAGGTATTTATTTTTCTGAAATTAACAAATATATACACACATATATGTATCATATATACTATATATATATGTATATATATATATAAGCATATGTGTATATGTATTTATACACACGTATTTAAAGTAGCTTATCCCCAAGAACATACCTTGAATGATCTAGTGCTCATTTCACTGTTAGATTGAAGAAACAGTAACCAAGCAGCCAGTATAATACGCTAGCAGTTTGGATTTTAAAAATTGAGTTCTTAATAAAGTATAGGAGGAGCTATCGCTGCACTAATGCTACACAACAACCCCGCCAAATTTCAGTAGTTCACAACAGCAGATGTTTATTTTTCTTGTCCATGGGCCCGTAGATCTGCTGGGCTTGGCTCCAGCTGGGCTTTCTCCACCTGTGTCATTCTGGGACCAGCAGCATCTTGGGCCACATTCTTCTCATGGTGATGGCAGAGGCACAGAGGGCCAAGCCAAATCATGCCAGCACATTAGGACTTCTGGCTGTGGTATATCTGCTAAGATTACATAGGCCAAAGCCAGCAATGTGGTCAAGTTCATGTCAAAGGGGCAGGAAAAAGGACTCCATAGGAGGTTCTGCAAATTCACATGGCAAAGAGCACAGTGTATAATTCTAATACAGGCAAGAACAAAGGATTGAGGGCAAGAATCCAATCTACCACAGAGTCCTTATGATCTGAAAGTCTATGGTAGAAATATCTGCTTTGGAAATAAACTACTTAGCCAAGAGCTTGACAAGGAACAATTTGATGTTGCATTTGCAAAGCTGCACTTTGAAATGTAGTTCTAATTATATCCATCTTTGGTTTTTTTTCCCGGAGATGTGAAGATGAGTGGCTTGGGATGCCATCACCTATTCTTGTGAAATACATTTACTATTTAAACCTTTTAAAGGATGTGTTTGGCTTAGAGGAGGAGTAACCATGCAGTTTTGGTTAACTCCCTTTGATTTCCTGATTTCCTGCTCTAATTTTGCCAAGTTTTTTCAGTAGATATGATTCCATTAAAAACAAAAAAACAAGGTTCATATTTAATTAAAATCCATATTCCAAAATTAATCTCCTTTTGTCATTTCAGTTTTTCAGAACATCGTATTATATTGCTGATATACCAGCACTATTAAAAATGCCATTTAAAGAAACGTTGAGCATTCTTATTATACATATGATTTATTAATACCAAGAATCTTATGGTAATTTTCTATCCAACATAATTTGATTCATTACAACACAAAAAGAAAATGACTTTTGACAGCTATATATGACAATATAAAATCAAATTATATCAGAGCAATAAGTTGTGATTCTGTTACACATTTTTTGAAATCTTTTTGACACACGCTTATTACTTATATAATTAAACTTTGTAGCAACTCACCTTTTCAAAATAATCCTTAAACCTCTGCAGAGTGAAGGTATTTATTTTCTGAAATTTAGCAAAGCTATGAGAAGAAAAAACCCTCCCTCACAACACATACACACACGAAAAATTGGGGAGAGAAATTAAAACATATGCAGTGTTTATGTTTTTAATGCTCTTTTAATATCTGAAGTTAGCTTGTTAACTTAGGAATATACGCGTGTGTATATAATTATAGTATGACCAAAAATGTATTATGTCTGAAATATTTAAGGATGTGAACCCTGAAGATCTTCAGAGGTCTGTTTTGGTTCATTCTCCACATATACATAACCGCCTACCCCAGAGGTTTTAATATTCTAAGACTACAGCATGTTTCCCTTTTGCTTTTCTCTAGTCCTATTTTTAGTTTTCTTCTAGGACTATACATTATGAGTCTCAGCAGAACTTTTGTCATGTAGTGTATATTCGATTACAAGTCATAACCATGGACCTCTGGGAATTCAGTGTGCGAAGTTTGTCTCAGTGTACCCCATTCTTCAGTGCTGGGTGCTAGGTATCATAAATCCAATTGTCTGGTGTTCTCAGAGACAATGGAGGCCTATGGAGAAGGGTCCTCGACATTGACGTTCAGGGACTGCTCTGAGGGGAGGAAGAGGAACTGATGACATCTCAAGAGCCCCTTCTATCTTCTTATTCTTTCACTCCACATTTGCAGCGTTTTGCCTAGAAATGAGCTGGCTTCTTGGCACTCAGATGTACCAATTCGCTTGACAACAACAGCTCCTTCATTTTTTAAATTTGAAGTTCATCAATAAACCATTTCTGTATATAAACCTAGGATAATTCCACATGTGCCATTGTTAAAATAGATCCCATAGGATTTTCCAATAAACTTAGAATACTCAGTTTATATACTAGAACCATTTACTCATAAAGTCTAATTTTGACTTCTTGATTTTTTTTTTTTTTTTTCAAAGACAACTGACAGTGCCAAGCCATTTTGTCACTTTAAGATTTTCCATTCCCCAAAGAGCAAGCTTTTAGAAGGATGACACTTTTCCTGGAACTTTTCAGGCTGACACATTCGTCAGTTACCTATTCAACTCTTCAGTCAGTTGTCTTTCCCTCAAGATTTTAAATATGTAGATAATTTAGCCCTTGTATAGTTCATTTGAGAAGTAGGAGGAGAAAAGGAAAGGAAGCAAGCCAGTGATGTGCTCCTGAGTTTGTAGGATGACAACTGCTTGTTCTGTTACATAGATGTGTGTCACTGCCCTGGTTATTCACAGTACAAGCCCACAATTAGCAATTAAACGGCCATTATAGGAATCATGCCGATAAACATGATACATTGCAGTCATACAGACACTTTAAATAATTATTCTTTTTATAACTAAGCCATATACTGAAGGAGATTTATAATTTAGAGATAATATGCCCATTAGTAAAGTTTATGACCCAATAAACAGCTCCCACTAGTTAATAAATGCCAAAGCCATAAAAACAAAGACTATTAATGTAATAGAATTTCTGTACCTCCCTCTTTTGCTGGTGGTCTCAAGACACTGAAGGGAAATGCTATCTTAGGAAAAACATTTATTCTCGTTATGTAAATATCAATGAATTGTCTTACAATCCATCTGGCAATCTCCCAGCGCTCACCTCCTTGGTCCCAGGTGGTCCTGAAATGCTGATGCAGTCTGCTTAGGTTTCAAGCAGTAGATAACTCTGGTTTTCAGCACAAATAAACCCTGTGACTCAAATCTTTGGGGGATGTGGGGAAGATGGCCGTGATTTCTGTGTCTCCTCTACCCTCTGAAAAAGAGAAATCCCAACTATTGCCATTATTCCAGAGTAATAACTTTTAAACGTTTCACCACCTTTGCGTACACTTAGATTTTTAGCTGCCTCTTCTCTTTCCTCTAAAAAAGAGAAATCTCAACTATTGTCATTGTTCCTGGGTAATAATTTTTAAAGAAGTTTCACAACCTTTGCATATACTTATATTTTTAGCTGCTAATATTTCTCATTTTGATGGAAAAGCAGGTGCTGCCTGTGGATGTCTGGGTGAGTTGAAGGTTAATATAGGCAAACCTTTTGTACTAAGAACATTGTTTTTCAGTATTCCTGGAACCGTGGGAATGATTGATAAAGTCATTTGAAAGCCCAAATCAAATCATGTCTTTGCATAAGGGACTGATTAAAAGCTGTTGTAGGTATCATAAATCCAATTGTCTGGTGTTCTCAGAGACAATGGAGGCCTATGGAGAAGGGTCCTCGACATTGACGTTCAGGGACTGCTCTGAGGGGAGGAAGAGGAACTGATGACATCTCAAGAGCCCCTTCTATCTTCTTATTCTTTCACTCCACATTTGCAGCGTTTTGCCTAGAAATGAGCTGGCTTCTTGGCACTCAGATGTACCAATTCGCTTGACAACAACAGCTCCTTCATTTTTTAAATTTGAAGTTCATCAATAAACCATTTCTGTATATAAACCTAGGATAATTCCACATGTGCCATTGTTAAAATAGATCCCATAGGATTTTCCAATAAACTTAGAATACTCAGTTTATATACTAGAACCATTTACTCATAAAGTCTAATTTTGACTTCTTGATTTTTTTTTTTTTTTTTCAAAGACAACTGACAGTGCCAAGCCATTTTGTCACTTTAAGATTTTCCATTCCCCAAAGAGCAAGCTTTTAGAAGGATGACACTTTTCCTGGAACTTTTCAGGCTGACACATTCGTCAGTTACCTATTCAACTCTTCAGTCAGTTGTCTTTCCCTCAAGATTTTAAATATGTAGATAATTTAGCCGTTGTATAGTTCATTTGAGAAGTAGGAGGAGAAAAGGAAAGGAAGCAAGCCAGTGATGTGCTCCTGAGTTTGTAGGATGACAACTGCTTGTTCTGTTACATAGATGTGTGTCACTGCCCTGGTTATTCACAGTACAAGCCCACAATTAGCAATTAAACGGCCATTATAGGAATCATGCCGATAAACATGATACATTGCAGTCATACAGACACTTTAAATAATTATTCTTTTTATAACTAAGCCATATACTGAAGGAGATTTATAATTTAGAGATAATATGCCCATTAGTAAAGTTTATGACCCAATAAACAGCTCCCACTAGTTAATAAATGCCAAAGCCATAAAAACAAAGACTATTAATGTAATAGAATTTCTGTACCTCCCTCTTTTGCTGGTGGTCTCAAGACACTGAAGGGAAATGCTATCTTAGGAAAAACATTTATTCTCGTTATGTAAATATCAATGAATTGTCTTACAATCCATCTGGCAATCTCCCAGCGCTCACCTCCTTGGTCCCAGGTGGTCCTGAAATGCTGATGCAGTCTGCTTAGGTTTCAAGCAGTAGATAACTCTGGTTTTCAGCACAAATAAACCCTGTGACTCAAATCTTTGGGGGATGTGGGGAAGATGGCCGTGATTTCTGTGTCTCCTCTACCCTCTGAAAAAGAGAAATCCCAACTATTGCCATTATTCCAGAGTAATAACTTTTAAACGTTTCACCACCTTTGCGTACACTTAGATTTTTAGCTGCCTCTTCTCTTTCCTCTAAAAAAGAGAAATCTCAACTATTGTCATTGTTCCTGGGTAATAATTTTTAAAGAAGTTTCACAACCTTTGCATATACTTATATTTTTAGCTGCTAATATTTCTCATTTTGATGGAAAAGCAGGTGCTGCCTGTGGATGTCTGGGTGAGTTGAAGGTTAATATAGGCAAACCTTTTGTACTAAGAACATTGTTTTTCAGTATTCCTGGAACCGTGGGAATGATTGATAAAGTCATTTGAAAGCCCAAATCAAATCATGTCTTTGCATAAGGGACTGATTAAAAGCTGTTGAAGTTCACATTAAATGGTTTGCTGAGTCACTGTTGTAAAGTATGGATGTTGTCAGCAGATTACTCATGTTCGGTGTTTATTTGCCTTTTTCCCCCTTTTTAACCTAACTGAACCGTTTGGACCTAACCATTTGAAGAGCAATGTGGATATGTCTATTGGTTGAGTTTATTTATTTATTTTTATTGAAGTATAGTTGATTTACAGTGTTGTGTTAGTTTCTGCTGTACAGCAAAGTAACTCAGTTATACATATATATTCTTTTTCATATTCTTTTCCATTGTGGTTTACCACAGGATATTGAATATAGTTCCCTGTGCTCTACAGTAGGACCTTGTTGTTGATCCATTCTGCATGTAATGCTTTGCATCTGCTAACTCCAAACTCCCAATCCATTCCTCCCCCACCGCCTCTCCCCCTTGGCAACCACAAGTCTGTTCTCTACGTCTGTGATTCCGTTTCTGTTCCGTAGGTAAGTTCATTTGTGTCATATTTTAGATTCCACATATAAGTGATATCATATGGTATTTGTCTTTCTCTTTCTGACTTCATTTAGTATGATAACCTCTAGGTCCATCCATGTTACTGCTAAAGGCATTATGTCATTCTTTTTTTGGTTGAGTAGTATTCCATTTTGTATGTATATCACATCTTCTTTATCCGTTCATCTGTCGTTGGGCATTTAGGTTGTTTCCATGCCTTGGCTATTGTGACTAGTACTGCTGTGAACATAGGGGGGTACACGTATCTTTTTGAATTATAGTTTTGTCCAGGTATATGCCCAGGAGTGGGATTGCTGGATCTTATGGCAACTCTATTTTTAGTCTTTTTGAGGAACCTCCGTATTGTTTTCCATAGTTGCTGCATCTGTTGGTTGACTTTAGTGCTTACTAAGTAGTTAAAATTTTAGACAGTAGAGAGGAGATGAAGAGCATTGTACTTGTAAGTATTATAGTAGTTTAGACATTTTGCCTACTTTAGTCTATGTATTGCCTCTGATCCAATTAATGTCAAACATACCATCCTTGGTCTTTGAAGTTGGTTTTTTGGGAGGTTGTATCGCTTCCAGGCTTTATGGATACCTCAGTCATGAGTTTAGGATATTTAAATTGCCCTTCGTGCTTTCAAACAGTAGGGAATTATTGAACAAAATGAAATCTCTCCAAATTAAAAAGAAAACAAACTCTTGCCTTTCCAACTTGGATTCATTTATCTTACTTTGAGTCAGGACTGCTTCATCATCATAGCCTTTTCTATTTGTTCCTCATTTCCCTGACCCCTTCCTCCATACATTCTGATTTTGCTATACGTTGGCAGTTGGAGTCTTCACTAGTAGCTTAATAAAACAGTAGGGTTTTCCACAAAATATTTATGTTGCTTCATAGTTCAGAATCCACTGAATAATGAATAGTCATGTTCCCAATTATATGTATATTCCTTTTAGTTAAGAATATAGATTCCTGAATTTTTGAATACCCTTTAGAATTGGTCTGCAAATGGTCCTTCAGACAAACAGCTTCCAAATGATGATATTAAACATATACTCAAGTAGTGAGTCTCTGCCCTAATACTTGTTTGGGCAAAGTTTGACTTGCTTCCAGTTGAAAGCAAGTTAAGACTTCTCAAAAATGAGTCTCTTCAAGTTGACTGAGCATCTTCAGAAGCACAGTGCTTTTCAGTTCCCAAGAGAATGTGATGTGTAAAAATGGAAAACCTACTGAGGCAAGATCAATGAAGCTACTTAACAAATAAACCTGGAGTGATAATGGAGCAAACATCATTATTACAAAGGGTAACGCTGACTGTGCAATTAGTTTAAAAGAAATTGGAATTCACGCCCACTCGCCTTCTTCTACCAGGTTATATATTGGTTTAAATAAACGTTTTCATTTCGTGTTCAATTAAGTTCCCCCAAACTAAGAGTTCTAACACTAGAATGTGCATCTTCTTTTCATTTGTTCCTGGTCGCCAGTAAAATTCCTTCCAAGGGGACTGCCGAGCCCATTATGTGTCTGGTGCATGGCACAGGAAGCCAAGGGTCAGCACTGCTGCTCAGAAGCAACTGGAAACGGCTGAAAAATGTGGCTGATGAAAAACTCCACAGTGGCTCTGCAAGCAGAGAATTAATGACTGGCTAGAATCAGTAGGAGCCTTTACTTCTAAATACTCATTAGTTTAAGCAGTGAGGCCTGATGTTATGCAAGTTATAGAGGGAAAAGGGGACCGCCCCTCCCCATTGTCTATTTTGAACAGAATATGCACATTTAACTCAAAGTGGTGAATGGTTCAAACACATCAAACCAACTATTCATCAGTCTCCCAGCTTCCTGAGCAACTGCTTTGCTTCTGTATAAAGCCAACAATAGAGGAAATGCTTGTTATGACCCCGCTATAATATTAAAATCCAGAGGGGCTGATGGCTTGGTGAAAAACACAAAATACATTCTCCTTTAGAAATAGTTCCACCAAAGTCATCCTTGTGTGTCCTTTTTCTTACTTTGCCTGTACAAGAACAGCTGACTGAAAAAGGAACTTGATAAAATTACTTTTGCCTGCTTTTTTCTCCCTTGCTACCACCGTTCTTCCTTCTCGTGAAGCCACTCCCTGCACACAGAACCGGAGCTGACAAGCCATTTCAGACTGCGGCAGATAGCGCTAGTTTGAACTATGACCAGAGAGTGGAGAGAGAGGAGAGGGGCAAGAGGTGACAACTGCAGAGAGGAGCCAGATGAGAATAGGGACCACCTTGTGTGTGTCACGTCACATGTTAAAGCGTTCGAACTTCATCCTAAGGGCATGAGAAGTTACTGAAAGATTTTAATCTGGAGAATGAAAAGATCACGTCTGCATTTAAAAATCTCTGGCTGCTTTGTGTGTGTGAACTACAAGAGTGAGTTTGGCAGTGAGAAGGCTGACTAGGAGGCTGTTGCCAGAGAAGTGATGGCTGGTTTGGATTAATGTAACGTCAGTAAGGTTGTGAGGTTGCTGAGAAGTGGATAGATTCAGGACGTGTTCAGGATGTTGAAGATAAGGGAGAAGAAGTCAAAATTAGGATTGGGTCATTTTGGCAGCTGGGTAGGTGGAGTTGCCATTCATTGTGCTGGGCTATACCAGGAAAAAAATCAGGTTTGAGGGGGAATCAAGAATTCTGCCTTGGGCATGCGAAATTAAAATTAGGGTGCCTGTGGGACAGAGAAGTGGAGATGTTGATAAGGCAACTAGATGAACAGGTCTAAATCTCAGCAGAATGACCAGCGCTGGAGATGCGCGTTTGATGGTAATTGTGAGCTTAGGTAAGATTGGCTAGGGGGAGCCTGTTGTCTGAGAATCACAGTGCCTAGTGTATTACTTACTAATTTTTTTTAAAAAGAGCCTTTTCTTGTCATACAATGAACTGCACATATTAAAGTGTACAGTCTGATAAACTAACACATCTATGTACCCGTGAAATGTCATCCCAATCAAGATATAATGAACCTATTCCCCCCAAATTTCCTCACGCTCCTTTGAAATCCCTCCCTTCTACACAGCCCCATTGTAGGGAAGGAAAAATAATTTTCCCTCTACCATTCTGAGTTCTTGGATGAGACCCCCTGTAATAAAAGACAGATTAACAAGAGAAAAAACCCAGAAGGTATACATCGGAGATATCCAGAAAAAAGTAGTAACTCTCCAAGGTGACCTAAGCCACCACCTTAAATGCCATCTTCAGCTGAAGACAGAAGAAAGGTGTGTGTTGTGGAGGAGGGGAAGATGACCAGGAAACGCAAGGTAAACAAGGGTAAGATTTGTTTTGCAGGTATAAGTCAGCGCCTTCTTCATTAATAGGAGCTTCTTGTGATTTTGCGCCATCCTCACTTCCTGGTACAGAGAGGGTGACATTCTTACAAATGGAGATTTCCATTATAGATATAAACGTCCCTTATGAAAGGATAGCTTCTGTTTTCAGAGCTTCTCCTGTGTCTGCTGTGATTATTTCTCAAAATGCGCAGCTCAAAAGAATCCTTATGCCAAAGAGGAGTATTTGGGGGTGGCATATTCTTCTAGTCTTCAACATCCCCCATGCCACTTAGCTGCTTTCTGTCACTATAGAAAAGTTAGCATTCTCTAGAATTTTATATAAATGGAATTATACAGTAGGTACTTTTTTTTTTTTGGTCTGCTTTCTTTCACTCAGCATAATTATTTTGAGATTCATCCATGTGTTTGCATATACCAGTATTTCATTTCATTTTATTGCTCAGTAGTATTCCATTGTATGGATATACCACAGTTTAATTCATTCACACATTGATGGAAATTGGGGTTATTTCCAGTTATTACCTGTTACAAATAAAGCTGCTATGAACATTTGTGTACAGGTTTATATGTAGATATATGCTTTCATTTTTCTTAGGTAAATACCTAGCAGTAGAATGGCTGGATCCAATGGTTGATATATATTGTTAAATAACAAAAATTCAACAGAATGAGTAAATTTAAAGATCAAATTGGCTTTATTAAATGACTCATGAATGGGGCAGCATCTCATCTAGCAAATAGAAAGGAACTCTGCTGAGCTGTAGAAAAGGTAAACTTTTTGAAGGTGAAAAGGGGGCAGAAAAAGAAAATTATGAGCAAAGAATGCATTGTTGCAGGGACAGTCACCCTCCTAAGGGGAATGGAAGGGGCCTATTCGGGGGGCGGGGCAAGGGAGATTACCTCACCAGTGCTGACTAAGTAATTCCAGGTTGACTGGCTAAATGTTACATTCCTGGGCAGGGTGGGGGTGTTGAGGTTGCAGTTAGGCTAGGTATTAAGTCTTGGTTTGATGACATGGGGTTTAGCACATCATTTTGGGCCTGCTGTCGCCTTTTTAACAATGTTTAACTTTTTCAGTAACTGACAAACTATTTTCCAAAGTGATTGAACCATTTTATTTTCCCTTCCAGCACTGTATGAAGTCCTAGTTCCTCCATGTTTTTGCAGATACTTGGTATGACCAACCCTTTTGGTTTTAACCATTCTAATAGATGTGTAGTAGTGTTGCAGGAAGGGGGACCCCTTCCAGGGCCGAAGAGTGGGTTCTTGTCTGACACTCGCAAATGAGTTGTCCAAGGAGACACACGTGCTGACAAAGCAAGAGACTTTATTGGGAAGGGGCGCCGAGCGGAGAGCAGGAGGCTAAGGGAACCCAGGAGAACTGCTCTGTCACGTGGCTCGCAGTCTGGGGTTTTATGGTAATGGGGTTAGTTTTCGGGTTGTCTCTGGCCACTCATTCTGACTCAGGGTCCTTCCTGGTGGCGCGTGCATTGCTCAGCCAAGATGGATTCCAGCGAGAAGGATTCTGGGAGGACGGTAGGACAGCCGGACTGGCGTCTCCTCTCTCCTTTTGACCTTGCCCGAATTCTTCCAGTTGGTGGTAGCTTGTTAGTTCCGCATTCCTTACCAGGACCTCCTGCTGTAAGATAACTCATGCAAGTGGTTACTATGGTGCCTGGCCAGGGCGGGCGGTTTCAGTCAGTGGTTCCCCTAACAGTAGTATCTTATTATGGTTGCCTATTTTCTAATTATTGAGTTTTGAGAGTACCTTGTATGTTCTAGATATAAGTCCTTTATCAGATATGTTATTTCTAAATATTTTCTCCCAAACTCTGGTAGTCTTTTCATTCTCTTGACAGGGCCTTTTGGAGAGCAAAAGTTTTAAATTCTGATTAAGTCTATTTTATCAATTCATTTTTTAATGGATTGTGCTGTTGGTGTTACATCTATTAAATCTTTACTAAACCAAGGTCACAAGGGTTTTCTTTTATGTTTTCTTCTAGAAGTTTTATAGTTTTAGGCTTTTCACTTAGTTTTGTAATCCATTTCTAGTTAATTTTTGTTATGATGTGAGGTATGGCTCCAAGTTCATTTTTTTCAAATGGGTATCCAATTATTACAGTACCATTTGTTGAAAAGATCATTGTTTCTCCACTGAATTGCCTTTGTACCTTTGCCGAAAGTCAGTTATTGATATATGTGTAGATCTATGTCTGGACCTTCTGTTCCATTGATCTGTGTTTCTGTCTTTACACCAATACCACACTGTCTTGATTACTGTAACTTTATAATAAGTCTTGAAATCAGTAGTTTTAATTCTCCAATTTTGCTCTTCTTTGCATAGTTTAATGTGTACAACATGTTAATTTGATACATTTATATATTGCAAAATGATTACCACTGTACTGTTAGTTAACACCTCCATCATGTCACATGAGTACCATTTCTTTTTTGTGGTGAAAACATTTAAGATCTACTCTCAGCAAATTTCAAGTATACAATACAACATTTTTTACTATAATCACCATGCTTGTACACTAGATTCCCCAGAACTTATTCACCGTATAACTAGAAGTTTGTACCCTTTGACCAACATCTTCCCATTTCCTCCACCCCAAGCCCTTGGTAACCATTACTCTACTATCTGTTCTTCTGAGTTCAACCTTTTTAGATTCTACATAAATGAGATCATACAGTATTTGCTTTCTCTGTCTGACTTATTACATTTAGCATAATGCCCTCAAGGTTCATCCATATTTTTACAAAATGGCAGGGTTTCCTTCTTTCTCATAGCTGAATAATATTCCATTGTATATATGTATATCTTTACCCATTCATCCATTGATAGAAACTTAGGTTGTTTCCATATCTTGGCTATTGTGAATAATGCTGCAGTGAACGTGGGAATACAGATATCTCTTCAAGATCTCGCTTTTATGTTGCAGTAATAATTTTAAAAATTATTACTGTTAAGAGTTCTGCTTCTGGCCAAGATGTAGCAACAGGGTCCAGATTTACCTTTCTCCATGAAAGAACTGAAAAACAGGCAAAATATATCAAACGATGCTTTTTAAGACACTGGATTTCAGGTAGAGAAGGAGAGTAATCCATGAGAGACAGGAAACAAATGTGGCGAACCCCACTATTGCCGCAGATTACTGCCTTGAGAAAGTTTCTGGCCTATGGCACAAGAAGAGGGAAACGAAATAGAATATGGTGGCCTCTCTGACTAGAAGAGATGGGACTGAGAGTCTAGGAATACCAAGGTTGCTAGAGTTCAAAAGGACATATTACTTGAGAGAAGAGAACTGCACAGAGATAGAGCTTCAGAGATCTTCAGAAGGCTCCTTGAGTATTCAGTGGAGTACTGAGCAGTGCATGTGTGTGAGGAAACTACCCAAGACTGGGGAACCACCTGAAAGGATTAGAGAGAATGGCACTTAGTGTCTGCACAAAGCTGTTAATAGTGCCTATTCTCAACAACCTGACTGTAAAGTCTCTCATGGAGAATTGTACTCAGAAAGTTCTTGCCCCAATAATAAGGAATAACGAACGTTACACTAAACATGGTTCTTATCCCACTTGACACATTTAAAAGGCAATACCTAAAAGGATCAAACTGTTTCCAAATAATTTAGCTATGTCTCACCAAACAAAAGCTTAAGCATATTGACAGAAATACATAAATATTCAGCAACCAAAAAGGTAAAATTCACAAGGTCTTGCCTCCAATAAAAAATTACCAGGCATGCAAAGGAAAGGAAACTTCAACTTACAACGAGGAAAAGAAAGAAATCAATAGAAACTGCCCCAGACTGACACAGATGTTATAATTAGCAGAAATGGGCAATCAAACAGCTATTAAAACTGTTTTCCATATAGTCAAAAAGTTAAGGAGAGACATGGAAGATTTAAAAAGACACAGCTCAAACTTCTATTGATAACTACCATGTTATCAATAACTACCATGTATGAGGTGAGATGAAAAATATAATGAATGGGATTAATGGCAGATTAGACTTTGCAGAAGAAAAAGATTAATGAACTTGAAGACATACTAATAGAAATTATCCAAAATGAAACACAAAGAGTTTGTGTTTCAAAATTGGAAAAAAGTGAACAGGACATTGGTGAGCTGCAGGACAACTTAAAGCACTCTAATATGCAATTATTGTAACAGAGGGAGAAGAAAGACAGGGAAATAGTGGCCTAAAAATTTCCAAATTTTATTAAAATAAGTAACATATGGATGTAAGAATCTCAACCCAAGCACAAGAAATATGAACAAAAAGTTTTCACCAAGGAATATCATAAACAGCTCAAAGCTGGATATAGAGTGAAAATCTTAAAACCAGCCACAGAAAAATGACATGTTATGCACAGAGGAACAAAAATAAGGATTTCAGCAGATTTTTCATCAGGAAAAATGCAAGGAAGAAGATAATGGACCAACGTCTTTGAAGTACTGAAATAGTAAACTGATAATGTGGAATGTTATGCCCAGTAAAAATATCTTTCAAGAATGAAGGCAGAACAGGTACTCAAACAAATATTTATGCACAAATGTTCATAGCAGCATTATTCACAATAACTAAAAATGAAACAACTCAAATGTTTATCAACAGATAAATGGATAAACAAATTGTGGTATTAACATGCAGTGGAATGTTATTCAGCTGTTAAAAGGAATGAGGTACTGATATATGCTACAAAATGGATGAACCTCAAAAACATTATGCTGTGTGAAAGAAGGCAGATAGAAAAGGTTCACATATTGTATGATTTCATTTATATGAAATATCCAGAATAGCTAAATCTACAGAGACAAAGCAGAGTGGACTGGAAGGAGAGAAGACTGGGGAGCAATTGCTTAATGGATAGAGTTTTATTTTGGGTCAATGAAAATGTTTTGGAACTAGGTGGAGGTGATGGTTGTACAAAATTGTGAATGTACTAATTGCCCCTAAAAGTTACACTTTAAAATAGTTAATGTTATGTGAATTTCACCTCAGTAAAAATACATCAATTGAGCATGGTCTGGAAAACTCAAATACTAAAGGTGTGAATTCTCCCAAATTGGTATACAGATTTAATGCGATTTCTGTCAAAATTTCAGTAAGAATTTTTGGAGATACAGACAACATTATTCTAAAATTTATATGGAAAAGAAAGGAACTAGAATAGTTATAGCAATCTTGAAAAAGAAGAACAAAGTGGGAAGAATCAATCTATCTGAGTTAAAGATTTATTATATACCTATAATCATCTAGATTGTTTGTCATTGATGGAATGATAGACACATAAATCAATGGAAGGGAAGAGAGAACCCAGAAATAGACCCACACAAATGGTACAAACTGATCTTTGACAAATGAGCAAAACTAAGTCAGTGGAGGAAAGATAGCATTTCAACAAATGATACTGAAGTAATTGAACATCCATAAGTCAAAAAAAAAAAAAAGAACTTTGACTTAAACTTCACACTTTATACTATAACCTCAAGATGGATCATGGACTTACATGTAATATGGTAAGCCATAAAACTTTCAGAAAAATAAAACCCAGGAGGAAACATTCAGGGTAAGGGGCAAGTGAAGAGTTCTTAGACTTGATATCAAAAGCATGATACATAAAAGAAAAAGAAAGATAAATTGTACTTCATCAAATTTAAATATTTGCTTTGCAAAAGACCCTGTTAAGAGGATGAGAAAACAAGCTACAGACCAAGAGAACATCTTTGCAAACCATATATCCAACAAAGGATATATGTAAAGAAATCTCAAAGCTCAATAGTAAACAAACAATCAATTACAAAAGGAACAAAAGACATGAACAGAAATTTCACCAAGAAAAGAAAAATAAGCAGAAAAATAAGCACATAAAAAGACACTCAATATCATTTATCCATTAAGGAAAGGCAAACAGTCACAATGCAATATTAGTACACACCTCTCAAAGTGCCTAAAAAAAATAGTGACAACAACAAATACTGACTGGATGTGGAGAAGCTGAATCTCCTGCACTTTGCTGGTAGGGATGTAAAATGGTATAGCCGCTCTGTAAAACAACTTGGCACTTTCTTAAAAACTAAACATGTGTTGGTGGGAATGTAAATGGATATAGCCACTATGGAGAACAGTATGGAGGTTCCTTAAAAAACTACAAATAGAACTACCATACGACCCAGCAATCCCACTACTGGGCATATACCCTGAGAAAACCATAATTCAAAAACAGTCATGTA
>NC_041234.1:26698782-26747674 GCF_002837175.3 Physeter macrocephalus | reverse complement strand
GGGTAAGCTGGGACAAAGTGAGAGAGTGTCATGGACTTATATACACTACCAAATGTAAAATCGATAGCTAGTGGGAAGCAGCCGCATAGCACAAAGAGATCAGCTCGGTGCCTTGTGACCACCTAGAGGGGTGGGATAGAGAGGGTGGGAGGGAGGGAGATGCAAGAGGGAAGAGATATGGGGACATATGTATATGTATAACTGATTCACTTTGTTATAAAGCAGAAACTAACACACCATTGTAAAGCAATTATATACTAATAAAGATGTTTAAAAAAAACCTAAACAGGTACCTTTCATATGACCCAGCAACTTCACTCCTGGGCATTTAATCCAGAGAAATGCAAACATATGTTCATACGAAAACCTATATATGGATATTTATAGCATATAAATTGACTAACTGAACTTGATCAAACTGTAAAACTTCTGTTCTTCAAAAGATATAGTAAGAAAATTAAAAGGGAAGCCACAGACTGGGAGAAAAAATATTTGTAAATAGCATATCCAACAAAAGACTTGTATCCAGAATATATAAAGAACTTTCAAAACTCAAGATTAGGAAAACAAACAACCCAATTTAAAAAATGGGCGAGGGCTTCCCTGGTGGCGCAGTGGTTGAGAGTCCGCCTGCCGATGCAGGGGACACGGGTTCGTGCCCCGGTCCGGGAAGATCCCACATGCCGCGGAGTGGCTGGGCCCATGAGCCATGGCCGCTGAGCCTGCACTTCCGCAGCCTGTGCTCCACAACAGGAGAGGCCACAACAGTGAGAGGCCCGCGTACCGCAAAAAAAAAAAAAAAAAAAATGGGCAGAAGATTTGAAGAGACACTTCACCAGTGAAGGTATTCAAATGGCGAAGAAACACACAAAAAGGAGTTCAACATTATTTGCTGTTAAGGGAATGCAAATCAAAGCCACAATATGCCACCATTACACACCCATTAGAATGGCTAACATTTTTAAAAAAATAATAATACCAAGTGCTGGCTAGGGTGCAGAGCAATTGGTGGGAATGCAAAATGGTCCACTCACTTTGCAAAATAGTTTGGGAGTCTCTTATAAAGTTAAGCATACCTACCATATGACCCATTGCTCCCATGCCTAGGTATATACCCCAGAGAGATGAAAACGTGTCCAAAGACTTGTATTCAGATATTCATAGCAGCTTTGTTAATAATAGCCCCAAATTGAAAAGACGTCAGGGACTTCCCTGGCGGTCCAGTGGTTAAGACCCCACGCTTCCACTGCAGGAGGCACAGGTTCCATCCCTGGTCAGGGAACTCAGATCCCGCAAGTCACGGGTGCAGCCAAAAAAAAAGAAAGGAAAAAGAAGGGACTCCAAATGTCAATCAACTGGTGAATGAATAAACAAACTATGATGTATTGATACATACAACAACATGGATGAATCCAGAAGTATTATGTTAAGTGAAAGAAGACAGACAAGAGAAGTCTGTGTGATATATTCGAATGACATTCTAGAAAAGTCAAAACTATAGTGACAGAAAGCAGGTCAATGGATGCCAAGACTGTGGGCAGGAGACTGATTGCAAAGGGCCACATGGGAGCCTTTTGGGATGTTGCAGGTGTTCTAAATCATGACTGAAGTGGTGGTTACATGACTATAAATTTGTCAGTATCCATTCAGTTTTACACTTAAAATTGGCTAATTTTAGTGCATGTACATTGTATGTCAATTAAGCTGATTAAAAAAAATCAATAGGAGTCTCCTGATGTGATGCTCTGAGAAGACACAACACTACCTATGAAGTTTTTCTAACAAAAATATTTAACTAGGATCTACTCTTGAATAAACTCTCAGGCTAGCCAGATTGTGAGACAGTCTATGCGACAACCGGCCTGAAATATTGAAAAACTGTCAGTATCATGAGAGACAAAAGAAGGAGACTAAAGGGCCACAAGAACTAAATACAATGTGTAATCCTTGATTGAATTCTATATTAGGAAAAGGAAAACTATAAAGAATATAATTGGGACAATTGGGGAAATTTGAGTATGGACAATTTATTAGTTAATAGTACTACTGTATGAATGTTGTTTCCCAAGTATTTTGTTTATGTAAGAAGATGCTCTTGTTTTTAGGAGATACATGGTGAAGATTTTGGGGTGAAGTTCAAGTGTCAAAATGATTGCATCTATCAAGTGGTTCAGGAAAACAAAACAAAACAGAGAGGGGGAAGGGGAAGGGAGGGGAAGGAGAACGTATAAAAAGTTAAAGGAACTATAAACAATTGGTGAATATAGGTGGAGAGTATATGGGTATTCATTGTATTATTCTTTTAATTTTTATGTAGTTTTGAAACTTTTCAAAGTGAAAATTTGAGAAATAAACTTGGTTTGAGACTTTGAGATTGCAAGTTTTAAATCAAGATTTTTAAAAAATGCATATTCAGTCATATGCTCTCGCTAGAAATATTAATAAACTGACAGAACAAAGTGTTTTTGTACCTTTAACAAACAAAAGTTTTCAATGTAGAAAAATTCAGTGGGAGAAGATACACATTATTCAATACATTCGTTAGAAGAACAGCTCTTTGGAAAAGAAACCTATATAGCCCACCTGAACATTAATTATACGTGGATTAAAGTTCACTGTCAAAATTCAAACCATAAAAATTGAACATTTATTGACTAAGTATATCCTTTGTACTTGGAGAAGACTTTCCAAGTATAAAAGACGTTGAAGGGAGCAGGAAAAGATTAATAGATTTGATAATGAAATTAAAACTTTTGGAACATTGAAAACATAACATTAGACAATAAATAGTTTAAGCAGATACAACAAATGATGGCTTATCAGATTTATCTTCAATATGTAAAAAGAATATCATACACATTTGATAAGGAATATTCTAGGACTAATGGAAAATTAAGCCAAGAATTCAGTCACAAAACAGAAATAAAAATGGCTGACAAACCTAAAATTGTATTTAACCTTAAATGGAGTCAGAGAAATATAACTGGAATACTATAATGAGTCTATTTCTATGAAATCAATGTCATAAATTTTTTAAAGTGGTAATTTCCCTATTGCTGAGGAAAATGGGGAATCCATACTTTCTCTCATTTCTGGTGGTACAAGTTTTCTAAAAAGCAATTGGAGACTATCTATTTAGAGCCTTAAAATATCCATACTCTAGTAAGGCAACCTAAGGAAATAATCAGAGATGCAGACCAAGATTTATACACTAAGTTAATCTTTGTAACATTATGTAAAATAATGAAGATATGGAAATAGCAGAAATGGCCTGTGATTAGGGGTTGATTAAATCCATTTCAGTACGTACAAGAAAACAATATGATGCAGCGATTAAGAAGCATTATGAAGCATTTTTTAATGACATGAGGAATTACTTAAGATATAAATACTAAGGGAAAAAAATCAGAGTTCAAAATTTTATATCAAGAAAATCTCAACCGTTTAAAAATATATGCTTAGAAAAGAGTTTGAAGGAAATAGTCTATAATGTTCACAGTAGTTATTTCTGGGTAATAGGACTTAATTGATTTTTCACTTTTCCTTTGCACTTTTATAGATTCATATTTTCTTCAGAATATATGTTTGACCTATATTAGGAACACTGACAACATTATTAATAAGAAGAGACGTGGTCTCTGCTCTCAGTTGGAGAAGGAAAGACTGCACCTAAACCTTGCTGGATCAGCCCTGGGGCCATCTTGTCCAACTTGTCCCGTTCAGGATTCCCTTCTGTGATACCCCTGCCCATTGATCCCTCATCTGCCACGGAACACTTCCCGGGCTGGGGAAGGTGGGGAGGGCACAGATAATTTCAGGCAACCCATTTACTGCATAGACAATTCTGATGGTTTGGGAGTTCCTCTCTATTGAGCTGAAATCAAAATCTTCTAAATGTAATATAACGTCCCCTCACTGCCCTTGGGCCAGCTAAGGGTGAAGGTACTACCCTTCACCTCCAAATATCCAAATCCAACCATAGAGGACTCCACCGCAACTATTCTTCCTGTGTCCCAGTTTTCAGACCCTTTGAGATCATGGACACCCTAACCACACTACTCAAAGTGTGGTCTGTGGACCAGCAGCATGGACATCACTTGGGAGCTTGTAGGAAGTTAGACCTCTGAATGAAATCTGCATCTTAACAAGATCCTCAAGTGGTTTGTGGGCACGTCGGACTTGAAGAAGCACTGACCTTGAGGAGAACACATTCTCATTTGTCAGCATTTCATTTAATAGGTTCTCTCCAGACTGAAGAATATTCCAGTATTTTTGAGGTATACAAAGTGATTGTTAGCTCTTCTGATATGTCCATTCATCATGGAAACCAATATTTATGGAGCTTGTAGCTTTATGCAAGCCACTGTTGTCAGGCACTGTTAAGTGGAAGACAGATGTGAAAAATTAAATCACTGCAAAGATCTAAGAGTTTCAGGCCCCAGTGGAAGAGTTGTTGTGAGACATAAGTGATAAATGGCAAAAAGATGATATGGACAATGATGGCTGTTAAGACTAAGAGATCATCTGAGAACAGGCAAGTTACAGAGGAGTGAGCTTGTATCTGGGCTTGTAACGATTAAATGCCCCTGGTAAGGGGCCACACTGTTATCAGCTCATTTCTGGGTATCGTCATGTGGATTTGTGCTCTAGGACAGGGGTTCTCCAATTTTGAGGAGTATCAGCCTCACTGGAGGGCTTGTTAAGACACAAATTCCTGAGCTGCTCAAATTGTCTGAGTTTCTCATCCAGTGGATCTGGAGCAAGGCCCGAGAATGTGCATTTCTAACAAGTTCTCAGGTGATGCTGACGCTGCTGGTCTGGGGAATGACACATTTGAGAACCACTAATTTGGAGGAAATAGCATGGGTCTTGGAGCCAGTTTTTGTTCTGCTACTTAATTTAGGTGGCAAGTAACTTTTTCTTTTTCAGGTTTCTCTTTGAGGAGTAGAGAATTATAATGCCGATTTTACAAGTGTTTGGGGCAAGTAAAGGAAATAAAGGTCTATGAAAGCACCTTAATACATTGCCTGGTATATTGCAGGTACTACTAGTTTAACTTAGTTTCCATTCCCTTCCCCAGAGTAATCTCAATTGACGGTGTTAACTGCAACATCTTGGGGAGCAAAGGAATAGTGTTTTGGGTGTGAAGGGCGCCTGGCAGTGGGCACAGGCCCTTTGTGGAGAACCTGGGGGTGAGCCTTTATACCATTGGCACAAATTGGTTAGTGTCTTTTGTGTGGCTGTTCTGGCTGTTTATTACTCTGATGGCATTCATATTGCCTGGCAGTGCGTAAAAACGAAGATACGTCAAGGCTTAGAGAGACCAGTGCCATTCCAGGTAGTATAGTGCCTAAAGGAATGATTTGAGAAATTGGAAACTAGAACTTAAATTTCACCAGGGAAAGGTAAAAATCTATTTCTAACTTATTAGAACTGAAAATTCTAAGGTAACTTCCTTAGACCTTTTTATTTTTAGGAAATTCAAGCAAGCCTATATATTTGGAAGAATGTGAATGTAGACCTTTCTCCTTTCTCTAATAGGGATCTTCAAATGTCAACACCATGAACAAAATGATTTGGCAACTGAACCTGTGTATCCCCATCACAACTTCTTTGGGAAGTACTAGAATCCTTAAAACTCTGAGGTGTTTTTATTCAGGTGCATTTATTCACTTGAATTTTATTGTTCACACTAACAGGATACATTAAGAAAAAGAAGACCTCTCTATGTGATCCCCAAATTGACATGGGAAATTGATGGATTCTCCTTGTGCCACCATTTGTCCTTGACTCTTTATTGGAATTTGTGTATTTAGCTTATAGATGATAGCTAATTAATCACATAGCAAACTTGTGAAGATTAAGACATAGAACAGGTACATTTTGGTGGATGTGGAGGGAAGAAAGGATCATTCTAAAGCAGAAGTCATTGCCCGGTTGAGTTTGGGACACTTAGGGTTTATCTTCAGGACATCTGAAGGAAGGACATCAAGCAGGAGAATGAGATAGGAAAGGGGGCAAAGTTTTTCCACCCTGCAGTCTCACTTGAGACTAGACTAGGGCCTGTTCTTGTTTCTTTACCGTCTCAATAGCTGTACTTTAACAGAGAAAACATGTCACCTCCCAGATTATGTGTCTTTACTGGCTCCACTGGTTGCCTTCTGGATCAAATTTAAACTGCCTATTTCAAGAGCAGCCAGGATCCCTTCACTCCAGTGGTGCATTGTATAAATAGCCATCATGGGCAATTAGTGTCTCTGATTTTATTCCCTCTAAATAATGTGGTTGAGTGATGTTTAATATATTTCCGTTTTTCTCTCCCCAAATCATGTCAAGTAAATTATGTTTTCGTATGCCTTGCAAAGTTCATGCATATATCACTTCAGCTGTGATTAAAAAGGATAAAGGGGTTAAAAAAAAAAAAAGGATATGAACCAGCCACTCACTAACATTTCATGAGCTTAAGACTGTTTCGGTCAGAAGATTTCCTTAGGAAAAAAATTCTATTTTTTTTTTTTACAGAAGACATTTTATTTTTATATAGTGTATATTAAGTTACTATATAACATTAAATGGAAATTTTTGATTGTTTATTTTTCTTGTCTTTTCTTGCCCACCCACACACACCAGTGTGACACATCCTTGTTGCCCGGAATCACTTTAAGCCATCCATAACTCTGCACTCCCATAACCCCAATAGCAGAACAAGAAGTCTGAAAATCAAGGGAGAGAATATCACCTTGTTGGGTTCTCAAGAAATTAACAACATCTGAGGCTCAGTGCCTGAGGCAAAGACTGACTGAGAAGGAGGGGGTTCTAACAGCACTTGGAAGGGGCAGCATGTCACCTAAGTGCCAGGGTATGGTCACAGTAACCGTACCCACGAGTGCTGTGCCAACCCTTCTTTACCAGCCTGTGCTCTAAGACTTACCATTTGGGCAACAGGATGATGTAATTCCACTATTTCATCTTGCATTCGATTGTGTTTCATAATCACTGCAGGGCAGGTGGCCACCACTGGCCTACAGGCCAAAAGGCTCAAAATTTGTCCCAAAGGATGACTTCAAAAGACTGCCTGCAGACACCCCCTCAGCTGCTTTGTCAGCACCACCCCACCCTGCAGCGTCTTTCCTTAGTGCTCATGGCCCCCTTGGTGCTGCTGTTTCTACTCACCACCTGCCCCTGGGCTCCTTAACTTTGTCTGGTCATACAGACTTGTGTGCTACTGAGCTGATGATCACCCAGCCTACTGCCAACCTAAGCCCTAAAGCATCATTTCAGCCCCATCCAAAACTCTGTCTTCCAGAGAGCCAGAGCAGGAGAACGCAGGCTTGGGCCCTTCTGCACAGGAGAAGAGATGTGTGAAAGAACTGGGTATGAAGAGGACTTGTAGGGTAGAAGCTGATGGTGGCTCATCAAAGAACACTCAACAGTCACCATTTGCATGTACTCTGACCTGATGGCTTCCTACTTCAAGTATCTAGGGCTTTGCCTGAGTGCTTTCTCTGGCCTCCACAGTGACCTAGATTTGTATAGGGGCACGCCGGAAGTGACAGGCAGTTGATGGGTCTAGAGGTGGCCCTCAACGAAAGACTGACAGAAATTGGTGGATAATTCCCCAGGTACTTCAGCTCTTGGGCAGGATAGCTCTGAGGTGTTCTCTATGCAGTCCTCCAGAGGCCCCCAGTGAGATTGGATCCCAGTTGCCCACAGCAGTAATCTTCTCTTTAACTCTGTATTGGTTTCCTTTTTTTCCCTGTCTTACTTACTGCCTCCTACGCTATTGCTTCCTGGCATTACCCTTCAAATCCTTGTCTCTGGGTTTGCTTCTGAGGGAACCCAAGCTGAAAGCTAAAACATGGGATGTGTGAGGTTGTGACAGCACACATCAGCTGGGACCCCGGTGGGGAGGCCCTAAATGTCATGTTGAGTTGAGACTTTATTCCATGGTGACTGGGTGGTGAGTGCTTGATCAGACTCCTATGCTAGAGGATCATTCTGGAAACAGGGAGAAGAATGGATAAGAGCAGTGGTTCTCAAAGTGTGGTCCCTGGTCCATGAATATAAGAATCATCTAGAAACTTTTAATACTGCAAATTCTTGCTTCCACCTCAGACCTGCTGTATCAGACAATCTGAGAGTGAGGCCCAGAAACCTGTGCTTTAATAATCATCTCCCCCCCAGGTAAAACTGATGCCCCTAAAGTTTGAGAACCACTGGATTAGAGAATGGAGGAGAAGCTAGCAGCATGAAGACCATTTATCAGGCTGTAGTGAGAGTCCTAGTGAAAGACTATTAAGGTCTGAACTATAAGTTTTGATTCCCTTCTCCCCATTCTTTTTGCCTTGGACTTTGTTCTGCATTCAGAGTGTGCTTAATAAATATTTTGGCCTGATGTTTCCCATCCCATTATCAAATAAGTGGGAGCAACAATGAGAGGGTCAGGGGTGGAGAGAGGTGGGGTCAGGTGACGTGTGGTTCATATGAGGTTCAGCCACCACGGACCACATGGCATTTCCAGCATTATTCCTTTCTCAGTTCTAGGGACAAAGTCTTCCCCTAAAGAAGTTGGGGCATTGGCCAAAGCTGATGTCTTCTTTAAGATATCAGCAGCTACTCCCTTTTCAGAAATCAAGATCCCATGACTTGTGTGTATGGAACCTGAGAAGTATTGTAAATCCGAGTATGAAATCCCCATAAATGGAGCAATAAAAGCTTTTTAACAGAAATTACTTCCTGAGAAAGGGAACATTGTGTGTGGACAACAGGAAGGGATAGAGTTCTGGGAACATGAATGGGAGGTTTCCTGCTAAGTGGCCTCAAATCCTAAATTAGTTTGTGTTAGTTTGAGACCTAATCCATATTATTATTATTTGTTATTGCTTGAAAACCTTTTTTTTTTCTTTTATTTTCAGAGTCAGCTTGACCAGGGTCTTTATAAGTCATGACTTTCAGAACCCCTTAATTATGCCCTGCCACCTTGTCCAAAGGCATCCCAGACCCTCAGTGCCTGCTTATGGAGCTGTGGGAACTCAAAGTCCCCCAATGGTCCCCAGGGCTGGGGTGGGTGAGGGAGACGTGGTTGGCAATGGCCCATCCCACTGGGATACCACCTCCCAGAACAACAAGGCCTTTGACTGAGGCCTTCACTGGAAACTGGATGACATTCTTTGGGCCAAAAGGAGCAATTGGAAAGGTAGTTTTGTGGGTTGGATTCTAAGCCAGAGTTGAAACTAGGCTGTAGCAAGGCTGAAAGAAACCTGGCAGAGGAGGAAAAGGCCCTCCCGGTGCCAGGAACTGCATAAACCCAAGACCAATCAAACAGAACCAGTGTGGTGAGGAAATATTTCTGACTGGCAAAGATGGCTCCACTGTCTAGTGATTTACCGTAAGTGGTAACGGCCAACCTCCTGCTTGGTGGAGAGTGGCCTGTTGAAGAAGAGCCTGGCTGGAAGGATTGCTGTGTTATTTCTCTTTGACCTGGAAAAAAAAAGTATGCCTCTTCAAGAGGAACTAAAGAGGGGAGATCTTTTGTGATTGTAAAACCTTAAAAGGACATTGTATGCCCTTCTTAACCAGACAGATTGACTTATTGCTTGAGCTATGTTGCATAAAATTAATGAAAATAAAGATGTACACGGACAAGAATTTACTAGGCATATGGATACTTTTTCATTAACAAAGAAAAATAATTAGCTTGAAGAGCAGGCTACGGTTGGCTACACCAAGGGATTTTTCAGGGTTGCTTTGTAGATTAAATATAAAGCTGTTGTAAAATGACTAAGTGCAAAACCTCATATCAGATTGAAAGACTAATGGGGCCAGTGTTGGCCCTGGGCTGGAGAGAACAAATCCGCAGGGCCAACTCGGCCCTTTGAAAGCTCCCATAGCAGAGGGGCCACTGGTTGTGACCATTTCTCTCCACTGAGTCCTTGGCTTTTGCAGCATTGTTTCTGGTTGTCATAACAACCAGCTGTGGAATGATCTGTCTGGATACTGAGTAGCCTACTCAGTTCAGTCATTAAAAACTAACTCAGATTTTAACTATTTCAGTGTGTTTCATGACGGACATGAACAAATCTGACAGCCATTGGCTTGATTGCTTAGTTATCAACGGGAGAGGCCGGTCAAAGAACCAAGGAAAGGGTCCCAGAGATTGGCTAGTCCAACTTCTTCTTTTTCCAGAACTGGGGCCCAGAGGGGGGCAAGTAACACCCAAGTCACCTGGCTAGTATAAGGTAGAAACAGAATGAGACTCCCAGGCCAGAGCTCCCCACCTCTTTCTACCATCTGGTCAACCCAAAGCACCTACTCTTTATTCACAGAAACAAAGCAAAGCTATGCTTTAAAATTCTGCGTTTTTTTCCAACAGAAGTTAATCCTCCAAAGACATATCTTAATTAAGGTAGCATAAGAAAAATAGCAGCAATAACTATAAAAATGATGCAAGATAAATATGGGCATACTTTGCAGCTTAATTTATTATGACTTTAAAAGGGTTGCAAGAGCTCGCCTTGCTTCTGTGAAACATGGTACATTTTTGCAATTCCCTTCAGTTATAAATTGATATAGGCCATTAGGGATGAGGCTAATGGTGGATGAAGACTATCTCATGGGGAATATGCAGCACCTGAGAAAATGAACAGCTGTGGTGTATGGACCCCCAACCAGTTCTACAAATGACACAATGTGTCACAAAGCTAGTCCCCACAGAGGCATATTAATTTCTAATAAATAAACCCAGCCACTTAAAAAAAAATTTGCTTTCCTCTATAAGCATGTTCCCATGTCGCTTTATCCAGAGGAGTTTTGGTATAGGTATCAAGGAGCTGTATAGGCCCATCTTAAGCCAACCTGGGTGAATGCTCTCTGCTGACACTTGGCTCTTCCCTCTTGGAAAGCCTAAATTCCCAGCTGAGACTATGTGCTAATGAGAAGAAAAGCTAACGTATTTGCAGGCTACCCATTCTGAGCATACCCCCAAAATTTCCCTTTCAGAAATATAAGAAAGCCTCAGAAACTTTCTAATTCCCAGTGCAACAAAGTAAAATCCGGGGAGTTTCCGGGGTAATAGCATTAGTTGAAACAATATATCAGGGTTTTTTTTTCTCCCTTGTACAGGCATACAAGGTTGCTGAGAGAGGATTGAGGGAGTTTAGCAGTTTACTGGGAGAGGCTTGAGATAAAAGACAAACCTCATGCCCCTACAGATTTCTCGTTAGAAATGTAATCACATTGAAACTGAAAAACCAAGGCCAAATCTTAGACTTAACAATGGCTTTATGGACTCAGAAAAGCAAGGCTACCGCATGTCTGAGGACTGAATGTGCGTGCTGTTTTCCTGCAGACTGAATCAATCTCTGGGCAAGCCATACCTGGGTGAGCTGCTGACTTCAAAGCCTCCATCCCCCACCGCCATCCCCAACCCCAGCGTGGTTTCACTCTTCTTTAGTACTTTTTAGATTTAAATGTCCAGTCCTGCCTTTCCACACCCAGGAAAGTAAATGTAGCCTCCCTTTGTGTGAATAATAATAATAATAGTATCCCACAATAATTTAACACAGAAGGATGAACGTGCATCTGGTGTTAAGAATTTTGACTTATTGCATCAGTCCTGGCCTCCCAAATAACTCTCGTTGCCTGCTTACACACACACACACACACACACACACACACACACACACACACACTCATGGCCAAAGATAAGCACTAAATGATTGGAGGTGGATGTGCCCCTGGAGAGCCACATTGTACCTGCTAGGCAGCTGGGTGTATCACATCATACCAGGTGATCATCTGGGCTGCCTGGAGTCTCTTGAGTGTAAAAGGAACTGCCATTTGTAATACCTTCCATTGAATGGAAGGTTAGTTTGATTTTTCTCACTTTATTTCAATAAGAGAACAATTGACTAGGTAATCAGCTAATGATAAATCACAGTAATGGCCGATGTACCAAAGCTTGGTCCAGTCCAGAGGTGAGGCTGATGTAGGATACAAACAAAACATACAACTTATTTACTATAAATTAATTTCTCCCTAAAAATCGTCAACATCTCTCTGAAGCCATCTCCCTTTTATTAGAACAACCGTGACACAGTTTTCAGAAAATGGGATCAGGACCATAAATAAGCTAGTAAGCCACCATTTGTGACCCCAAGAAATACAAGATGGTGTCGTGTCTTTCACAGGTAGTTCAACATAGAGGGTGGTTTTCTCCAAGTGAGAGGAAGAATAGGTAAGAAGGAGTCTGTTCCTTCAAATTCATTGCAATTTTGTATTGGTCATGCAGGAAGCTGGCTACTGTAGGATCAGTGGTTGAAATAGGAAACAATCTTGACTGATCATTGATTTCCTTATCTTAATTGAGAGGATATCATATATGGAATTGTAAGGGAGGAAAAATAATTTTCCCTCTACCCTTTTAGGTTCTTGGATAAGACCATCCTTTTATTAAAAGACAGATTAACAGGAGAAAAACAAACAGAAGTTTAATAACATGTATACCTCTTATATAAATGGAAGATACCCAGGAGAACTGAGTAACTCTCCAAAATGGCCCAAGCCACCACCTTAAATACCATCTCCAGCTAAAGCAAAAGAAGATGTTGTGTGTTTGGGGGTGTGGGGGGTGTGAGGGGTGCAGGGGCCAGGTATGGGTGGTTATCAGGAAAAGCACAGTAAACAAGGGTAAGGTTGTTATACACATTCAAGTCAGTTGCCATCTTCATTGATAAGCGTTTCTAGAGATTTAGTCATCCTTCTCTTCCTGGCACATAGAGGGGCCCACCCTTACAAATGGAAATTTGCCTTATAAATATAAATATCTCTTACAAAATGGTAACTTTTATTGGTTTTCAAAGCTTCTCCCATGTCTGCTGGTTTTTAAAAAAATAACCAGCTCAATTTGACTTTATTTTTTTATATGGTTTGAGAAAGTAGTCCAGTACGATTCTTTTGCATGTGGCTGTCCAGTTTTCCCAACACCATTTATTGAAGAGTCTGTCTTTTCCCCAATGTATATTCTTGCCTCCTTTGCCATCGATTAATTAACCATGTAAGCGTGGGTTTATTTCTGGGCTTTCTGTCTTGTTCGATGACCTATGTGTCTGTTTTTATGCCAGTACCATACTATTTTGATTACTATAGCTTTGTAGTATAGTCTGAAGTCAAGGAGCATGAGTCCTCCAGCTCCATTCTTTCTCAAGATTGTTTTGGTTATTTGGTGTCTTTTGTGTTTCCATATAAATTTTAAAATTATTTGCTCTAGTTCTGTGAAAAATGGCCTTGGTATTTTGAAAGGGATTGCATTGAATTTGTTCTACTTAGCATCTCACTTAATTCCCCCCACAACCATAGGAATTATCCAAAGGCAAATTCTCAGTCTTCATATTACTTATTGCCAGTAATTGACCCAATGGATCACTTCCTCCTACTTGAAACACTGTTATTAGCATCCAGGACACTCGGTTCTCTGAGTTTTCATCTTATCTCTGGTCTTCTCATTCTTCCTCATTTACCCGACTTCTAATTGTTGAGTGCCCCAGGCCTCAGTTCTTGGACCCCTTCTCTTTTCTATCTAAACCCACTCCTTTGGTGATCTCATTTAATCTGAATAATTGTTTCAATATCATAACTATCCAATCTAAATGGTTGAAATATCATAAATATCATGCATGCACACACACATAAAATTCCCAGAATTTCCAGGGCCGACCAAGATAGAGTAAGCTTACTTAGTCTATCTCTCCCACTGATGACAACTGAAAAGTCTGGACAGAATATACAAAGCAACTACCTGATGACTCTGGTAAGTAAACAATAGCAATCAAAACTGGAAGAACGACCAGTACCAGGGAGATTCCTTTTCTTTTTTCCTTCTTGTGTCTCTGGACTTGATATGAGGGTAGCCTAGAGATCTGAGTCACAGAATTTTGAAATAGGGGTGGGCACCCAAAACTCCAATAGAAATCCCACTCTTTCTGGCCAGAGGATTGGAGAAAGAGATCCCTGAGAGCCAACAGTAAGTGTGTGAGGGGGGAAATCCTCATTTTTTGCTTTTTTCTCTTTTTGTCTCTCCTGGCTTTGTCTTGGAGGCCAACCCCAGTTGCGGATCTGTACTGCTGTGGTGACAATGTTGGTCACCACATTGTGGTGGTGCACCAACAGGTGGTGCAGATACCTGAACCTTGTCTATCTGACTAGTGGAACCAGAAAAAGGAATCCCTGTGTGTGAAGAGTTTTGGAGGAAACCCCATTATTTTTTTTCTGGCTGCTTCACCCTGAGGGTGGCTCCAGTGACCGAGAATTGTAAGACAGTGTGGTGGGGGAGGGAGGGCTAAAAGTCTGAGAAAAATCCATTTTTCTGGCCAAAGGAATTGGAAAAGGGGGATCTTGGGAGCCAGAGAATGTGGAGAAAAATCCCAGAGAGAAAAGAATTGGAAAAAGGAATCCCTCTAATTCTGTGTATGAACTAACACAAATCCTGGGCTCACCCCCAAGCTGTGCATGAGCAGCACAGACCCAAAAGGAGCAGAGTAAAATCTCTCAGAACTGAGCTGGGATACAAACCACTCCCAAGTCCCAAACACACTCCTGAGTGTCACATATACTGGGCAGTAAAAACAATGGCATTGAATCCTGAAATGATATTTGAACCACCGCCCACAGAAAGCAGGACAAAACTTATGGTCTTAACCTAAGGTGTTTACTTCCTGCTAAAACAACAACAAATCTATTGACATTCCATTCTCAAGAGGATTTTAGCAGGACCCAGTCTCAGAATATAATAGTCAATATGTCCAGAAAGAAATCTAAAATTATTTAACATACAAAGAACCAGAAAAATCTGACCAATTCTCAAGAGAAAGAACAATAAACAGATGCCAACACCATGATGATCCAGATGTTTGAATTAGCAAAGACTTTCAAGCAGCTATCATAACCATGTTCCATGAAGTAAGGGTGAACATTCTTGAAATGAATGGAAAGATAAAAACTCTCAAGAAGGAAGTAGAAACTATTAAGGAAAGAACCAAATTGAAATTTTAGGACTGAAAAATACGATACCTTAAAATTTAAAAAAAATCACTGGCTAACTTCAACAGTAGAATAGAGATGATAGAGGAAAAAGTAAGTGAATCTAAAAATAGGGAATTAGAAATTATCCAATCTGGAGAACTAAAAGAGGATTAAAATTAAAAAGGAAAGTAGAGATTCAACAAATGCTGCTGGAAAAATTGGACACCCAATATGCAAAAGAGAATGTACCTAGACCGTACCTCAAGGCTTGTAAAAAATTAACTAAAAATGGTTCAGAGAAAAAAGTGAGTGACAAAAAGACAGGAAGTGGGAGCTGGGGAGCGCCTCGTGCTTTTGCCCGATAATAATTACGTTTATTACAGACCAGATATATTCAGGCACCGCGATAGACATTTTACATTATGTGACCTTTAATTCAACAGTTTTTTAAGGTACTATTATCTTCACGTTACAGATGACTCAACCAAGACCTAAAGACAAAATGCCAGATCAAGCTTCGAATCCAGGTCTTTAATTTAAAAGCATATACTATTTACCAGAGGGAGGCTTCTGAGATACCGGTAAAGTTTTATGTTTTGATCTGGGTGGCGGTTACTTGTTTTTTTTCAGTTTATGCTTTGTAAAAATTAATTGAGCTGCACGCTTACGTTTTGTGAACTTTACAGCATATATGTTATATTTCAATAAAAAGTTTTTAAGGACCTGAAAAAAAAAAATGGTTCAGAGACCTAAATATAAAACATGAATCCATCAGACTTTTAAAAGGAGATAAAGGAGAATATCTTTGTGACCTTGATTTAGGCAATGAGTTCTTGGATATGAAACCAAATCATGATCTGTAAAAGAAAAAAAATGATAAACTGGGATTCATCAACATTTAAAACTTTTGGGACTTCCCTGGTGGTCCAGTGGTTAAGACTTCACCTTCCAATGCAGGGGGTGCAGGTTCGATCCCTGGTCGGGGAACTGAGATCCCACATGCCTTGTGGCCAAAAAACCAAAGCATAAAACAGAAGCAATATTGTAACAAATTCAATAAAGACTTTAAATGGTCCACATAAAAAAAAAAACTTAAAAAAAATTTAAAACTTTTGCTCTGCCAAAAACACTTTTAAGAGAATAAAAAAACAAGCTACAGGCTTGGAAAATATATTTACAAATCACATATCTGACAAAGGACTTGTAAGCAGACTATATAAAGAATTTTCCATACTCAACAGTATGAAAACAACCCAATTAAAAATGGGCACAGATTTTAATGGGATACCTCACCAAAGAAGAAATTTGTATGGAAAATAGCACATGAAAAGACGCTCAACATCATTATTCATTAGGGCAAAAGGCAAATGAAAACCACAATGAGATACTATTACACACACCTGTTAGAGTGGTTAAAAATAAATTTAAAAAATAATTTAAAATCTGATATTGCTGTGGGAAACACAAAATGGTACAACCACTTTGGAAAACAGTAGGCAGTTTTGAAGTCATATACTTACTGGATGAGCCAGCAGTCCTACTCCTCATTATATATTCAAGAAATCTGAAAACTTTTGTTTACACAAAAGACCATGAATGTTTATACTAGCTTTATCATAACTGCTAATAAGGGGAGACAACCCAGATGTCCTTCAGTGGGTCAATGGGTGAACAAACTATGGTACATCCATACAGTGGAATTGATAAACACGACATGGATGAATCTCAAATACATCGTGCTGAAAAAAGAAACCAGATTCAAAATGCTACATACCATGTGATTTTATTTATATGAATTATGGAAGAGGCAAAACTCTAGGGATGGAGAATAGATCGGTGGTTGCCAAGGGCTGGAGATGAGGGGTGAGTCTGAGTACAAAAGGGTGACATAAGGGATTTTATTAGGATAATGGAACAGTTCTGTATCTTAACTGTGGTGGTGGTTATATGACTATGTATTTTTCGAAGCTCATAAAACTGTACAACAGAAAGCAAGAATTTTTCTGTAAGTTAAGAAATAAAGTAAAAAATTTTTCCATATGTATATCTCCAGATCAGAAATGTCCCCTTCAGTCATATATCTATCTGATATCTGCACTTGGATGTTTAACAAGCATCTTAAATCTAACGTGTCCTAAAGCAAACTCTTGATCTTTTCCCCAAAACTGGTTCCATCTACAGCCTTCCCCAACTCAGTTCCATTCTTCTAGTTGCTCAGGCCAAAATGCTCGGAGCCATTCTTGACCTCCCTCTTTATCTTATATCCCATATCCAATCTACCATAAATCCACTTTTTTCTATGCCTCAAAAACATTCAGAATCTCATTTCTTCCACTCCTATCAACCTGGTCCAAGCCATCATTGTTTTGCAATGACATTACCCCTAGACTCACTGCTTGTGTTGGGCACAGAGATGTGCCACCCAGTTGCCTCTTCCAGGAAAGACTTGCTGTTCCTCTGTGGGAAGCGCCATCAGCAGAGAGCCTTCAGCTGTTAACTCCTTCAGAGTCCGCTTCAGCTGCAGACTCCCATCACTCCTGCCACTCCAAAGACACAAGCTTCCTGGCTCTTTCCCAAGCAGACAGGCAAAAGACCTGCCTCAGAGCCTTTGCACCTGCTGTTCTCTTGCTTAACCACTTCTTTGATACCCTCTGTGTTAATCTCCTAGGGCTGCCATGAAAAACACCACGAGCTTGGTGGCTTAAAACAAAAGAAATTGATTCTCTCATAGTTCTGGAGGCCAGAAGTCTGAAATCCAGGTGCCACAAGGCCATGGTCCCTCTGAAGGCTCTAAGAGAGAATCCTTTCTTGCCTCTTCCAGCTTCTTTGGTCCAGGCGTTTCTTGGCTTGTGGCTGTATCACTCCAATCTTTGCCTCCATCTTCTCATGGCTTCTCTGTGTCTGTCTTCCCCCCTTCTCTCTTACAAGGACACATGCCATTAGATTTAGGGCCCACCCGGATAATCCAGGATGATCTCATCTCAAGAACTTTAACTTAATCACATCTACAAAGACCATTTTTCCAAATAAAGTCACATTCATAGGTTCCTGGATTAGAACACGGACATAACATTTTGGGGGCCACCATTCAACCCACTCCACCCTCTTAGCTCACTCCTTCACTTCCTTCAAATCTTTCCTCAGTGTATGACCTCCCCACCCCCAACCCTACTTAAAGTGGAAACTTCCCTACTGCCATCCCCTTCCCTCCTTAATTTATCTCCGTAGCACTTATCACCATCTGATATGTTGTATATTTTACTTCTTTATTCTTTATTATTATATTAAGCCTCCCTCTCCATTAGAATCAGCAAGGGTTTTTAAATCTGTTGTATTCACTGCTGTACCCCCATCCCCTAGAACAATGCCTGGTGCAGTAATAGTGTTGAATGAGTAATAATCCCTATTTTACAAATGCTTAAGCAGGCATAGAGAGATCAAGTAATTTGTCCAAATGTGGCATGTCAAAGCACGTTTCTCACACCAAAACCCATGCCTCTAATGTGATGACAAACCATCAGGACCAGGACAATTTCCTACTGTGGCAGTGACCTCCAGGGACATCTGTTGTCTCAGGGTTGAGGAAATATTGAATTGACTTCTTACCCTTAGACTATCTGGAATACATGAAGTACTTCCCACATCTAAAGGTCTTTTCTGTTCTCAGTGTCTCTCGATAACATTCTCTGTTAAAGAAGTTTTCCCTTCTAACTAACCTAACTCTTTCATGTGGCAGTGGAGGTTCACTTCTTCTTCTGTCCTGAGTGGCAAGAGAGAGCAGCTGCTCTTTCCAGCCCCCTTGCATTTGGAGATTATTATCAAGTCGCCCTGTGGGCATTAGTTGTCCAGACAAAACACGCCAGACAAGTTCTTTTAGCTTTTTCCAGAAATCTCATTTTATAGTTTCCCTCGTCTCCCTTCTCCCCTTCCCTGCAATGGGTTTCTGATAAAATGCAGGATGAGATTTTTGGCTTGTAGCATGCACTGCCCTTAGGTGATGTTCTATAAATAATGAATGGAACAGAACAACATTTGCAAAAATGCATGTTTTGGCACAAATTCAATTAATGGTATTGGCACTTGCTAACTTAGCAAATAAATGCATTTTCCCTGGCACCCAACGCTGGTTTCCAGCTCTTAATGCTTATTTTCTGGGAGTTCTATTTACAAACTGTACTTTCATAAATAGCAGAGAATGTTCAGAGGGAGAAGGGAGAGGCAAGTGATTGTCCCACCCAATTCCCAGGTAGGGAGACTGAGGTGGGAAGGGACTCTGCCCCTCCAGGATGGATGGACAGCCTGGGGCTTCCCATAGTGGGTCACACTGATTCATAAAGCTCCAGAGGCCAAAGGCATTTGCTCATTCCATCATGCAAGCTGCTCTGGAAAGCAAGGCCAGATAAAATCCAAGCCGATGTTTGGATGGACATTATTCTGTGCTCCGTCAGCCAGATTCTCAGCCTATGAAGCTTTGTGGCAATGTGTGTGGAGCCTCATCTCAGGCTAGTTGATGGGAATTTCTACAATAAGTGAAGCTGAAGCCAAATTCTCAACCAATATAACTCTGTGAATTCCCATAGAATTACATCAGTTGAGAATCTGGCCTATGTGTACATGCATGTATATAACTCACATTATTTTGTGAGGTCAATCATAAAGATGACCATAAAAGTAGAGATGACCATAAAAGTCTCTTTATTACATTACCATCTTAGACTGAGATTCCATAGTGGGATAAAAGGAAAATTATATGTGTGTCTGTGTATATGTGTATATACGTGTATATATATATGTGTGTGTGTGTGTGTGTGTGTGTGTGTATATGTATATATATAAATAAACATATACACACATACACATATATACATATATATACTGGATTCTGTACAAGAATAAGGAAACTCCATGCTATTCAAATCCACTGGGGGCAGTTGTGACTTTGTTTTATTTTATTTTATTTTGTTTCTGTCTTCCCGGGAAGTTTTGTTTTCCTCCATTTTTTGTTTGATTGAGGTATGATGAGCCCAGTTTGGGACAGTTCTAATGAACCCTGGACAGATGAGTTCTTTAAATTGCTCAGAAAGCGCTTGAGAATTCCATTCAGGAAGTTCCAAACACTAGAGCAATTTAGAGTTGGCTGTCGGTGCTTCCCCCAATGCAGGTGGCTTTTATCTTTATTATGGATTGTTCAGTGAAACATTTTGGTCATTTGAGTTTATTTTCAATGTAACATTTAAACCTGTAAAGAATAAATCCCATATGTGCAAGAGGGAATAACAGCAGAAAAGGAGACATGGAAATTTTCACCTTCTCCCTCCAACCATTGGTTCAGGGCCGACCCAGGTCTGCACTGGCAGAACATATCAGCCTTTCAATGAATGCCATGTCTTGTGCTGTGTAAAAAAGGTGGGTGGTCTTGGTCTGGTGGGTCTATGTGGGTAACTGCCTACATCACTGGCCTGAGCCCAACAGACCTGACTCCAGGGCACAGAAGCTGAAGAGTGGTTGGACCCAGTGGAAAGCGTCTCCCATGTCTCTGGGTCGAGGCTGATGTGAGACATTCTTAGACAGTCTTTGATGGCTTTTCAGTGCCTCCTCTCATCTGACTGTATAGACAGCTCTTCTTCCCAGGGATGTGGGTGGTGTCTCTTCTCTATGGCTTCAAGCTTCTCTCACATTTTAAAGGCATTCAATTCAGCCAATTACTGAGCAGATTCTACATTCTCTGGACCTTGGGTTGGGATCTAACCTGAAAGAGAGAGTCCAAGCCTTAAGGAGCTCATAGCCTGGCAGGAAAGGGGGAAGCCAAGGCCATAGCCAGCTCATGGCATCCTGGAGCCGAGCAGCAATGAGTTGCAGTCAACTATGGCTTGGGGGGCAGAGAATGATCCTGAAACTTGGCCTTTGTGCACTGGTGCCAAATTGAATCTCAGAGTCAGAGTTTTGGGTGAAGTAGAATAGAATAGCTTTATTGCTTTGCCAGGCAAAGGGGGACACAGTGGGCTTGTGCCCTTCAAAACTGTGTGACCCTGGGAATTCCCTGGTGGTCCAGTGGTTAGGACCCTGTGCTTCCACTGCAAGGGGTCCAGGTTCAATCCCTGGTCAGGGAACTAAGATCCCCGCAAGCCGCAAGGTGCGGCCAAATTAAAAAAAAAAAAAAAAAAAAAAAAAGGAAGCCTTCTCCATGAGGCTTTCTCCAAAACTGTGTGTCCCTACCCAGGGGTGGGGGGTGGGGGGTGGGGTTTGGTAAGGAGTTTTACAGCACTGGTTCAAGGGCGGGGTTGCTGATAAGGTTCAGGGTGTGTGCAGGGCCTGCATTCCTTTAATCTGGGCTCAGTTGGTCTCCTGATGTTCTCTCTGGAACGAAGAATGCTTCATCAAGTAGTTAACATCTTCCATTTATTGGAGGTTTTAGTTCTGCAGAAAAGCTCAAAGATATTGTTATGTGTATCCCTTGAGGCAGAACCAGGACCCTGCCTCAAGGCTGCACTATTGTTTCTTGACTGCTCCTCCCTTGTCTCTGCATCCCCTCCCTTCCCTAATTAGTGGCTGTTTGAACCTGCCCTTTGGAACTCAGGGAAGGTCATGGAGGCGGAACAGAAAGGCTCCCATGCCCAGGAGCCCCACAGGGTCCTGCTCGGTTTCAAGAGGGATCCAACAGAGAGAGGATAGCCAAAGACTAAGACCTTAAAAGATGAGTAGGACTTTGTCAGGAGTTGGGGACGGGGAAGAATGTTCCAGGCTGAGGAAACCCCATGTACAAAAGCACAAAATAGTCAAATATTTGTATGGTTTGGGGAATCCCTTCAGTAGCTCCCCTTAGCTGTTATGCTAAAGGGCAAACATGGCAGCATGCCTACAAAGCCCTTCACTTGGCTGGTCTCTCTGCTTCTGAAATTTTTCTTTCATTCTTTCCCTTCCTTTACCTTCTCCCTAAGCATTCTTAATTCCTTGGACCAAGCCTTCTCACATTGCTGCATATTTGCATTTGCTACCTTAATCACCTTTTCCCTGCTCCTTTTTTCTGAGTAAATCTCTCACCCTTTAAACTCCTCCTAAGCTTTTCCAGGATTCCCTCCCTGACTCCTTCTATCCTCCCCAGAGGTGACATTTGATATCCCTTGGTATTTTCATGGTTCCACAATACTGTCATTGCTGAGCCCCTTGTGGCAAAGATTGGGCCTCTCAGACCTGTGTCCAAAGCACCTAACACATTGCTTAGTGTTGAGGAGGAAAAACTTTTCCTGTATACTCTTAGGTTCAGTAATTGGAGGTCTGCAAATTAAAGTGACCAAAGACAGATTAGCAAGAGGGGGGGGAAGGACAGATTTAATTAAGTACCTATGCTCAGGAGTTCAGAAAAAAATGTGACCCAAGGAGGTGGTTACAATTTTTACATATCACCTTAATAGGAGATGGAGAGGGGCAGAGGAGTACTTCTGGGAGAACAAATGACTTTTAGGAAAGACAAATGGGCACTTAAGAGAATAGATGGGAGATATGATAGTTTTATGACAATATCTGTTTGAAGTGACTTCTTATCCAAATGCTGACTTGTGTTTACTTCTCCTCTTCATTGATAAGAGTCAATTGTCCCCGGTTGTGAAACTCCTGGGAGGATATTTATGAGTGTTGAATTATTTGGGGAGGCTTTGCTTTTAGGAAGATAAGGGGAAGGCTAGAAAAAGTCTCTTCCTGCAGCTGTTTAATCTTGAATATCTTCAGTTCAAAATAACCCTTATGTCACTGTGGCATATTCTGAACCCCTTCACTGGCACATGGTAGATGCTCCAAAAACATTTGATGAGCAAATTAAGCATTCCAAACTTGCTCCTTTTCCAATGTTCTCCTTCTCGGTAAAAGGCACCATCACTGGCTAGTTGCCCAAGCCCTAAACCTAGAATTCAGCCTTGATTTGTCTCTTGTGCCACATCCAATTCAGTAGCTGTTCTTGTCAGCTCTGCCTCCAAGATATACCATGAACCTCTCCACTCCTCCATCTCCAGTACCATCCCTTCCTCTCAGGAGCCACCATCTTTTGCCTGGACAACTGCAAGAGCCTCTTCATGTGTCTCTCCCGACTTCCACACTAGTCTCTGCATAATCACCACCCACACAGAAATCAGAGCGACCTTTGTAAAAGGCAAATCTGCATATGTCTATTTTAGCCCCAGATACTCCCAGAAAATAGAGTCTGTGGGAAAGCTCACGTGGCCCTATGACATTAGGATGTGCAATCCCAGGAAATGAGTGAGGGACGAAGGAAGTGAGGCAGGGAAGGGTGGCGAGCCAATGGAGCACGTATTACAGATTTAGTATCAAGTGAAACTGATTGCTCGAGCTGATGGGCTGGCTTCCAAGAAGCCATGTAAGGATTGCATCTCAAGACAGTCTGTCCAAGGGGAGAAAGGTGGAGGAATATACCAACTTCTGTCTGCTGTGGGTCAAAAGACATCAACTCCACATAAGACATCAACTCCCTGCACTTAGGGGTATACGTGCCTCCTTGTGAAGGGGGAAAATCCCAAGGGGAGGTGAGAGGCACATGGAGGAGCTAGGAGGTGAGGTGACGTTGGATTTTGTCTATTTCTGTCTGCTGTGGGTCAAAAGACATCAACTCCACATAAGACATCAACTCCCTGCACTTAGGGGTATACGTGCCTCCTTGTGAAGGGGGAAAATCCCAAGGGGAGGTGAGAGGCACATGGAGGAGCTAGGAGGTGAGGTGACGTTGGATTCTGTCTATTTGAAGTTAATCACAAGCTCATACAGAGCTGGTCACCATTGTACCAGGGCAGACAACCTTGCCAAAGGCACCGTCAACAGGTAAGGCTGAGAAGATCTTAAATGATGTCTGAGAGGCAAAAAAAAGTCCCCTCTTCAGAGGGCCCTTCAGTGATCACCTACCTCTACCCAGTCACTCTCTACCAGCTCACTTGGCTTTATTTCCCCGTACACTAATCTCCATCCATAATGACCCCAGTCGTTCCTTCACTTCCTATTGTCTTTCTCCCTTGACTAGAATGGAGATGCCATGTAGGCTTAGAGCTGGGAGTTCTGAATGCTGGACTCAGGAAGAAAATGTATGTTCTTATCTCACCTCATGACCAGGCTTCCTGAGGCTTCCAGGTATTGATTGGTGAATCAGTCATTGGAGATAAAAAGAGAGAGCTAGAAGAGATCTGCCCCCTTCCCCCAGTCCATGATGGTACCTTTATTTCCATTAATCATAGTGATTCCTGAATTTGGTTACTCCTCCTCCCCATTTAAAATCCTGTGGCAGTTTCCCATTGTCTCCAGGATCAATTCCCAAACCCTCAGGATCTTGTAGAAGACTCTTCTTGATCTGAGCTCTGGCGACCTAGTCTCTGAGCACTTCATCTCCCTGCTTTCTCCCCCACTCCCTGTCCCCGCCCTGTTCTTTCACGGGACTGCTGAAGATGGATGAGTGCGTCAGACACAGCGCCATTGTGGAGGGTGCCATTGCCGTCTTGTGAGTGGTGTCCTCTAGAGCTCAGAGTGCACAGCCTGAACCAGGCAGCCCTGCCCTCCCCTTGTCAGCCGCTCTCCAAAACACCCTGCTCACTTTTGTCCCCAGGGACCTTATGCTTCCTGCTCTCTCTGCCCGGAAGGCAGAGTTGACAATGTCTGCCTACCTAAAACTCATCACCTCCTCCAGGAAGCCTTTCCCCCTCCTCTGTGCCCTCATAGCATTCTATGGTATTCTAATCACAATACCCACCCCACTGTCATATAACTGAGTTGACTGGGCTCTGTCCTCCTCTAGTGTGGTAGATTGGATCAGAAATCGCCACAGCACATGGTCAATGCATACAATGGAATATTATTCAGCCTGAAAAAGGAAGGGAATTCTGACACGTGCTACAACGTGGATGAACCTTGAGGACGTCGTGCTAAGTGAATTAAGTCAGTCACAAAAGGACAAATACTGTGTGGTTCCAATTATCCGAGGTACCTAGTGGAGTCAAATTCATAGAAACAGAAAGTAGAATGGTGGTTGCCAGGGCCTGAGGGGAAGAGGAATGGGGAGTTAGTGTTTAACTGGCATAGAATTTCAGTTTTGCAACATGAAAGGAGTTCTGGAGATTGGTTGTACAACAATGTGAATGTAATTAATGCCATTAAACTATACACTTAAAAATGGTTACCATAGAGGGCTTCCCTGGTGGCGCAGTGGTTGAGAGTCCTCCTGCCGATGCAGGGGACACGGGTTCGTGCCCCGGTCCGGGAGGATCCCACATGCCGCAGAGCGGCTGGGCCCGTGAGCCATGGCCGCTGGGCCTGCGCGTCCGGAGCGCCCGTGCTCCGCAACGGGAGAGGCCACAGCAGTGAGAGGCCCGCGTACCGCAAAAAAAAAAAAAAAAAAAAAAAAAAAAAAAAAGGTTAAGATAATAAATTTTATGTTTTGTGTATTTTACCACAATTAAAAAACTTTAAAAGGGGCTACAACAATATGTTGTATGCCCATATGTTCTGGTCAATCCACCACCACATGACGGAGTCTTTCTATTCCCTTTGAACCTGGGAAGGCCCTCGTTAACTGCCATGGTAACATAGAATGTGGAAGAGGTGCTGCTATGTGGCTTTAAGAGGCTGGGTCATCACAGAGAACACAGCTTCTGCCTGGATTTCTTGGGAAAGGGGCTTTGGGATTCTGGAGCTACCAGGTAGGAAGTCTGGCTACCTGGAAGCCACCATGCCAGAGAGGCCACAAAGAGAGACCACAGAAGATAGAGAGATGCCCAAGAAGCAACAGCTGTCCCAGCCCGCAGCTGTGTGAGCCTCCCCAGCGTCAATTGCAAGATTTTGAATGAACCTAGGATGGGTCCAACCCCCAGCTTTTCAGGTGCCCCAGCCAATGAGTAGAGCAGATATGAGCTGTCTCCTCTGAGCCCTACCCATATTACAGAGCAAAAGAAATATTTTTTAGGATGACCAATGTGTCCCAGCTTGCCTGGGTCTTTCCTGAGTTTAGCACTGAAGGTCTTGCATCCCAGGAATCCCCTCAGTCCTGAGCAAACCAAGATGGTTGGTGTTACAGGCTGAGTTGTGTCCCCCCAAATTCATCTGTTGAAGTCCTAACCCCCAGGACCTCAGAATGTGACTGTATTTGACGACAGGGTCTTTAAAAATATGATTAAGGTAAAATGAGATCATCAGGGTGGGCCCTAATCCATTCTGACTGGTATCCTTCTAAGAAGAGGAGATTAGGACACAAACAACACACAGACCGAGGGGTGACTATGTGGGGACGCAGTGAGAGGACAGCCATCTGCAAGACAAGGAGAGAGGTCGAGAAGAAACCAAGCTTGCTGACACGTTGATCTCAGACTTATCTCCAGAACTGTGAGAAAATAAATTTCTGTTGCTTAAGCCACCTGGCCTGTGATATTTGTTATGGCAGCCGGAGCAAACTAGTACAGTTGGTCATTGTTGTGGACTAAATGTTTGAGTCTCCCCACCCCAATTCATATGTTGAAGCCATAACCACCCAATGGTGATGGTATTTGGAGGTGGGGCCTTTGGGAGGTAATTAGGTTTAGATGGGATCATGAGGGTGGGACCCTTATGATGAGATTAGTCCCCTTATAAGAAGATGAAGAAGGTGAGATCTCTTTTTCCGAACACACACAGAAGAAAAGCCATGTGAGGACACAGTGCAAGCCAGTAAAAGGGTCCTCATCAGGAACCAAATCTCCTGGCACTTTGATCTTGAACTTCCAGTTTCTAGAAATATGAGAAAGAAATTTCTGTTGTTTAAGCCTCCCAGTCTATGGTATTCGTTAGGGCAGCCTGAGCTAAGACAGTCACCCTGGCTGTTATTATATTGAAACCCTAAGTTTTGGGGTGGCTTCTTATGTAACAGCCAATAACCAGGCCACCCTGATGATGAACTCCTTGAGGGGAGGGGTCACGTTTTTCATTATTATATTCCCAGTTCTTCACTTCGTGCATAAATATTCTTTTTTTTTTTAATTTTCAAACATCAGAAGGACTGGCTGAACAACTGAATACATTGGGGTGGGGGACAGTAACTGTCCCGGATGGGCAGCATCTTAGGTGGATTATGTAACTGGGTTTGAGAATGTCTGAGTACATAAAGCTCTGTGACAAGTCGATTGCCTTTAGCAGGTCAACCCCATCCTTTTCCTTCTGGCAAGCACAGGCAATGTGATTGCTTCTACCTCTGCAATTGCTCAGTGGCCCAAATGTAGTTACCAATCAGACCTTTTGCTTATTTCATCTCCCACCCGGCAGGGGCTATCGGAACATATAAAAATCATCCTGGCTTACATCTGCTTCCCCAGTCATCACTGGCTGGGATTTTGGACCATTATCTGTCTGTAATGATGTCTCTCTTCTCTCAATAGTGTCCAGATTTATTGAATTGGAAAGTCTTGGATCCTTCTGGCTAAGGATGAACCTCCCGGGTTTACGACTCCTCACCTAGGTCTCAATTCAGAGTCACCAACAGCTGCTCAGCACACGCTATTTAGGCTGCAGGTGTAGTTCACTAGTAAAATAAACACCTGATTCACATATGCGAGCAATCCAGAATATTATCCAGATGTTGGGACAAATACAATGGTATCATCTGTGGGAAAAACACATTAGCTGCCGCAAGGGGCAGAGGCCCTGGACAGAGTTGATGTGCAGCCTGGAGTGTGACGTGCTGGGGTGGTGCATGCCAAAAGGCCACACCAGTGGATCCCACCCTCGAGCTGCAGCCCGATTCTGTCATTGCTGCAAGATTGTTGATTTAGGGATAAACAATCTAGACTAAAAGAAAAAAAAATCGCACAGCTCTCTGCCCAGTTTGGAGCTGGACTCTGTTTGTGGTCTCAGGAGGTTGATCGTCAGTAGAACTGTCTTGGTTCCAGCAGACAGGCCATGGGACACTGAGTCCCCTCACTTCTGGGCTATCTGCTTCCAGCCTATGCATGACTACCTGCGTGGAGGGCAGCAGTGTAGGGGTGGGGATGATGACAAGGATGAGGGGGGTTATCTGGGACTTGCCCAGCTCCCCACTCACCAGTGTTGTGTCAAAGCCCCCAATCTCCCAGCTTGGGAGGGAAGAGGCAGCAGCTGAGAAACAGAAGGTAATTTGTAAGTTCTAAATATTTTTACTGAAGTACAGACAAGCAGAAAAGTACATAAATTATTAATGTACACATCGATACATTTTCTCAAACCAAACACACTCACATAACCAATACCCAGATCAAGAAACGAAGTGTGACCTGAAACATCCCAGAAGCCCCTTTTTGCTCTCCACTCATTATCCCCATTCCTGAGGGTGGCCCCTATCCTAACATCTAACAGTACCAATAAGTTTCGTCTGTTTTGGGGGAACTTATATAAATTAAATCATCAATATATATCCTTTTGGGGGTCTGGTTTCTATGGCTCGACATTTTATCTGTGAAATTCATCAGTGTGTTGTGTGAAGTTATAGCCCGTTCATTCTCATGGCTGTGTAGTATTCCCTCGTGTGAATACATCACAATTTATTTATCTATCCCACTGTTGATGGGCATCTGGGTAATTCCTAGTTGTGACTATTATGGAGAGTGCTGCTATGAACATTCTAGTACTTATCTTTTGGTAATATAAGCAAACATTTCTGTTGGATGGAGAGCTAGGAGCAGAGTTCCTAGATCAGAGGATATGGGTCAGTAGGTTGTAGCTGTCCTAATTCATTCAGGAGAAGTAGTTTGGTTGAAAGAAGTGGAAGCACGGATGCTCATTATTTTGGTGTGTTGCCATTCCAGGGCTAGTCTGAGAAAATTCCAAGAGGAGAAACTGTGGTCTTTCCCCCTTTGCTTTACTTCGTGTGCTTTCTCCTGAGCACATACCCAGGCATGCACACGTGGCCTCCGTTCTCACAAGATGGGTTGCAAAGAGAAGCCTTCTTCTTGAGGTGTTTTGTGGGAATGTCACAAAGACCCCCTGACCCCAAAATGTCCCCCATTGACCTGATGTCGATGTCTGAATTTCCTTGGCAAAACATATAAATGGATGACAAATGGTTGTGGAAAAGGCAATGTTCTAACCTGAAAAACCAAAGCCAACCCTGAGCCAATAAGCCAGGAGGATGCAGGCTGGGGTAATCACGAGGCCAACATGGCATTGGACATGCGATTTGCGAGGGGGTCCGTGTCAGAGTCAGAATTTGTGGGTAAATCTGAGATGAGCCCTGGTCCACAATGAAATTCCTTGGGAAGTGTTTAAAAATCCTACAGTGCAGGCCACCCCCAGACCAATCAAATAAGACACTCTGGGGGAGAGTCCCAGGCACCAGTACTTTCTAAAGCTCCTCTGGTGGTTCCAGTGTGCAGCCCAGGTGTGATTTTGTTCCCCAGGGTAAGTGTTGACCACTTCCGCCAGAGGACATTTGGCAATGTCTGGAGACATTTTTTTGGTTGTCACAACTGGGGTACAGGGTGCTACTGGTATTTAGTGGGTAGAGGCCAGGGATGCTGCTAAACATCCTCCAGTGCACAGAACAGCTCCCCACAGCAAAGAAGTATCCAGCCCCAAGTGGTGATCATGCCTAAGTTGAGAAACCCTACTCTGGGCAAATTCTCATGGATGATCTCTGTAAAAGCCTGAGGCTTTGTCTCAGCAGACTCTCTTGATCAGGATGATGAATGATAATTTTGAGCAAGGAAATTTCTCCCCTCTCCTGCCTTCTGGAGACTGACGATGATATCTCCTTCATCTCTTCACCTCCCCAAAGAAGTAACCTGCATGAAAGGAACCAGAAGAAATGAGATGGAAAAATTTACTTCCTTGAAACTAACATGACTTTGTAAATCAACTGTACTTCAATTAAAAAAAAAAAAAAAAAAAAGAAAAAGTTTCCATAGCCTCAAAAGAAATTGAATACAGGTCAACCTCATAAAATAGTAACATTATGTAAATGATGACTATTATGCATAAACAATGTTAAAAACAAACATTATTTCAGTCAAAATTTTAAAAAGGAAGTTCACTTCACTACCTATGTCAATGTCCAACCTGTGTCAGAACCTTGGAATAGAAACTGGGTGACATGCCGTTGTCCTCATCCCTGGGTTGGGGTCAGGTCCCACAGCATGGAAAATTAAGCATAATCCCCTTGAATCAAGATCTCCTTTCATATAAAATTTGAAAAACATTTTTTTTCTCACTGTATCATAGGGCTCATTTGTGACCTGCTGTTGGACTTTTGTGTGATTGTCTCCTAGATAGAGAGATAGTGAAGAAAGTCTACGCACAGCATAATGAAATGCCTTGAAAGTGATCTGGACTGTCCCTGACAGCCTGACACCTCTGCCCCAGAATTTTACAGCACACACTCTCTGAATCACTCACCTAATTGAGATGTGGCTTATAAAAACATTTAAATGTGTCACATGTTTATATTTTACACCCCAAGGAGAATGTTCCTTAAGAGTAGGGATTCTGCCTCCCCCATATTTTAGGAGCTCAGGAAATGATGGTAGAAGGCAAGAGAAAGACGTGGAGGGAAGGAGGAAGAAAGGAAGGGAAGGAGGGAAAGGGGGAGGGAGGGAAGGAAGGAAGGAGGGAAGGGAGGGAAGGAGGCTTGATGTGGGCCCTGATATATCAGAATCATGTAACTACAGTGATGTATTGACATTCTACAAGGTGTCTGAACGTCCGGGAAACACAGGATACGTTTATTATCAAGCAGTATGTTAGCTACATTTTCAAATGTTTCTAGACTTTATGGACACTCTGGAGTGTATTTATTTATAAATGACAAATGTGTATTTATAAATACATTCTTTTCTCTGTGTTTCCAGACATTTTAGGCTTTCTGTAATATAGTGATTGGCATATATTTAATATAGTATATATAACTTTTTTCATATTAACTACTGGACCCATTGTTTTAAATTTAGAGGTATTTCACCTTAGGAGATTTCTGAAGTTGGAAAAAAATGTACAGAGCATATTATTTGAAATAGAAACTGACATTATTGTTTAAATATACATTTATCCTGGAGGTTCTTGATTTTTTTGGATACTCTGTGTCAAAGAATTAGAAAAAAATCCACTCCAGTTATTCGAGTAATCAGTGGTGATGTCAAGGTTTGGGTGGTGTTTGTCTTAAGGAGACCACCTGCTGGAACAGATCTTCCAGGGACCCCTGCATTGGAGCTTCCTGGGGAGGCTTATTAAAAGAGCATGTTTTGGGCTTCCCTGGTGGCGCAGTGGTTGGGAGTCCGCCTGCCGATGCAGGGGACACGGGTTCGTGCCCCGGTCCGGGAGGATCCCACATGCCGCGGAGCGGCTGGGCCCGTGAGCCATGGCTGCTGGGCCTGCGCGTCCAGAGCCTGTGCTCCGCGACGGGAGAGGCCGCGACAGTGAGGGGCCCGCGTACCGCAAAAAAAAAAAAAGCATGTTTCTGGGCCCTACTCCAGACTGGCTAAAGCAGAGCCTTAGAATCTTCATTTTTAGCAAGCTTCCCTGGTGATTCTTTTGCACCCAAGAGTCATTGTGTAAAAACCAACAGATTTTACAAGTCCCCAGTGGCACACATGATATGTGCAGATGCGTGGTGAGTCGCAAACTCAATAAGACCCCTCGTAACTAAGGCCAATAAAAAAAGCCTAGTGGAGAGAAGTGCCATGGGCACTGGCAACAGCTGGCTCAGAGCCAGGAGCATCCTTTTGGAGCTGCTTTTACGAGAAGGGGGAATTTGCAGTTTGGTTCCTGGAGGAATTGCCTTGTAATAATAATAATAGCAGTAACAACAACAATAATCAAATAGCTAGCAGCCATTGAGTGCCTACTAAATGTTAAATGATGTACTAAGCATATTACACATTACATGTATTTAATCCTCCCAGTGCTTCTAAAAGGTAGGTACAATTTTTATCTCCATTTTACAGATGAGAAAAATGAGGCCCAGACAGGCATTTAGCTCACCTAAGATCACACAGCCGGAAAGAAGCAGAGCTGGGCTTCACATTCTGGCAGACCAGCCTCAAAGCCCACCTGGGTGACCACGGAGCCTTGCACTAGGCAATACTTGTTCTTCTGAGCCAAGTGAAGAGCAGAATTTGGATTTATTAACACAGTAATTGAAAGGCTTTGCTTAGAGTGCTCCATTTATAAATAAGTAAGGTGAAATAATTGGGCTTCTACATATGCCAGGTGCTGTTTTAAGCCCTGGATATGTAGAAATGAACAAAGCAGTGTGTCTCTGACCTCAAGTTGTTCACAGTCCTTAAGGAGAAAGGCAGGAAGCACGTTGCCTCATGCATCCATGTGAACCTGCAGCTCCTGTTCATGCTGCTCTGAGCAGATGTGAAGCACAGAGTCTTTTCTGGATGAGGAAGGCTGGGAGTTTAAACAAGGCATGGCGAGAATGGCTTGTCTCGGCTCCCTGATGTCTGGACTTCACCTGGGATGGCTTGAAGCCTGGGGCCGCAGACATCTGGAGATGACTCACCCAGTTGGAGCCTGGGCTGGGATGCCTTGAAGGCTGGGCTCAGCAGGGTCTGTTAACCAAGGCCTCTACGTGTGGCCTCTCCATGTGGCTCGGGCTCAGCAGATCAGGGCAGCTCAGTTCCAAGAGGGAGCATTCCAAAAGGGCCATCAAAGAGTGAATGTTTCAGGAGAACTAAACACAAGCTGTGTCGCCTTTTTGACCCAGAATTGGAAATTACCCAGTCTTACATTCACCTAGTCCATTGGTCCAGACAGTCATCAGCCTGTCCAGACTCAAGGGGAGGGGGGCCATAGATATCACTCCTCAATGAGTTGCATTCCATGAATAGTCATAGTTTAAAGGGGGAGTTTATTAACCAAGGGGAAGGACTCTTTAACTCCGGACATTTATTTGCTATAGTTGCTGGAAGAGAGGGGTTTGTTTGTTTGTTCGTTTTTTAGTGTCTCGTGTCATACCCATCAGCCACTTTCAACTGTCCAATAGATTTGACTGGTAGAGGAAAACATCTCAGGGCTTGTGTCACTTCTTCAGGTGAATCAGAACTCTGGAGGTGAGACCCAGCAATGTGTATTTTAACAAGCCCTCCAGGTAATTTTTATATGAGCTAAAGTTTGAGAAACACATTATGCTCTACAGCATAGAACTCCAGAAAGGCTGAAGAATTGAAGATCCCATGCTCCATCGTGAGACCCCCACCTCTTTTCTCTCTGTATCCCACTCCAAGAGTGCTGCCCTCCAGGCTTGTGTTTCTCCACTCTTTTTCCCACTCTTTACTACCTTTGCCTTAAGGGTGGAAAATGAAAAGATTCTTTCTCAGGAAACCGAGTGATCCTAGAGCAAAGTTATTTAGTAAAACCAATGAAACAGCTTGTTTTTTTGCCAGGTTTCCCTTCAGTGAAGGCTACCAACTGACAAGGGTTACCCTCACACACACAACCTCCAATCAGCTTAGCTCTGTTAAATATGATAGACAGCCAAAGGTCAGCAGACATTTGGAGAAAACCATCACACAAAAGAGAGATCAAACAAGTAAATTCATGAAATGAAGGGACCTAGAGAAAATTCAGGGAACAGAGAAAACTTGAACAATAACAGCAAAGAAAAAATCCAATAATAATTAATGCTCCTAAGTTTGTAAGAGAAGACACTGAATTCGTGAATCAAGAACATGACATGATAAAGCAGAACAAATGGAAGATAAGTACAAATTCTTGGAAGTTAAAATAGGATGTTTACAAGTTTTGGTAGAGGGTTGCAAGATAATGTTGAAAATACTTTTCCCAGGGAATTCCCTGGTGGTCCAGTAGTTGAGACTCTGTGCTTTCACTGCTGAAGGCCTGGGTTTGATCCCTGGTCGGAGAACTAAGACCCCACAAGCCATGCATTGTGGCCGAAAAAAAGAAAATAATTTTCCCAGAAAGTACAAAAAAAGACCAAGAAATGAAACACAGGGGAGAAAAATTAGAAAATCAGATGGAAGGCACATTTCACCAGCCTTGCCACTTTCCCCTAAGGCAGGCCTGGTATTCAGCAAACTTTAAGGTGAGAGCGACCTTTGTCCAGTACCTATATGTGTCATGCCATCAAGCTTGCACTGTATGTGTCTGACTGATGTAGGGCTCTAATACAGTGATCTGAACCACTCAGACAGAAATCCCTGAGAGTGAGGAATTGTGCTTCCCAAGAAGAGCACATTGAAGACTCAATGAGATGTCAAGACTCAGGTTCAAGGTGGGCTCCCAAAAGTAAGGTCAGTGCCAATCGGGAGCTAAACCGATATGAGTAAGGGGATGCAAGAGATTTTAGGTTTCGTTTTATTGCCTCCTCCCACCGACCCAAGAAGAAGGGGAAGAGAAAGAGAGAGATAGAGAGAAGGCCAAAAGAGGGCCAAGTCACGTGTTTGACAACAGGAGTCATAGTTAACAAAAATGGCGTTGTAAGCTTGTAAGTGCAGGGTGGCAAATATTTGATTCTAAGTGTGTGATTGCTGGCAAGGTAAACCTCCTCTTTATCCCCAGTAATAAAATCTGCTGCACACACATGACCTTGCATGAGTGGCTTGATTTGGGGATGGGTGCTAATACACTGGGAAGAGCAGGGGTGACCTATGTCGTACATACAGTGGGGAATCCAGAACAGGACTAATTCAGAAGGTAGAAGAGCTTGTGGCCAGCCATGGCCAGGACAAACATTAACCATCCCCATCCGTTTATCCCCAATCCCTCCTCAAGTCCCCAGAGAGACTGGGAGAGATTTGAGATCTTCCACACACAGTGGATGCAGTTTGAACAAATGTTTGAAACTCAAGGTCCGGGTTACCTTAGTTGACATGTTTTTTTCATAAACCCGATTTCATTTACATTCATGGTAAATCTGCAAGTTAGTCATTATTGCCGTGATTTTACAGAAAATGAAGCTTAGAGCGTTTAAAATGGAGGTTAGAAAACCTAGCCCACGCACCCCAGTTTTAAGAGCCAGGCCCCATTGGTTCCAAAGCTTATGCTTCTCCCATTACACCAGGCCCCACAGCAATGAGTAATGTGCCAAGTTCAAGTCCTTCAACCCTTCACTGAAGGCATTGTATAATACTACCGAACTGGTAGCTTTGATAGGGCTGAAAAAACTCTAGCGTGGAGTAGCTTTTGGTCTAAGGTAAGCATTTATCACTATCTATAATATTTCCTGATTGCTTGAGGAAGCTTTATTTTCTTCCCTCCCCCTCCTCCTCCCCCTCCTCTTCTTCTCCTCCTCCTCCTCCTTCTTCAATTCCAAAACCTACTCTTTTTCCTTCCATAAGCAAGAAAGCAAGGGATATAGACAGCCTCATTTATTTTAACTATAAAGGAAGAGCCCTGGGAAGTTAATCAGACTGCCAGGAATCTGGAATTTGCTGATGAATGGACGTTTGGCTGAGCATAGTAAATTCTCAGCTAATTGAAAGCAGATAACAACAGTAATGCATCCACCTTGAAAAACATCACATTCCTAATAAATAATTGGAAATGGCAATCTTTTGACATAGGAACTGAGGGGATAAAGTCTTAAATAAATTCCGGACTAATTCCTGTCACATATATTATACTGTATTTAGCAGTTGTGCCATATGAGAAGATTAAAAGCTATAAATCTCTTTGCAACACCATCTATGGCAGTGTTTTAAACCCAGAGTAAATAGGAGTGAGGTTCTTAGAATGGCTCATAGAATACTGACTTCCATGATTTTAAAGTTGTGTGTGTGTGTACGTGTATGTGTGTGTGTGTTTTGGGGGTTGTTCCCCTCTCTCTTCATCTGAGCCCAGAGTCAGAGGAAACAGATAACCGAAGAATTCCAGGAGTCATCCTGGTCACCTGGGTGCTGCCACACAGTGCATCTCCTAGGAGGTTCTTGGTAATCCCAGTGATCCATGGATATCACCTGGGAACTTGTTAGAAATGCAGAATTTCAGGCATCATCCTAGATCTACTGAATCAGAATCTGCATTTCAACAGGATCCCCAGGTGATTCATGTGCACATTAACCTTTGAGAAGTGTTGCTCTAGTGTTCAACCCAGGACAATTCTAGACAACTTGAGCGGTAGCAGAGTCAACTGGATTCACCCAGGATTGATTTCACCCCAGGCTCCAGGGTAAACCTAATCCTCAGAAAGACCTTTATTTTTCTCCTTGCTTGTCCTAGAAGGTGGACCCAGCCTCCTGCCCAGGCCCTGCCTTGACACTGAGTTCCAGAAGCCAGGTCCTTGCCCTGCCCCTTCGCTCCTACTCCCTAGTTCAGTCTCTGGGGCCCCAGACTGGGACCCATTTCCTCTGGATTGGGAATCCCTCCCTCGCCAGTCCCCTCCTTAGCCTCCTGGGGCTGCAGCCCTGCCCAGGGCCATCTCAGACCCATGCACCTATGGGTTCTTGCCTGCTGTCAGCTTCTTTGAACAGTACTCACCTGCCTGTTTGGTGAGGCCAAGGTGCTGTGCTGGTGGGAGACCACAAGTAGGCTACTGAAGGAGGGAGAAAATCTCTAATATCCACCCCACTCTGGAATCCTCTGGGATTTCTGGATTATGCAGACTAATTAAGATTTCTGAGGTCAGTTACTCTTTTTTTTTCATATTTATACCATCACACTATTTTTTAATCAAAGTAGAGTTAATTTACAATGTTGTGTTAGTTTCAGGTGTACAGCAAATTGATTCAGTTATACGTACATATATATGTACACATATATTATTTTTCAGATTCTTTTCCATTATAGATTATTACAAGATATTGAATATAGTTCCCTTTGCTATACAGTATGTCTTTGTTGTTTATCTTTTTTATACATAGTAGTGTGTATCTGTTAATCCCAAACTCTTAATTTATCTCTCCCCCCTTTCCCCTTTGGTAACCGTAACTTTGTTTTCTATGTCTGTGAGTCTATTTCTGTTTTGTAAGTAAGTTCATTTGTATCATTTTTTTAGATTCCACATATAAGTGATATCATATGACATTTATCTCTCTCTGACTTACCTCACTTAGTATGATAATGTCCATTTAGGTTGCTTCCATGTCTTGGCTATTGTAAATAATGCTGCTATGAACACTGGGGTGCATGTATCTTTTTGAAATAGTTTTCATCTTTTCCAGATACACACCCAAGAGTGAGATTGCTGGATCATATGGTAGCTCTACTTTTAGTTTTTTAAGGAACCTCCATACTATTCTCCATAGTGGCTGCACCAATTTACATTCCCACCAAGAGTGTAGGAGGAGCCCACCAACAGTATAGGATAATCTCTAGGTCCATCCATCTTGCTGCAAATGACATTATTTCACTCTTTTTTATGGCTGAGTAATATTCCATTGTGTATATATTCCATATCTTCTTTATCCATTCATCTGTTGATGGACATTTAGTTGGTTACTTTTAAGAAAGATGTTTTAGCCATCACTTCTTGGTGTGTGTTTAAGTACTCCACCAGAAGATATTTTTCTTATATTATCTCATTCATCCCTCACAACAGCCCAGTGAGATATGCATTTTTTTTGAAATTTTATTGAAATATACTATATAGTAAAATGCATAGATTTTAAGCATCCAGGTAAATGAATTTTGATGCACACGTACACCTGTGTAGCCCACACCACAGTAAAGATGCAGGCCATTTTCATCACCACAGTGGGTTCTCTTCTGCTCCTTTTCAGTCAATTCTCTCCACTCCAGAGGCTAGTACTATTCTGACTTCTATCCCCATAGGTTCATTTTGGCTCTTCTGAGTTCATATAAATGGAATTATACAGTGTGTTATTCTTTCATGTCTGTCTTTTTTCACTCCACATGAGGTCTGTGGGAGGCTGTTGTTGTGTTTATTAGCAGTTCCTGGTGAGATATTTTAATCCCCATGTTACCTGTGAGTAAATGGAAGATTGGAGATATTAGCAGACTTGCCCTTGTCATATGAGAAGGGTCAGAGCTGGTATTAGAATCCATCTCAGTCTGACTTAAGAATCATCTCAAACTCTCCCTCAGGTTGCACCACACCAAATATTTTAGATTGTATTTTTAAATGAATTCTGTGCTACTGTTCTCTGCATTTGGATAGTCTCTTTAATTCTCACTGATGGCTACCCTGTCCGGACTTTTGTTAATGAGTTTCTGTTTTCACATGGATAGGTTTCTGGTGTCCAGCATTGCATGAGACCTTCAGAGGGGATTTCATCCAGGCCTCCTTGGGAGGAAATGTCTTGAGGCGACCACCAGGGTAGAGCAAATGTGGAGCCCCTCAGAGGTGGAAACTGCCTCCTTGAGATGAGATTAGGGGATGTGATGATTAATTTTATATGCCAATTTGACTGGGCCATAGGGTACTCAGATATTTGGCTAAACATGATTTCTGAGTATGTCTGTGAGGGTGTTTCTGGTAGAGACCAACATTTGAATCTGTAGACTGAGTAAAGCAGATTGCCCTCCCCATTGTGGGTGGGCCTCACCCAATCTGTTGAGGGTCCAAAAAGAACAAAAAGGTGGAGGAAGGGAGTATTCACCTCTTCTGTCTGACTGAGTTCAGACATCAGTCTTCTTGCCCTCAAATTGGGATTATACCATTGGCTCTCTGTCAGGCCTTCAGACCTGGGCAGGAACTTATGCCATCAGCCCTCATGAGTCTCCAGCTTACCAACTGTAGATCTTGGGACTTCTCAGCCTCCATAATCTAATGAACCAATCCTTTAAAATAAATCTCCTTTTATCTCTATATCAATAGGTATAGGTATAGATATATCTCCTATTTCCTATTGGTTCTGCTTCTCTGGAGAATCCTAATGCAGGGGACAATTGAATGTCCTATTAGTTCTATCCCAACCATTTTGCCAACAGTTTCTGAGAAGAGAGGGCCTTTATCTGCCAGAAGAGAACCAAAATTCCCACACCATCTCTCTCACAGAGTTTGCTGGCTGATCAAATGGGAAAAGAATGCAAAAATGATTTATAAACTGTAAAGTTCTTTATAAAACTAAACTGTTGTTGCACTTCTTCACTCTTGGTTTCTGGGTTGCTTCAAAGTGAAACTTAAGCCAAAAAGATAAATTAGAACCAATCACCCATCTGGAAAGAACAATTTGACTACAGTGCTGGTGCTGTGTGATTGTTTTTACTCTTGGACCTTTCTTTTATGAATAGAAATGTCCACATTTGGTTACTTTTAGTTCCTATAGGACTTTCCCCCAAGATGGCCTAGCCAATTAGTTTGTTTCAGTTTTTCTTTGAACATTTAAAATGGAAAGGCCAGATTATATTAAAATAATTATTAAAGAATTAGCTACACAAAAGAGTTGCTTTCTCATACCATTCCAGGGAAAGAAAGGAATAAGAAAATCTGCAATTTGGGTTGAGTAGAAGAAAAACGTCCCTGATAGAGCTAATTATTTCATTACAATGGATTAATATTAAGATCATGCCTAGCAAATTTTTTCAGTTTGCTACAGTTGAATATCTCCAACAAGATTAAATCTGTAATTTCCTTAGAGCCCATGATTAAATTATTCCTAGTTTTCTTTTTGGCTATTGTAAAACTCCTAGTTTCTTTCACTGTCTTTTGTAGATTTTATAGTAGGACTGTTCAATCATCTCTACAACTTTTCATGCAGACTTTCTGAATTTTTAAATGGTAGAAATCAGAAGGGGAGACTCTACAGTGAAAAAATTCTTTCAGCCCCTGTATGCAATGTTCCTGCTTATATGTCTCTCTTGGATCTTTGTTAAATAATAGAGCTACTTAGCTAACATGTTTAGGAATTAAGTCCGCAGGTATTTTAGTCATATATGGGCATGACTGTTGAACTTTATTGTATTGAATCCTAGCAATTACCTTTACTGATCTCTTTTCTCTTGCTTTATAGCTGTTTCCTGAGTTTTACTAGGGGCTTTCAATACTGTAGTCCCTAGATTCCAGGGCAGCTTCTTCCCTGGGATTCCCCATGTCCAGAATGCCATTATGTGTAAACATGTTGATCAGACTTGTTCTGTCCCCCAGGTCACTTTTGTAATGGATTTAAGACTGACCTTCAGGGTCATCGTTCAAGTGTGAGGTCTCATACTACCTTCCCATTGGTGGTAGAGTATAGCTGTTAAGAGCACTGTGTTTATTTGTTGAGCTTTGGGCAAGCTAAGTGGTGGCCCTTGATGGGCAATTTAGATGAAGACCCTCTATAAATGTCATGTCCTTGTGCTGTTTCCAAAATGTCATGAGGCAGAGTAGTATGAAGGCTTGGACAGACAGACCTAGGGTTTAAAAGCAGGCTCTGCCACTTACTGGCTGAGGGACCTTGGACAAGCCACTTAGCCTCTTTGAGCCTCAATTTCCTCGTCAATAAAATAGAGATAATAATAGCAACCTCACAAAGTTGTCAGGATTATTGGAGTTTGTAAAGCGCTTGGCATAGCCAAGAGATTGCTATTTGGTGACCGCTCCATTCATAATGAGTCTCTGGGTATGAACTTCTGCCCTTCCCCAAAACTGTGTGGTTTGGACCGCATGGATTTTTCTAGTTTGCTAATGAATCTGTTGTTCCAAACAAAATCAAAGGCTCTTTAAAGTCAAGAGCAAGTATAAATCTTGTCTATGCAGTGATTTAAGATGGGGAATTCTGTTGAGTTAATTCCTTACAAAGCTATGAAGATTACTTTCCTGTATCCATTTTATGCTTAGAACTTAACAGTTTATCTTGCTTCAATGTTATTCCTGTATTTTCCAAAAAACAGAAATGACATGTGTTGTTCTGTAATTTCTGGGGCCATTCCTCTTCAGTTTTTGTCATGTAAGATTTGCACAGGCATTTATTTTTATCATTCTCACACACCTTTTTCAGTCCAGACCTCCTCCCAGGTGGCAGACCAGTTGCTTTCCTACATATCCTAGAGTGAAGAAACAGGTCTGGCCCATTCCCCGGACCATTATACAAGGGACTTGTTCATACACGACATCACAACACATTGCTATTCTCCTCTCCATTTCAGGCGTGACCTGTCCTTATTTCCAGTTCAGTGGTCAGTCACTCATGGGTAGTTTGATGTACTCTAGGTCATTAGTAAAGACGTTAAATAAGGACTTAGCTGATAGCAACCCCCCCCTCCCCACGCCGCCCCACTGCCACAGCTGGCTCAGTTAGAAAGCCCCAGAATGGTGAAAAAGGACACGTTATGTTATCACAATGAACTATTCCCTTTCAGTAACTTACAGAAATGGTACATTCAGAGAGTGTGGAGCATGTCACATGTTTGGTATTTAATGATTGATGAGTTTGTTCCAGAGCCTAAGGAGATGTTTGTAGGCAACATGCTAAATTTGATTTGAATCTGGACTTCAGAGTTGTTTCAACGAATTCAAGCAGATTGAAACGTCATGAACAAAGGGATGTTGGGATAATGCAAAGTATCCTGCTTAAGTTCACCCTTCCATGGCTTTCCAATTTATGAAAGAGACATCTAACAGAGCTGCTGGGGGTCACTTTCAGATGAATCCTTATCTAACATCTTTATTAATGACCTAGAGTGTCAGTGTGCCACCCCTAGGAAATTAATGGATCTAGGCATTGATCGTCAATGGCTGGTAACATCACAAAGAGACAATCATATATTATTTACTTCCTGATGGAAGAACACACTGCCATTTACGAAGCATTCTTCTCAAAAAGAGCAAACCTGAAGCTGATCAAATCTCTAGATCCTGCTACCAATTTACAGGAAATACAAAGACAGAAAACCTATTAATTGACACCATGAAGATGCACTCCGCAAAATCTAAACTTTAGGGAGTCTACAGGACAAACAATCCAGTGTCTTCACAAATTGAAAGAAAAAGAGAGATCCAAGGGGTATCTACAGAATTAAAGATATTTAAAAGGCAGATTATTCCATCACAATGTGATGACTTTATTTAGATACTAGTTCAAACAAATAAATGCTTAAAAAAGATTTATGAGATAAATGGAAGTTTGAGCACTGACTGGGTGTTTGATAATCTTAAGGAATTATTAATTTTTTAAGCTGTGATAATAGTATTGTCTTTATGTTTTTTTAAAGAGTCCTTATCATTTGGAGATGTGTATTGAAATCTTTTCGGATAAGGTGATCTTATTTTTGTGATTTGTTGCAAAATAATATGGGAGAGGAAGAAGTGAGTGAGGGTATAGATGAAAGAAAAGTAGTAGTTGTTGAAGTTGGGTAATAGGGGCTCATTATACTCTTCTCTTCCTTTTGTATCCATTTAAACTTTTCCATAATTTAAGAAAAGATAATCCAAGACACTGTGAGATCCTAAATCTCAAGAGAGAAAATAAAATCAAGAAATAGATGCATGATGCAAGTGTGAAGTACAGTGATAGGCACCCTTTTAAATTATGTTCAATATTCTATATATGCTTAGATAAAGAGGTGGATTAATTAGCTAGCAAGAGTTTCAACAAGGCTTGAAAGATCCTGTTCAAGTTTCTGAAATTGGTACTTGACCGAGCCTGGCTCTGAACCGAAGTGTTTGTGTCTTAAGATTTATACTGTTAACCCCCAAGCTTATATGACTACTGCATCGGGGTATAGGAGAGGCAAAGAATGAAAAAAGAAAACCACAAGTCTTATTTATTGGTGGTGTCTTTGTGCCAGGCACTTTACACATATATCTGCTTTTAATCCTAACTTTAAACCTTGAGGTAGGCATTATTATCTCTAGTGTACAGCTGGTGAAACTGAGACTGAGAAAAAGAAAGTAACTTTCTCAGAGTCACATAGCCAGTAAGAAAAGGATCAGGGATATTCACCGAGTTCAGTCTGATGTCAGAACCTCATGGAACCACTTTCAGGACAGTGGAAAGAAATATATGTGTAAACAGCAATAATAATTAGTGTGATAATGTCATTGACGTTTGCGTGGATGTGCTTCCTTTACAGGGTGAAGGGGGATCCTATCTTCATTTCAACAAACTAGGGATTCTCCAAACTTTTGTTTTAACATAGTCCTTGTAGCAAATGCTTCTGGTGTTCCACACCACATCGCTTGTGGTGGACAGTTTCCGTACACATTTAGAGTCCCACCCCAAGTGTTAGTCACTTCTGCTTTCAGGAACTCATTCAGCCCACACAGGGCAGTCTGGAAGCGTGTGTGGGTGGAGTTAACACTAGGGGGTGGGAGGGACCTTTCGTCAGTGAGAGATGGGAGTCAGCAGATAAATGCTCCAGCTTCCCATCTTTGAAGGAACACTTCCAATTCCAAGGTACACTTGGTAGTTCTTCAGGGGGTTCCTAGTAGGACTGAGCTTCAGTTGCCCACAGAGGTAACCAGCTCAACCATGTATTGGCTTTGCCAGCTTCCCTGTCTCATGTTCCCTGTTCCTTCACTCTTGCTTCCAGGATCACCTACCAGATGAAATCCCTGCACCAAGGTCTTGTCTCAGCTCTGTTTCTGGTGGAACTTGAACCCCTTTTAGTAAAAAAATTCTGAGTCCACCCCTAATGTATGCATATTTGTTTATTTATAAATTTATCTTCATGATTATTTTATTATACATACTGTGAAATATACACTAAGAAGTTCTGAAAGGATGAAATAAACATAAAAATAAACAATTATTATAAAAATAATTTTTGAATGTCTATTTTCAGTTTGTTATAGTGTGCACAATGTGTTAGTATAATCATAGTCACAACTTACAAAATTTATAAAAGATAAATGGGCATTCACTGAGAAGCATACGCTAAATATTTTACTGACGTGATGCACGTAAAAAATTATATAGATCACTGCTATAGACTGTAGTCATTCTGTTTTTTTTAATAAGCTTTATTTTAATTTCAAATTCCACTTGTTCACTGCTGGCATTTAGGAAGGTGATTAATTTTTGTATAGTAACCTTGTATTCTGCAACCTTGCTAAAATCACTTATTAGTTCCAGGAGTTTTTTTGTTTGTTTATGCTTTCAGATTTTCTACATAGACAATCATATTTTCTATGAACAAAGACAGTTTTATTTCTTCTATCACAATCGGTATACATTTTACTTACTTTTCTTTTCTTTTCGCATTAGTTAGAACTTCCAGTACAGTGTTGAAGAGGAGTGGTAAGAGGGGACATCCTTGCCTTGTTCCTGATCTTAGTTGGAAAGCTTCAAGTTTCTCACCATTAAGTATGATATTAGCTGTAGGTTTTTTGTAAATGTTCTGATTTTATCAAGTTGAGAAAGTTTCCCCCTATTCCTAGTTCACCGAGAGTTTTAAATTATGAACGGATGTTGGGTTTTGTCAAATGCTTTTTCTGCATCTATTGATATGATCATGAGATTTTTCTCCTTTAGCCTATTGATGTGACGGATTACATTAATTGATTTTTGAACATTGACCTAGTCTCGCATACCTGGAATAAATCCCGCTTGGTAAAAAATATTATTATTATTATTATTAACTAGAGGAACAAAACCTCTTTTTGATCTTACTAAAATTACTTTGTAAGTGAAAGCGATGTGATTGAATATGCTTTGTACTTTTGCAAAATCTCAGTTTAACACTTTGTAAAAATGTGATTTGAACGTCTGGTTCTAAGTTTCATTTATTTTGATGAAACTTGGTTGTAATGGCTTGACATGGCTGGAAAAGACATTGACAAAGATGTAAATTCAAAAGGAAGAAGTGGATCATTGGCTGCACTGACTAATTGCAACAATCTTTTTTTCAAGCCATATACCAACTCTGCAAAGATTTTTGTTGAAAACTGACTAGTGAATTTCTATCTTTTAATGTCACATTGTTCTAATAAAACCAGTAGAAGATGCAACATTTGGAAGATATCCTCATTTGGAAGATAGGTAAACAGGACTGAAAATTTCATTTCTATTTTTTTAATGTGTGAAGATATAAAAGTTTTTATAAGTGTCACCCATACACATTGTTTTCTGCAACAAAAGTAACACAATGAAGGAATCTTCCAAATATCTATGCTCTCTCCATAGCGTAGATTTCTTTCAAAAAGTAGTTAATTTCTCATTCATTTAAAAAATTTCAATTTTTTAATCTCAAAGGAATAGATCGTGTGCTTTCTTTAGTTTATGCTAAATAACAAAAGTTAGGATCACTTGACATCCTAGTAAAGGTTAGCAAATTTGGAACCCTTATTTAGAGTAAAAAAAAAATGCAGTAGTCATCTTTAAGTTTCACTACTTTTTTTTTTTTTTTTTTTTTTTTTTTTTTGTGGTATGCAGGCCTCCCTCTGCTGTGGCCTCTCCCGTCGCAGAGCACAGGCTCCGGACGCGCAGACCCAGGGGCCACGGCCCACCGGCCCAGCCGCTCCGCGGCATGTGGGATCCTCCCAGACCGGGGCGCGAACCCGGTTCCCCTGTATCGGCAGGCGGACGCGCAACCACTGCGCCACCAGGGAAGCCCCAAGTTTCACTACTTTTAAAATTTCTTTCCGACAAGATCTTCCCTGTATGGTGCAAGCGGAAGATGATTATTACCCATCCCACCAGGAAGTTTTATAAGATTCTGGTATTTAAGATAATAGAATCCATAAACCATAAATCTACCTAAATGAGCATTCAAACTTCAATCCCTCACAAGGCAGGTGGCAAGTGAACTTGTAAGGATGCCTTGGCCATCCCGTTGTATTTAATTTTTTTTCTTTTAATGGAGATAAAATTCACATAACATAAAATTTACCATTTTAATCATTTAAAAATGTAGAATTCAGTGATTTTTGGCATATTTACATTGTTGTACAACCATCACCACTATCTAATTCCAGAATGTTTTCATCACCTCAAAAAGAAATTTTGTACTTTAAAACAGTCACTCCCCATTCTACCCTCTCCCCAGCCCCTGGCAATCCCCCCATCTGCTTTTGGTCCCCATTGTGTTTTGAAGCTCCCTCCTTTTACTCAGAATAAGGTGCCTACTGTGTGTCTCATGTGACCTCTGAGAGGATGCCAATTCAACCAGCATACTAAATATCATCAAAGTCTATTTAATTTCTTACTGTTTAAAATTTAAAATATTATGGAAATTCTACTTATTTCTTTCTGAAGACTGCACCAAACCTTTATTGAACACAGTTCCTAGAATGCTGTAGGTGTTCAGTAAATCACTGTTGGATGAGCAAAGCAATTTCCTTCCCCACTTTGAATCTCTCTCCCTCTCTTCTCTCTCTCACATCCCTTTCCCTCCCTCTCTCTCTCTCTCTCCCTCTCTCTCTCTCTCTCTCACACACACACACACACACACACACAACTTTTACATATAAAGCAAATTGAATCAAATAATAACCTTTGTTACTTAAATTTCAGGTAGACAGAAAATTGAATTAGTCACCAAGATCCCTTCTGGGTCTAGAATTCTGTGAGGACACCAACTGGTAGAATGAACAGCAGTCATCCTGTTTGCCTGGAATTGAGGGATTTCCCGGGATATGGGGGCAGTCTGGGGCATACCAACATGGGTTGTGCCCTTTGCCCCCTGAGCATCTATATATTTGCGGTATGCCATCATGTAGCCCCTCTTACCAGAGCCTCTGCCTTGCGGATGTGGGCCTGAAGCTCCAGCTACCAGGCTTGCTGCATTCCCCTACTCACAGACACTGCTCCTGGAGCTGAGTCCTACTTGTGGGAGCCAGGGACAATTATCATAAACAAGATTTGGGCACTCCTGGCTTCCTGGCCAAATATTATCAAAACCTCACAATTGTTTCTTTTCTTAAATTGAGGTATAGTTGACTTACAATATTATATTAGTTTCAGGTGTACAGCATAGTGATTCAATATTTTTATAGAGATTATACTCTGGTTAAAGTTATTATAAACTATTGGTTATATTCCCTGTGCTGTACATTACATCCTTGTATCTTATTTATTTTATACCTGGTTTGTACCTCTTAATTCCCTGCCTGTACCTTGTCCCTCCCCCTTCCCTAGCCCCACTTCCCCACTGGAAACCACTAGTTTGTTCTCTGTATCTGTGAGTCTGTTTCTGTTTTGTTATATTTATTCTTCTGTTTCATTTTTTAGATTCTGCATATAAGTAAAACATACAGTTTGTGTCTTTCTCTGTCTGACTTATTTCACTAAGCATAATACCCTCCAGGTCCATCCATGTTGTTGCAAATGGCAAAATTTCATTCTTTTTTATGGCCGAGTAGTAGTCCATTGTGTATATATATTTTATTTATTTAATTAAAAAAATTTTTATATATGTATATCTTTGACATTTATTCTGTATGTCATGTATCGTAAATCTGTACCTCTGACCTAATTTATTATCATGTACTTTAGACTTGCCCATTCAATTGCTGCCCAGATATTTGCATTCTAATATTGCTTGGACATCTCAAAATACAAATAAGGAAACAAAAGCTTTAAATGACACATTAAACAACATGGACTTAATTCATATTTATAGGACATTCCATCCAAAAATACACTTTCTTCTCAAGTGCTCATGGAACATTCTCCAGAATAGATCATATCTTGGGTCACAAGGCAAGCCTTGGAAATTTAAGAAAATTGAAATTGTATCAAGTGTCTTTTCCAACCACAACGCTATGAGACTAGGTATCAATTACAGGAAGAAAACTGTAAAAACTACAAGCACATGGAGGCTAAACAATACACTACTAAATAACCAAGAGATCACTGAAGAAATCAAAGAGGAAATCAAAAAATACCTAGAAACAAATGACAATGAAAACACGACGACCCAAAACCTATGGGATGCAGCAAAAGCAGTTCTAAGAGGGAAGTTTATAGCCATACAATCCTACCTCAAGAAACAAGAAAATCTCAAATAAACAACCTAACCTTATAGCCAAAGCAATTAGAGGAAGAAGAACAAAAAAAACCCCAAAGTTAGCAGAAGGAAAGAAATCATAAAGATCAGATCAGAAATAATGAAAGACAAATGAAGGAAACAATAGCTAAGATCAATGAAACTAAAAGCTGGTTCTTTGAGAAGATAAACAAAATTGATAAACCACTAGCCAGATGCACCAAGAAGAAAAGGGAGGAGACGCAAATCAATAGAATTAGAAATGAAAAAGGAGAAGTGACAACTGACACTGCAGAAACACAAAGGATCATGAGAGATTACTACAAGCAACTATGTGCCAATAAAATAACCTGGAAGAAATGGACAAATCCTTAGAAAAGCACAACCTTCCAAGACTGAAGCAGGAAGAAATAGAAAATATGAACAGACCAATCACAAGCACTGAAATTGAAACTGTGATTAAAAATCTTCCAACAAACAAAAGCTCAGGACCAGATGGCTTCACAGGCACATTCCATCAAGCATTTAGAGAAGAGCTAACACCTAGCCTTCTCAAACTCATCCAAAGTATAGCAGAGGGAGGAACACTCCCAAACTCATTCTACGAGGCCACCATCACCCTGATACCAAAACCACACAAAGATGTCACAAAAAAACTACCGACCAATATCACTGATGAACATAGATGCAAAAATCCTCAACAAAATTCTAGCAGACGGAATCCAACAGCACATTAAAAGGATCATACACCATGATCAAGTGGGGTTTATCCCAGGAATGCAAGGATTCTTCAGTATATGCAAATCAATCAATGTGATATACCATATTAACAAATTGAAGGATAAAAACCATGTAGATGCCGAAAAAGCTTTTGACAAAATTCAACACCTATTTATGATAAAAACTTTCCAGAAAGTAGGCATAGAGGGAGCTTACCTCAACATAATAGAGGCCATATATGACAAACCCACAGCTAACATCATTCTCCATGGTGAAAAATTGAAACCATTTCCCCTAAGATCAGGAACAAGACAAGGTTGCCCCCTCTCACCACAATTATTCAACATAGTTTTGGAAGTTTTAGCCACAGCAGAGAAGAAAAAGAAATAAAAGGAATCCAAAT
>NC_041234.1:26698108-26698695 GCF_002837175.3 Physeter macrocephalus | reverse complement strand
CTCCCTGACTTCAGACTATACTACAAAGCTCCAGTAATCAAGACAGTATGGTACTGGCACAAAAAAAGAAATATAGATCAATGGAACAGGATAGAATGTGCAGGGATAAACCCATGCACCTATGGTCACCTTATCTTTGGTAAAGGAGGCAAGACTATACAATGGAGAAAAGACAGCCTCTTCAATAAATGGTGCTGGGAAAACTGGACAGCTATATGTAAAAGAATGAAATTAGAACACTCCCTAACACCATACACAAAAATAAACTCACAATGGATTAAAGACCTAAATGTAAGGGCAGACACCGTCAAACTCTTAGAGGAAAACATAGGCAGAACACTCTATGACATACATCACAGCAAGATCCTTTTTGACCCACCTCCTAGAGAAATGGAAATAAAAACAAAAATAAACAAATGGGACCTAATTAAACACAAAAGCTTTTGCGCAGCAAAGGAAACCATAAACAAGACCAAAAGACAACCCTCAGAATGGGAGAAAATATTTGCAAATGAAGCAACCGACAAAGGATTAATCTCCAAAATTTACAAGCAGCTCATGCAGCTCAATATCAAGAAAAACAAACA
>NC_041234.1:26696454-26697363 GCF_002837175.3 Physeter macrocephalus | reverse complement strand
TTAGAGAAATGCAAATCAAAACTACAATGAGGTATCCCCTCACACCGGTCAGAATGGCCATCATCAAAACATCTACAAACAATAAATGCTGCAGAGGGTGTGGAGAAAAGGGAACTCTCTTGCACTGTTGGTGGGAATGTAAATTGATACAGCCACTATGGAGAACACTATGGAGGTTCTTTAGAAAACTAAAAACAGAACCACCGTACGACCCAGCAATCCCACTACTGGGCATATACCCTGAGAAAACCATAATTCAAAAAGAGTCATGTACCAAAATGTTCATTGCAGCTCTATTTACAATAGCCAGGACATGGAAGCAACCTAAGTGTCCATCAACAGATGAATGGATAAAGAAGATGTGGCATGGGGCTTCCCTGGTGGCGCAGTGGTTGAGAATCCGCCTGCCGATGCAGGGCACACGGGTTCGTGCCCCGGTCCGGGAAGATCCCACATGCCGCGGAGCGGCTGAGCCTGTGAGCCATGGCCGCTGAGCCTGCGCGTCCGGAGCCTGTGCTCCGCAAAGGGAGAGGCGACAACAGCGAGAGGCCCGCGTACCGCAAAAATAAATAAATAAATTAAAAAAAAGAAGATGTGGCACATATATACAATGGAATATTACTCAGCCATAAAAAGAAACGAAATGGAGTTACTTGTATTGAGGTGGATGGACCTAGAGTCTGTCATACAGAGTGAAGTAAGTCAGAAAGAGAAAAACAAATACCGTATGCTAACACATATATATGGAATCTAAAAAAAAAATGGTTCTGAAGAACCTAGGAGCAGGACAGGAATAAAGACGCAGACATTGAGAATGGACTTGAGGACACAGGGAGGGGGAAGGGTAAGCTGTGACAAAGTGAGAGAGTGGCATGGACATATATACACTACCAAATGTAAAATAGATAG
>NC_041234.1:26622092-26696011 GCF_002837175.3 Physeter macrocephalus | reverse complement strand
GGGGAGGGGGAAGGGTAAGCTGGGACGAAGTGAGAGAGTGGCATGGACATATATACACTACCAAATGTAAAACCGATAGCTAGTGGGAAGCAGCCGCATAGCACAGGGAGATCAGCTCGGTGCTTTGTGACCACCTAGAGGGGTGGGATAGGGAGGGTGGGAGGGAGACGCAAGAGGGAGGAGGTATGGGGATATATGTATACATATAGCTGATTCACTTTGTTATACAGCAGAAACTAACACAACATTGTAAAGCAATACTCCAATAAAGATGTTAAAAAAATGCTTTTGGCAATGTCAGCTTCATCCTCATAGCAGTTTCTAGATTCTTCACAGGGTCTTTGAGGGTTTGGGGGTGGGGATAGTAGATGTAATCAACAGGTACCTTCTCCATCTGTTACACAAGCCTCTTCACATCCAGACCTATCTAGAATCCGACCCCCTGACAAAGCCAGCCATGACGGGGGGTGTCTTAAGGATCACCTCAGAATTCTCCTGGCCTATAGAGGGAAGCATAAGAATATTAGAATTATTTGACAAGCATAGTGCAATTATTATTTTTTTTGGTAACTTGTATTTATGAGTTGTTTGTACAAAAAGATGTTTGGGGAAGAAAGTTTAAAAAGCTTTATATAAATCTCACTTTTTATATGATCTTGGTAGATAGTTTTAAAAAGTAAAGCATATACGTGGTTAGAAAATTCAAATAGTACATAAATGAACAAAATTGAAGGTAAACACCTCTTTCCTGGCACCTCTAGTCTCTCTCCCCAAGGGCAACTACTGTTAATACATTTCGTCTCTCCCTCCCCATCCCCCAAATTATTTAGGTATATACCAAGTAATCAATCAATCCGTCTGTCTATCCATTCAAATTTCTACCTTTATTTACACACAAAAAAAATCATTCCATACGCACTCTTCTGCACCTTGATTCTTGGAGATATATTTTCATATTAACCCAGATATAACTGACCATCCTTTCTTGGTATTTGCAAAGTGACAGACAAGGAGTATAGTGTAATGGTTAAGAGCATAAACCCTGAAGCCAAAGCAGGGAGAGAAGGAGGGGAAAAGGGAGGGAGGGAGGAAAGGTGGAGAAGAGAGAGAGAAAGAGAGAGAGGGAGGCATGGAGCATAGAATGTGCATGTAGGAGCATAAAATGTATATGTACATCCTGGAGGATTCTACTCCAGAAAAGCTTTTATTCAGTTGAGGCTGTCTACCTCAGAGGGGCAGGCTTTACACTGAGATCAATCTGAACGCTAGGCCTGATATCCCCACCCTGGCCAAAGTAGGTAAAGAAAGAAATATCTGGGGAGAGTAACAGGTATGACTCAGTAGATACTCTCAGGATTGTAGGAATATTGCAATTCTTAATTGTACTTAAATCAATTTCATTTATACTATGATCCCATCAGGCTGGAGTGATGGGAAATCCAAAACTGTAGAAGCTCCCCCGACTCCTAGGGTGATGCAAACATCCTGTGGTTTTCCAAGTGACGAGACTACATACACATATCTTTAAGTCTTTAGGTCAACTGCCACACTTGTTACTGTTGAGAAGTCCTTCCTCACAGCCCATATGCTCCCCTGCTCCCCAGATGTGCTTGGAGCACAGCGCTCTGCTCTAGAATGGGGGCCCCTGTGGCCAGTGGCAGCTTCCCTAAGGAGCATCTCACAGTCCTTCCCCTATGACGTTCGCTTGGCCCCCAGGGTGCAGATCTGCAGATCTCCTCTATTCTCGGAAGCCACCAAATGCGACCCCTCCGGGGTTTCCCTGGCTCTCTCTCCTCTAGACTCACTGCCTTAAGGCATCTCCTCTCTCTTCCTGTGGCCCCAGCGGCACTCGACATTATCAACTTCAGTCGTCCCAATGCCACTTTTCTCTGAGATGAGGAAGCCCAGAGTCTGGTTATCAGCTGGAAACAGGAAAAGGAAAAGGGAAAAATACATAGGGAGGGGGAAGACATCAATTAAGACCTCAAAAATTATCTTGTCACATTAAGATGGAACAGAATAGTCTTCCTGAGAGACCCATCCCTATTCAGGAATGTTGTAGTAAGTATACTATTTTTACTGTCCAGGTATGAAAATTAGTCTGTCACTCTTAGATTTCTCTGGTTTCACCATCGAGCAATTATATCCACTATGGAGGAGCCAGTGTTTAATTCTGACAGAACTGCCAATATGGGACGGAGCAGCTTTGAGTGTGAGAATGACACTGGGGCTGGGGGTGTGTAACACTCAGGCTTGGGCAGAAGAGGAAGTGAAGCCTCATGTACGTTGGTCCGGGTTTGAGTCTGGAAATCCATGTAGAGATCTTATCACTCACACAGGATGACAGGGAGAAAAAAGTTCTAGACTAATTTCCACCAAACCTCTTTCCCTCTCAAACCACGAGGCAGTCAGAGGAATCTTTCTTGTTCAGTCCAAGCCAGATTCAGTTTTCCCTGAGGACTTATACTGCCCTGTGGTCTGGAGCGGCCTCTTGCATGGGCCATTCTGGAATAATCTAGAACCCAAAACTTTCAGACTATCATGCCCCTCTTTACTGAAAGCCCTTTGAAGGCAGGCCTGGGTCTTGGCCAGCACTGTAGTCACCCATGCTTTGCACAGCACTTGGCACATAGCTGGTGTGTAAACAGTCTTAGCTGAATGAACAAATAAATGAAGAAAATAATGAACGAGCACACAAGGGTGAAACAGAGAGCAAAACTGTGTTGAAAACCACAACAATCAAGATAATCTCCATGGGATGCTATTTATCACCAACTGCCCTCCCTCACCAGGAGCAGCAGAAAAATTCAGTCCTGGGCTGGTTCTCATACAGGGCAGCCCTGGAGCTGACCTGACCATGGGAGGAAGAAATTGGCATCCTCAGAGCGAGAAAAGCATCACCCAGCCTAGTGGGTCCCAGCTCTAAATTTCCGCCTCTTCCGCGTCCTGACGGTCTTGGCGGATTTACTCCCCTTTGGTTTTATGATCCAAGGCTTCTCACATTGCTAATACATTACTCATTTTAGCAATATAGACAGCAGGGTCAAACAAGTGACCTATTGGAGCTCACAAGTGACTGACAGCCAGGTAGCCCTGGCTTCACTCAGAAGGGTCACCTGCTATCTCATTCACTTGGGTAAATTTATAACTTTGAAAATTCTAATTTCTACCTCACTCCGCCCCCCCAACCCCATGTCCCACCACCTCCAACCCTGGGGGCTCGGTAAATTATATTGCCTGCTAATTGAGTGCCACTCCTACTGTTCATAATGAGTCAGACGGATTTGGCTATGTCTGCTCTTCTGGCTTACCCCTCTCATAAACATTCAGAGTGACAAACTTTTTCTTTGGCCTGGGGTCATAAAGAGAAAGAAACAAACTCTTTAACTTTTTTTTTTTTTTTTCCAACTTAAGACTTCAGTGAAATATTTTCCACCACCCTCAGCAAGACATAATACTTCATGCCACGAAGAAGTTAATGCGAAAAATATGGATGCCCCCCATTCTCTGGGGGACCTGCTGGGCATTGTGCCCCTCTGAGGACCAGTTACTCTCTATGTCTTTTGGGGCTCACTGAGAAGTCTCTGGTTTGAGTCTGGGCCCAAGGTGCTGGGGATTAGCCTGTTGCTTTCAGAGGTCTGCTGTTGCATTTACCTTGAACTTGGACGCCCCTCCCTACTGAACCACCCTTAGAACTCCCTGAGGAGCTGTCAAGTGGGTGAATGGCCTACAGCAAGCAGCACCAAGTGCCAATTACCAAGTACTTCAATACGGCTAATTTCAGATTTTATTTCATCTCTGGGTCAAAAACATGCTTACCTAAAAGAAGAGTGCCCAGACTCTCAGCTTGGCATTCAGCTGGTTCCCCACCATCTGGCCACAACCTGCCTTGGCGACCTGACTTTCCACAACCTTCTTTCCAGCTCTAAGCAAACACTACCGCCACCGTTGCCTGAACTCTCTTCCTGCCTAAAATACTCTTCAACCAGGCTAAACCGTTTTCCTTTAGAGAGAGGTGATGGGGACACCGGGATAATAGCCGTGTGCTTTTTCACACTGATATTCTATAAATGTTTATTCAACATTTTTAATAGGTGCGATGGAGGGAAAAGCTAGCTTTTTCAAAATTTGGTTTTTATTGAAGTATAGTTGAATTACAGTGTTGTGTTCATTACTGCTGTACAACAAAGTGACTTAGTTATACATATATTTACATTCTTTTCCATTATGGTTTATCACAGGATATGGAATACAGTTCCGTGTGCTATACAGCAGGACCTTGTCACTTATCCATCCTATATATACCAGTTTGCACCTGCTAATCCCAAACTCCCAACAGTTTTTTTTAATTAATAAAAATAACATAAAGAAACAGATTCACTTTCTACTTCCCTTCCAAGTGCTGAACACACACCTGCCCCTTTGGACCCTGGACTCAGTATACCTCCAAGTAGAGTTGTTGGACTAGAGGTATTTGCTGTGCTGTGAACTCAGCGGGGAGCTGTAGGGGGGAGGGCTGGGTCCTACCCCCCACCCCGGCCTTGGGCCAAGGGCCGTTCCCCTTGATGCTCTGTCCCATCCCCCTCCCTCCAACTGCCCCTGGGCCTCTGTTTTGCCCAAGGCCAGCCACGATCTGCTGGGAAGCGAAGGGAATAAGGAGAAGGGAGAAGCAAGCAGTGTCTGAGCCTCAGGAACTTCCCCCCCATCCCCTATTTTCTCCCCTTCCCCCTGTTTGAGCCTAGAGCATTGACTGGGAGGTGAGAGGACTTGCAGTCCTTGTAATGAAACCTCCTTCTCCCTGACCTGGGAAGGCGAGGACCAGCAGATAATCCCACCGTTCTCTGCCTTGTGCCTGTATCCTGATGCTCTCAGACAGCTCAGGTTTCATAAAAGTGAATTTAAAAACCTCCAAACGTGAAAAAAATTAACCAAATTCTTTGTCTTTTAAGTAGTTTCTGCTCTCTCTTCGGTTTTCTTTTATCATTTCCCAAGTCACATAACTTTTGTGGAAGCGTATTATGAGGTTTAAAAGGCAGCTTATTAAGTCTATCACTCTTTTCTGGTAGGCACTCCCCACCAAATGTTACTCAGGTTCAGAAGTTCGGTTGACTGTAATTAGTCTTAGGTGGGTAGTAAGATCTTTGGAGGTTGTACTTGCGTGTTTGTGTCACAAAACATTCAATGGAAATAGATCAGCAAGGAATATGAATTTACACATATATAATATGTAAGTATATATATATATATATATATATATATTATTAGGACCCTGTCTTCTTAGGTGGGAGCAGAATCAATTTTACGTTTCACCAATTGCGTGAGAATATGCATGAGCAAACCTGAGTTAATGGGCACCATGTTTATAATTAGGATTCTTTTGGGCTCCTCACGGGGCCTTTGTAAGTGAGAATCTTTGGTGCGAATTTGACTCTGCTAGATGTACATTGTTTTCAGATCTGCATACTTCCTCTGAGAAGAATTCCTCAGCACTTTCACCTTTATTATCTCTCTCACCTTTACGTTCTTCCACAATATTCTGGAATGTTCCACAAGTAGAACCTTGTTACTCAAAGTGTGGGCCACAGACAAGCAACATTAGCATCCCCTAGGAGCTTGTTAGGAATGCAGACTCTTGGGCCCCATGCCAGAAATCCTGAATCAGAGGTGATCTGTATGCACATTAAAGTTTAAGGAGCTCTAGACTAGAACACGCTATACAGTATTTTTTCTGGTCGCTTCCAGGGTGTGACTGGTGAATCTAAAGAGCAGTCACCATGTTTTCTCATTTTTTTTCTCTCTCCCACAGCACTTAGCTGGGCACAGAAAAGGTGTTAGGGGTACTTTTGTTGTAAGATCGGTCCAGTTTTTAGTTGAACCCAGCCCTGGAATAAGAGAGAAAATATTCCTTTCATAGTTCTCACTCTAGCTCAACCTTTAGAAGTTCAAGTTTGACTCTTTTTCCAGGAAGTAAAAGAGATATTTTTCCTTCAAGGCCTACGATTTCTATGATTCTGTAATTGGGCTCCAAAGGCTGTTTTTAATTTGACCTCAAGTGCAAATCACAAAGACAACTTTGACCATACTAGTTCCCTTTTGGGCAAAAATACTCCCATTGGAAATTCAGAAAGTGTCTTATTGAGTAAAATGCTTCTTAATTTACTGTAAAAGTGTATTTAGAAAAGCAAATAATCTATGACAGAGCATAGAAGTATCCACTATTATGAAATCCAATGAAGAATAAAAAGTAAACTGAGCCCTCCAAATATGTTTCTATAATAAAGCCAACAACTCCTGACATCCTTGGTTGATCTGTTTGCAGTACGTATCAAATGCAGTTATGCAAGGGGCCTAATCTGCTATCTACCTTCAGAAATCTGAGCTTTCAGGGCAAGACTTTAGCTCTAGTTGCATGAAGGCCTCCTGGCCTCCTGGGTTACTGGGATTAAGGATCAAGACAGAAAGGGAAGAAAGCTGCATAAATCTTTGGATTGTGTGTGGGGAGTTAAGGATTGTCAGTGGGAACTCATTCTGGAGAGGGACAGAGCTGAAAGGTGTTTGGCTTTCAGATATTTGTTGGTCATTGCTCAAATACTCTTTGGACCTATCCCCCTAAAACTTGCTTCAAGATGCTGGATAAACAACCGTTTCATGTTGGGGAGATAAAGGTGACTTCCGAAGACCTAAAAAGAGTTGTGGCTAAAGCACCCAGGAAGGCTAAAAACTATATTTATTTGAGAGGAAAACACTTCCCTTCTTTAGGAATGAAACAAAACAGAGACCTGCCCCTAAGAGTGGTCCTAAATATGGGTGAGAAGGTGAACTGGAGCTTTGGAGAATGATGAAGACAGCCAATGAGGAGGTCTGTGAGCCACTTATGGAAGAGGGTTCTCTCTGGGACACAGGTCCCTAATGAGGGTGGGTGGGCTCATCACCATCTCCCAAAGCCCCAGTTATCCCAAACCTTGATTGTCCACAGACTGATGAGAGATGATTAAACAAGGGTAATGAACATCCATTCATTCACGAGAACAAACATCCATTCATTCATGGGAACAAACATGTATTCATTAATGAAAACAAACATTCATTCATGAGATACCTACTGTGTGCCAAGCACTGTGCTAGGTGCTAGGGTTAGAGAAAGGAATAAGACACCATTCTTCCCTTTGAAAAACTTCCAGTCTTGCAGGGAGCCTAGGAGACTGGTGTGGAGAGTGCTGGTGTGGAGGCATACTATATATAGGATTGGGATTGACTATCTTGGGGCACCATCAGGGAAGGCTTTCTGATGATTGATCCTGATTTTTCACCCCTCCCTATAGCTATGGCTTTTGCCATGTAATGGCAATTCTTCCCTTAGAGTGTATTTCCCCACACTTTGACTTTAGACTTGGCCATGCGACGTACTTTGCCAATGGGATGTTTGCAATTATGACTCAAGCATGGGCTTAAAATGTGCCTGTATGGTTGGGCTTGCACTCCTGTGCTTTAGACACCACCATGAGAAGAACATGCCTCAACTACTGGTCCCGAGAAGAAGACGAAACACACTTGGGACTCCCTTGAGCCAGCTGGGCCTGCAGCTTGAAGGAGAGCTTAGCTCTTCTGTTGACTGGCATCCCAACAGAGGGGTAGAGAAAAGAGGAAGAGTTAGGCATGTGCACCTATTAAATACTCACCCTACGTAAGGCACTGTCTCAGGGTCCCAAGCATGAGAACAATGGGAAGAATGAGACACTAGATCATAGTATGTCTGATTAACAACAGTACTAGCTATAGCTACCGTTATTGGGTGCGTCAGTAATGGTCGCCGTATTCAACAGTCAGCCCCTGTGCTTAAAATCTAACATCTTTTCATTTAGTCCTCACAACAACCCTTCAGTAAGTACTATTAACATCCCCATTTTACAAATGAGGGATCTGAAGCTCAGAGAATTTTGCAACTTGCCTGGCAGAGCAGGGATTTGAACCCGACTCTCTGACTCAAAAGCCTCAACTCTTTTAACTATAGAAAAGTGAGGAAGAAGACCCAAGTTGAGACTTCACTCAGGCCTGAATGTGTCTGTTGGTCCCTGCCAGTCTCATCTTCACCCATCTATGGGCTGGACCCCACTAAATTCTGGGATCAATGGAGGCGTGGCTTGATGGGGGAAGCCCCCTCACCAATAGTTTGAAGGACTGGATATAGCATCTTATTCTATCAGTAGACGTGCCAGGGGGAGTCATTATGCGTCAGGCACTGGGCTAAGCATTGTACATGCATTAACTAAACGAATATCATGCTACCTGTTAAGTACTACTCTTCGATACGGGTACAACTATTATTACACCCATTAGTGCTCTACCTTTACCAGCTGGGGAGCCCCAAGCATCTCGTTCATTCCACACATTGTTATCGAGCCCCTAATGTGTACCTGACCATGCCCTCAGCACAGGGGAGTGTGGACATGAAACAGATGGGACCTCTGCTCTCATGGAGCTTATGGTGTAGGTTCTGCCCCCTTCCCCAGCCTGGCTCCTTCTTTCAGACTCGTTCGTGTCTGCTCAAATAGGCACCATTCACACTGGTGCTTGGGAGCCTCGTTGCCTCCCTGCCCTATATTTTGACAGACCTGGATTGCAGTGCCCATTTAGATTTAGAGGTTTGCTCCGACATACCCCCCCTGTCAAGAGAGGAACATTTGCTGGCCCCAGAGGACTCCCCACTCTCCATTCTTACCCCAGCCCTCCTTGGCTTGTGCTTTCTTTGTGACCAGGAGTTCCCAGCGTGCCCTTGGGCTGGACCCTCTGCAGAGGTAAGAAGCACAGATCATTTTGCTGTGCTTCCTTTGAAAGCAGTGCTCCTTGGTGGGCTGCTGCGGTAATTGGCTACTTTGCACCTGTGTGGGAGGACGAGCCATTGCCCCCGCTTTGGGCTCACCTCCGCTAGCCTCACGGATTGAAGCAAAGTCAATTTCTGTTCCCAAGCACGCAGCAAAGGAAATCACCAGCCTCCATCAAAATGCCATTCGGAGTGCCAGAAGTATGTACATGGCAGTATTCTCAGAGGAATCATCATTTACTTGATGTGCTCTCTAGACCAAATTCCCTTAAAGTAACCGAATTGTGAGGACTTTGTAATGGTGTCCCTTTTGGAAATGTCAGCTTGCCTTTGATTCACAAGACTTCCCAGGACATCTACTCAAGTGGTGGGCTTTCCCAGAGTTCTTCTGAAGCAAGGCTCTTGGTCACATTAACAGAAAAATGTGGCCCCAGCCCCAGACTGCTGAATCTAGCTATTTTCATGAGGAATAATTTAATATTCAAATAAGCGGTAATTAAAGAGCAACTCTTCCTCCCTTCTCTTCACCCTTCCCTCCCTGACCCATGTGGCTGCTAGAAGCAGGCCATGAATCCTGGGATTGTGAGGCCGAGAGGCCAACTTGATTGCCAGCACAGTTAAGCCAGGCAGCAGAGAAGAAAGTACAATATGGCTCACTGGGTCATAATACCTCATAAATCAAATGGATTTTTCCCAGAATCAAATGGTCGTGCCACATTCTGGTTTCCAGTTAGATTTATGAGCCTGTTCTCTACATGAGATACATACCACGATGGACTAATTGGCACAGAAAACAAAGAAATGCAGAGCACTTAGGAACCAAAATATAAGGAGGCCTGTTGACCCCAGTCAGGCTCTCTTCCCTGACAAGTTAGTAATTTTGATTCCCATTTGGGGACAGCTCAGGTCACTAATAGCTTCTCGGTGTCCCAATAAAATTGAAGGGAGGGAGAAGGCACCCCCCTGCCTGTTGTTGTAGCTATCTTTCGTGTGATTTGCTTCTTGGAAAGTGATTTGGGCTGGCTCTCATTGGACAGCCTGGGCCAATAAGGAGAACAGAGTCACTGAGGAGAGAAATTGACCTTTAAGCATCAGCTGAGACACACTGGCATGGAGATCTTGTGGGCTAGTCTGGGTCTTCCTTACTCCAGGGAGAGTCCAATTCCTGCTTTACAGAAGTGTTATCCCACCTGGGAGAACACCCTCAGCCCCCTGCCAAGCTGAGTCAGTACAAATTCCTATCCTACTTAGAGTTCCAAGGATTTTGTGAAGCCAAAGAGATGTAAAAATGCTTTGGAAGGGGAAAAACTATGAAAGTCATTTGGGGAAAATGGCTGCTTTTCTCTTTGAGCTCGGTGAGCATAAATCAAATGCAGTCACCACATAGTTGGGGAACTTCTCTAAAACAAGAAGGCAAAGGAAGAGGCTTCGTTACATTTTAGTGACCTATCAGCACTTGCTCAGGCTTTTATAATCCTGGATGTCTCATCTTGTCTCTGGCACTGAATGCATTTTGCTTTGTTCTTTTGGCTTCGATGAAAAAATAAATAATAAATATGGAAAGCCTGGTTTACCCCAAGCTGGGAGGCAATTAATAATGCATTGCAGGATTGTGACAAATTCTGGACAAGGCTACCATCATTCACATGGCTGTACATTTTGCTAAAGGCTTTTGTAGATTGAGGCTAACCAATTTACTACCGTAGATTTACTACTCTCTGGTCGGTGAGGTAACTGCCAGTGCAAAATTTTCACACAGAGTAAGATTTGAAGCCCTTTGGATAGTCTTTGTGGGTGTGATTTGCAACACATGATAGAATATGACCTAAAAAGCAAAATAAAGGTGACTCAGAGGCAGGGTGTTTAAACCTTGGGACAAAGTATACATTCCTTCCCTCCCTTCTTTCTCTATCTTCTAAACACAGCATTTTTGTTAGCTTAAAATGAAACTAAAATAAACCTCAGACAGCCTTGAAGCAGATTAAAACTACACAAAGGTCTGTAGCTTGAAGGGATGCACCAAGGGAGAAGGGGTAGTACTGCCCACCTGGCCTTGGGCATGAGTCCTGGGGAGATGGCACAATTGCCTATGTCTCCAGCTGTTTTTAGCACTAGTTGATAGAGCCATGTCCTTCTCCCTTCTCATGCCTCCTGAGTCACTCTAGCATGAGGCACCATTGTCCCCAGTGCCCTAAGACTGGCTCTGTCTAGGCTCTCATGATTAGAGAAACGTTTCCTAAAATCTCTTAAAAAGAAAGAAAGTTCTCCGATTGGAGTCTATCTTTTACGGATGATTTACGTACCAGAAATAGACTCATGCGTCCCCAATACCCTTATCGAAAGTAATCACTTAAAACATTCTCTTGTTGTTTGCATGTGTAGGGAATAGGCAAGAGGAAAATTCTGGAAGAGCCCATCCGTTTTCCTCAGTCTCTAACTTCTGCATGGCTGCTGAAAGGGCAAGGTCTAACTGGTTTGTAACTTTTACAGAACCCACATGACCCCAACTGGGTTGAACATTTTCCAGAGACATACAATACAAAGAACGATATGTTCATTTTGGAAGATTAACAGCTCTGTTTATGCAGTGTTTCTGTGAGAAAGGAGTGTGTTTTCTCCTCTGCATCACTGTAAATTATACACAATAACCATCATGTCACAGAAAATAAGCAAAATTCAATGCAGTTGGGCACTTATTTTTTTCCCCCTTGTTACATAATCTAGAAAATACAAAACACTCGAATATAGGGAGGTTGTAGGCAAGTCAAAGGAATTTTACAGAATCCCTTAGGGAGTTGTGTATACCCTCTCAAACAACAGGATGAAGTCTTTTATTAGAACCAGGGTCTGTGCTCACTTGGCCTCAGAGGTGTTTGGCTGCCTTGCTGATCCATTTTACCCATGTTTACTTTTACTAGACCAGAATGCTTCGATAAGCCAAGATGCATCCTAATTTTTCATCGGTTGGTAGTATTCTGTGAACCCTCAGACATGCATTTTAACTGAGGAAGCAGGTGCTTTAAAGAGCATCCTTTTGCCACACTGAACTTGATGACTTGCTTTCTTATTTGTTTATAATAGTCTCAAGAGAGCAACTTCTTCCTTGCACCTCCCACTAGAAAATAACCTTCCTCGAGCTGTTTTTCTACTGTCCGAAGTCACACTCTCCTGTCCTTGGTAGGGTAAACCCAGTGGCAAATGCTGCTTGTTCTCTTCAGCTGGATCTGGCTAACCTGTCAGCCCCCCAGAGGGCAGCTTCTGGAAACCACAGCCCTCTCTGGATCCACCAGTGCGGCTTAGAATGAGTGCAGGTTGGGGATTCAGACAGGGGACCACAGATTCTTGGCTTTCCTTCTTGGCTCCGCCCCTGCCACCCCCAGTCACCCTGGGCAAGTCATTTAAACATTCTGCTCTTCATTTCTTCCACAATCATAAAATGATAGTCCTCAATCATAGTTACTTGGGAGATACGTCTTTTGTGATCCTGAGATGAAAGGAATGATTGGAAGTACAAAGCCATATAAAGACCAAGGGATTATTACCGATAATTCAGTGACTAGTCTTGGTCAGAATATCCCCGGGAAAAGAGAACATGGGTTGACCTATACCATTATGGGAACTTTAATGTCTTTTTCCCAATTCAAGAAACAAAACTGTCATTGAGGCTAATCAGAAGAGTCTCTTCCGCTTAGGTGTCCTGCTTTTGGTGGAGGATGAGGGACAGGGGAAAGACTGTTACAAATGACCAAGTTGGTCCTTTTCATCCTTATGAGTAGAAACTCCTAAAAAGGACCCAGAGGATGCACGGGTCTAAATGAAAAGCTGTGTTGTGCACCCACCATGGAAAATACCATGGTTCCTCAAAAAATTAAAAATAGAATTACCATATGATCCAGCAACCCCACTTATTGGTATATATCCAAAAGAATTTGAAGCAGAGTCTTGAAGAGATATTTTTACCCCAATGTTTATACCAGCATTATTCACAATAGCCAAACGGTGGAAACCACCCAAGTGTCCATTGACAGATGAGTGAATAAACAAATGTGGTATATACACACGATGGAATAATATTCAGCCGTAAAAAAGAATTCTGACACATCCTACCTCACGGATGAACCTAGAGGACGTTATGCTAAGTGAAATAAGCCAGGCACAAAAGGAAAAACACTGCTGAATTCCACTCAAGTACCTACTCAGACTCATAGAGACAGAAAGTAGGGTGATGTTTTCCAGGGGCTGAGGGGAGGGAGGAATGGGAAATTGTTGTTTAATGGGTCCAGAACTTCAGTTTGGGAAGACAAAAAGAATTCTGGAAAAGGGTGGTGGCAATGGTTGCACAATAATGTGAATGTACTTAATACCCCTGAACCATACACTTAAAAATGGTTAAGATAGTAAATTTTATATTGTGTGTATTTCACTACAATTTACAAAATGTTTTCATTTTAAAAATTAAAAACAGAAAAAGAAAAAAGAGTAAATGGAAAGTGGGAATTCCCTGGTGGTCCTGTGGTTAGGACTCGGTGCTTTCACTGCTGGGGTCCAAGTTCAGTCCCTGGTCAGGGAACTAAGATCCCACAAGCCATATGGCGTGGCCAAAAAAATAAACAATTAAAAAAAAAAAAAAAAAAAAGGAAAGTGATAGCACTGGTAAGCTTTCAGATTTCCCCAGGCCGTGGTGCACATTAAGTGTTCATCCAGTACAGTCCAAGACATTGTTCTTTCTCTGGCCTTAGAGTTACATACTGAGAATGAAAGGCAGTTCTTACTGAGTCCAGGGCCATAGAAGGCATTTTTGACAGCACAGGCAATCCAGCTTCATCTCTAAAATTCCCAAACATTCTTATGTGCCATCTTAAGATAACCCAGAGCTATCCTGTCCTAATGGGAAGAAACAAGACAAGTCCTCACTCTAAGGGCTGAAGGAATCAACAGTTGATTCTGTTCACTTGCTTGCCAACTGCGTGATGATTTCAGGCCCTGCTGGAAGCCTCGACAGTGCTAGAAAGAGCAAAAATTTTTTTTCACAACTTTATGCGGAGAAGACACCCAAACAGATGGCTTCCTACTCAGATGGTTGCTAGAGTGAGTGCCTGAGTCTCCTTTGGAGAGGCTGAGATGAAAGTTACAATCTTGTGGCATTCCTTGAAGATGCTCACAAAAAGCAGAAAGTAGTATTTCATCACTCTCTTTCTGGACAATTTCCTTTGTTCCCCCCAAAGAAAATCAACTATGGGAATGGCTGGAAGGCCCTCAGCATTTACCCCCCTCCCCCATAAGAGACATAAAGAAATTCTACTAAGTTCCCTAACTTCAATGAATTAAAAAGAAAATCAGACCAAAGGGTTCCCAAATAGGCTGAACTCTATAAGACCCCCTGAGAGGGAGGGGTGGAGGGAAGGTAGGCAGTTCTAATTTCTTCCACAATCACATTTCTGGGCCCTGGGGGCAGATGACTCTCTAATACTGTGACCCAAACGTCAAACAAAACCTTTCCCAAGGTTCCTCTAAACACAGTCAAGACAGACTGGAACTCTAAAAGTTTTGTACAATTCTAAGGAAGAACAAAGGGAAATAAACACAGAGCTACAAGATTCGCAAATAGTTTTTTTGACCCTGGTTTGGTCAGGGTGTTCCCAGGGCTTTTAGCCCGTAGGCCCTTTCATGTGCTGTGTTGGGATTTGTGTACTGAAGCCCAAATTGTCAGGCTCTTACCTGACCCCTTTATATCTCTGCTTCTGTTGCCATCTGACTGGTGCCATCATGAAGCCTGTCACCCAGGGTCTTGGTTAGCCTATAAGGCATCTTTGTGTGAATTTGACAAAGGTGCCCCCTCTGGGCAGATGCAGCTCTGTAGTTTCTTCTCTTGGGGAGCAGAGGGTGGCCTGAATTGCAGCCTCAACTTACTCCCCCAGCCAGGCACTTTTGCACAGTGAACAACTTGCCCAACTGTACTTAGTGGCCCTGCCCATCACCCAGGGCTTTTCGACATAACTTGATTTCACTTACCAAGTTTCCTCTACCTATCTAAAACCTTATTTTCAGGTCTGGCTTTGGTTTAAAGGAATACTTCTTCTCCAGATAACTGCCATTAGGGAACACACCCCAGTATTCTACTCCGTATAAAGACTTTCTTGCTAGCCTACCAGTATATCTTAATTTAATATCATGACTATATCATTTATATAGTAACTATATATTTGGAGTCGTAAAGCGGTTATTCCTGCACTAAGAGGAGTTTTTCAAAACAAGGTTAAAGGTCACTGGATAAGAAATAGTTGAACTCAGTTTGGACTTCTAGAGGGCAGGTTCCCTAACACCCTAGCTTTCCAGTTAAACAGCGTTCATGGTGAGCCGGTGTAGAGTCCCCATGTTGATTGCTATCCAATTCTACAGAATTGCAGAAGTAATGTTTTTCTGAGCAAAGCAGATAAGCTTTGTGTCTAGGATCAACATGCTGATATTCAGCAAAACACACATCCTGCTGGGTCCTGCTGTACTCACTCTCCACACATTCTGAACAGACTGTCTTACAAAAGCAAAGGATTGTTTCCTTGTAGCAAAACACGTGTCCCTCGAAAAGGTTGTACCCTGAGTGTGTCTTTGTTGGTGTGTATGTGATGCTTGGGGTAATCTCTCCTTGCCCGGGCCTCCCTGGGCCTAAAAAGACACTGAGTGACAAAAGAAGCCCATAATTTCAACTATTTGTAATCAACAGCATAGACAAGGAGTTCTCCATTTACAGTTCGTGCTCTACAATATTTTCCTATAGAAGCAATGTTATTGGGGTATTCAGGTTCCCAGGTTACTCTGTATCCGCCCCCCCCCCAAGAAAAACGACACTAATCAGAATGTACATTTGAGTTGGAATCATTTTAGAATACCTTTAGCGGAAAAGTTTTAGTTGGGATATTATTAGCACAAATACTGTACATTTAGTTGGAAAGAAAGCTTTGGCAAAATGAGTTATTAAGGAAAAAACTTTTTATATATGTGTTTTGTTTGGGGATGAAGGCAGTCAAAAGGCACAAACTTCCAGTTAGAAGATAAATAAGTACTAGGGATGTAATGTACAACACGGTAAATATAATAAACGTTGCTCTATGTTATATGTGAAAATTGTTAGGGAGTATATCCTAAGAGTTCTCATCAAGAGGAAAATAATTTTTTTCTATGTCTTTAATTGTGTATCTATAGGAGATGATAGATGTTCACTAAAGTTATTGTGGTAATCATTTCATGTTGTATGTAAGTCAAATCATTACACTGTACACCTTCAACTTACACAGTGCTGTATGTCAATTATATCTCGATAAAATTGGAATTTAAAAAATACATGTTTTGTTTTTAACGATTTAGAATGCTGGGGTTTGGGATAAAAGCACGCTTGGAAGCATTTGAAAAGATAAAATGTGACTGGGGGAATCTTCCAGGTTTCTTTAAAGGTCTGTAGAGGTTACTTACGATGATTTTCTATTTTGCCTTATTTCACTTTCTGTCTCTCTCATGTTGTGTCTGTTTGGAGCTCACAAATGGGGGAGGGAGAAAAAGTAGAAGAGGGATGGGAGAATAAACAGAGAGCATATGTAGTAACAGAGACAAGGCAAAGAGGAGCGAAGAGGAGGAGCAGGATCGCCCAAGATGGAATGAAGTAAGATGTACATAATCTGAAAGACAAGAAAGGAGGTGGTGGCTGGGCACCATTGGCCCTGGTGCCTGTCACTGCATCTGTTAACAGGAGCAGTCACGGGGTGGGCAGACAAAGGCAAAGGTAAGGAACCAATCACTGGCTGCCTGTATGCAAATGACATTCTTGAGCTGGGTGTTTATGGCTTGGGGAAGACTTTTTGTTCTGGTTAAATCAATTGACAGAAAATAGGGAGAACAATTTATCAGTATTAGTTATGAGTCAAATGAACCAGATATTCAGCTAAGTGCTGAACACGCTGCTTCCTCGTTTCTTGCCACCTCTCTGAGCTACATGCTATGAATAATTCTCCCCATTTTGCAGAAGAGGAAATTAAGGCACAGAAAAAAATACGGAGCTGGTCCCCAAGTTACAGAGCTTGTGAGTGAAGGAACTGAGTTCAAACCAGGGAGTCTCAGTCCAAAGCCACATTATGCAGCCCGCATGGAAATGCTAGATAGCTAAATAAATGATCTGTAATCAAAGTGATCAAGTAAAATGAGCACATTTCAAACCACAGATTGTTTTTGTGACTCTGTCAATTGTTTAGCAGTGTTTCTCGGAGGAAGCAGCTAGAGGATGGTAATTCAAGGTCTGTCCCTCACTCTTTCTCTCCCTTCCTCCCAGCGTCAATCAATAAATAAGCTTTTCATCTTGCCCCTAGGTTCTTCATGACCTTTTTTTTTTTCTTTTAGATTCCATATATATGTGTTAGCACACGGTATTTGTTTTGTTTTTCTCTTTCTGACTTACTTCACTCTGTATGACAATAATGGACTTGAGGACACGGGGAGGGGGAAGGGTAAGCTGGGACGAAGTGAGAGAGTGGCATGGACATATATACACTACCAAACGTAAAATGGATAGCTAGTGGGAAGCAGCCGCATAGCACAGGGAGATCAGCTCGGTGGTTTGCGACCACCTAGAGGGGTGGGAGGGAGGGAGACACAAGGGGGAAGAGATATGGGGATATAAGTATATGTATAACTGATTCACTTTGTTATAAAGCAGAAACTAACATACCATTGTAATTATACTCCAATAAAGATGTTTAATAAATAAATAAATAAATAAATAAATAAGCTTTTATTCTGTGCGAGGTACTGTTCCAAACTCCAGAGTCTTAAAGGTGAAGGGGATCAGGTCCTGCTCTCAAGGAGCTCCCAAAGCACTAAAAAGACTCTTAAAACGAATGTTCGCTGGATAGGAACCCCAGGGTTGTAGGAAGGGAACCTCACCTGGTTTGGGGGTGGAGAGCCAAGTAAGATTTCTACACTAACCTGAAGGATGAGTAGTCCCCACTGCAGATGGATAGAGAAGAGTGTTTGATGTAGAGGAGGCAGCGTGAGCAAAAACCTTGAGGATTGTTCTGTCATTTTTCTTCTGAAACAGAAACCGGTCAATTTCATGTCACTCAGCGGAGTGCCCCGTTCAAGTGGAGCGCTTGGGGTTGGAGAAGGGAAGGGTCATGCTCTGGCATCTTGGGACCAGCTCCACATTTCTTCCCAATTCTGCATTGAGTGAGGTCAGGTTGATAGCTTGAAATTGACTATGGTAGAAGTACTGATGCTATGGAAATTGGCATCCCTACAGATCAGGGATTTTTATTTCCTGGAAATCTGGTTGTTAAACATTTACCAGCACACCACTGGACACTGGTTCCGGAGACCATCCTACTGCAAATATGTCTGTGATACAGCTTTAATTCTGCTTTTCACCTAGGACCAAACATATTTTTCTTGATCCTCTGCATCTCCCACAGGCAGCTGCTCTTGAGCCGAAAGTGGGATGGAGATGAGCAAGCTGCAATGGTTTCATCACCCCGGTCTCCTTTTGACTGTGAATCTTGCCACATTCACACATGCTAGCATCCTGTGAGTTTTCCCACATTTGCAGCTTTGAAAGTCAAACATATGTTAAAAAAATAAACTGACACTGTTTTCCTCAGACATTAATGCTCATTAACACACACCTAGACTCCCACAGCTTCATTTTCACACCTGTAATTTGATTTCCATGAATAACTAAGGCTTTGCTTATATCGGCTTGGAGTGATCCAGAAGAAACTAACATTTCACTTTCAGAAGCAGATTCCTGCTGCACAGATTCCTGCTGCACAGATATCAGCAACCTGCTCAGAATATTATCAGAGATGAATAATATGTTCAAAATCCACCTTGCCACACAGACCCAGTTTCCATGGCAAAGGTCACATGGGTTATGATCTTATAGGAAATAAGGACTAGATCAGAGGTCAGCTAGGTCGAGCATATGACACTTTGTCATTTTCAGTCGTTTGACCTCCCTTTTTTCCCCTCTCTCTTTATTGATCTGGCACAGATTTATATGCCCAGAGCAAACTGGGCAAATACCCGTGTGTCCTGTGGGTGGTGTCTCTCTCTGTCCCTGGAAAGAAAGGCAGCCAAGAGAGATCAACTCATATTGACATGGTGAGCGGTAGCAGGTTAGAAGTGGACTCGCTCCATCTGAGAGGCAGAGGAGAAAATTCGATCCAACTCACTGCATGCTGGGAGTTTATTTTTCATATTCAATGCAAATGAGCATCTTCAAATTTATCCATATACTTTTTCTGCAGAAAGAGGAGCTTTTTGTCCTGGAATTCATACCAAATGTTCTGGAGAATTCCGTGAATATCTAAATCATTTTATTTCTGCAGATTTACATGTTTACGCCTTGATGAACAGGCACTAAAAACACATCTCAAGACTAATTGAAGGGGAGAAGGCTGTCCCCTTCTAAGAGCCCATCAACGAACGAGAAGGTGAGACAGAGAGCAGTGGTTGGATTACCCACCCAACTTGGTGGGATAAGACGCCCTCCCCCAAATCTACTATTTTCACTCCTAATTAAATTTTTTGTCTGTAGTCAAAAACCACTATTAAAACCAATACAGACTTGGCGTTAATAATAACGAACAAAATAGTAGGATTTTTTTAAAAGGAGATATTTAAAAGTCTCCATAAATCAACTTTCCAAAAATGCCAATTACTTGATCTCATTCCCCGCCACCGCCCCCGCCCCCCCGCCCCCCGCCACCAATCTTTTTTCCCATTTCCAATTTAGAAGACAGTGTAGTTGTAAAAACACGAACTTGGGCTCAAACCCCAGCCCCACTGCTTTCTGGTCATGAGGTTTTGAGCGTTTCACTGATCCTCTTTATGCTTGTTTCCTTATTTGCAAAATTGAGGCAACGATATCTAGTGCTTAGAATTGCTGCAAGGATTCCGGGAGATAATGTTTATATAGCACCTGTTCTGTAGTAATATCTCTATACATTTAAAGTCTCATTTCCTTGTGTCCAGTTTGGGAGCTCTAATTTGTAAGATGGAAATAAAGAAAAAATGCATAATTCAAGACTTTACAGAAGTGACTGTGGGATGAGGGGAGTAGTGGAGTAGAGTCATCATAGCAGATAAGCAAGCCCTTTTTTTTTTTTTTTTTTGCTGTGATGCACATGGGGAAGATGTGGCCATGTTTCTAGAGAGATTTTTTGGTAACCTCTCTATACAAAATGTTTTCTATTTTTTTCAACAGCTTCTTTCTTCTTCTTCCTTCCTTCCTTGTTGTCCCAACATTTAACTGTATCCTTTCAAATTATCTGTCCTGCGACTCCATGTGTTACATATGAAAGTCATAGCAAAAACCAGTCTCTAGGAATTGAACTTGACTTTTTCCCATTAACCACCTAACCCTAACCCATGGCCGGACCTGATTAGACCATTGATCTCAAATGAGTTTTACAACAGTTACCCTCCTATTCTAGATTGGCTCGTGACTCGCAACAGAGATTTTAGGTGATTTTCTGTGTATTTATAGAATCTTATTTCACGTGAAAGAAATTTTTACCGTAAACATCTCCATAATCGAAAAAATAGTCAGTACAAAGCAGTTCTCCAAAATCCATTCCATAACCCTCGGGGATCCAGTTCCAGCACATCAACTTTCTTCAAATTAAATTTACAATGACTTAAGAGCCAGATTGGCAAGGGGCCCAGCCTCTTCCATTTGTGTCAACCATCTCCCGTACCCCACCAGTTGCTTAGGGTCTGTGCTCTTGGACACCCGAAAGCCCCTCCTGGTGTTGGTCGGCCTGCTGCTGCATGGCTGCCATCCCTCCTCAACTGCTTAGAATCCCCTGAGGGGCATGGTCCCCTCCATCTGCCTGCTGTTGCTGGCTTCGTTACAGTGAAATCTTGCTGGCCCCAGGCCACTGTGGTCCATTAGGAGAGCACAATCTCCCAGCCAGATGGAGTTCAGGCATCCACTCCCGGCAGAACTACATACACCACTCCTTTTTCCAGTCCTGGGGACTCCATCTCAGGGATGGGAGTACAGCCTCTTTTTACCCCCTGAAACACAAAGTGGTCATTTTCTTACAGATGACCAATAGGCACATGAAACGATGCTCAACATCGCTAATTATTAGAGAAATGCAAATCAAAACTACAGTGAGGTACCACCTCACACCGGTCAGAATGGCCATCATTAAAAAGACTACAGGGACTTCCCTGGTGGTCCCGTGGTTAAGGCTTCGTGCTTCCACTGCAGGGGGCGTGGGTTCGATCCCTGGTCGGGGAACTAAAATCCCACATGCCAAGCAGCGTGGAAAAAAAAAAATGTCTACAAATAACAAATGCTAGAGAGAGTGTGGAGAAAAGGGAAACTTCCTACACTGTTGGTAGGAATGTAAATTGGTACAGCCACTCTGGAAAACAGTATGGAGGTTCCTCAAAAAACTAAAAATAGAACTACCATATGTTCCAGCAATCCCACTTCTGGGCATATATCCAGACAAAACTATAATTCAAAAAGATAGTAGAGATAAAGGAACCCTCCTACACTGTTGGTGGGAATGTGAATCGGTGCAGCCACTATGGAGAACAGTTCCTTAAAAAACTAACAACAGAGCTACCATATGATCCTGCAATCCCACTCCTGGGCATATACCCTGAGAAAACTCTAATTCAAAAAGGTACATGCACTCCAATGTTCATAGCAGCACTATTCACAATAGCCAAAACATGGAAACAACCTAAATGTCCATCCACAGAGGAATGGACAGAGAAGATGTGGTACATATATATTGTACAATGAAATACTACTCAGCCATAAAAAAGAATGAAATAATGCCATTTGCAGCAACATGGATGCAACCAGAGATTATCATTCTAAGTGAAAGACAAATACCGTATGATATCACTTATATGTGGAATCTAAAATATGGCACAAATGAACTTATCTACGAAACAGAAACAGACTCACAGATATACAGAACAGAATTGTGGTGGCCAAGGGGGAGGGGTGTGGTGGAGGGATGGATTGGGAGGTTGGAGTTAGCAGATGCAAACCATTATATGCAGAATGGATAAACAACAAGGTCCTACTGTATAGCACAGGGAACTATATTCAATATCCTGGGATAAACCATGATGGAAAAGAATATTTTTTAAAATGTATATATATGTATAACTGAGTCACTTTTCTGTACGGTAGAAATTAACACAACATTGTAAATCAACTATACTTCAATAAGAAAATAAATTTTAAAAATACCAGAGTGGTCATTTTGCTCCTTCTACTTCCCCATGCAACTTAGCTTTTGGCTGGAATGATACCAATTCATCACGGGAGCTCTTGGCTTGATGTAGGTGAGAAGATATTAACAGTTATGCATATCTCTAATTAACAAGAAATTTTTAAAATTGCTTTAGAATGAGTACGATTTGTTTTTCAGTTAACGTCTTTGTCAGTCAGGATCCTGCAGAAAACAGATGACACACTCCAGGAGTGATTGAAGAGAAAGGGACTATTAATCAAATTGTGGACAGGGTTAGGGCAACCAACAAGGTTGGTGATGCACCCCAGGTACTAACAAAAGTAGGATGCCATTACCACCCTAGAATTAAAGGGGCAAGTGGTGGGCACTGTTCCTGGAACCCAGAAAGAACTATGGCTTTGGAAGAGGGGCTACCTGACTGATGCTGCCTTGTTGATAGAGGAAACTGTGGCTTGGCAGGGAGGTAGGGTAGGGGTGAGATACATTTCCTGGCCTCTCTCATCCAACCCTCTGACTTCCTGTCAGTGCCTCACAGTGGCCCAACCCAATCAGAAGCCATAGGTCTGGTGAGCCCAAATGATGCAGCACTGTAGAGGTCAGCCTCAGGGCACAGAGAGGGGAGGAACATGGGTATGGAATAGCAAACTGAGGAGCTTGCCAGATGAACATCTTTTAATGCAATAGAAAATATGAAATGGATGAAAAGATTGAGCATGAAGGGAAATAAAAGTTGGGTGCTGGCCAGTGGAAAAGGTAAGAGAGGAAGGGATGGATTGAGCCATGAGGGACAAGGGATCCTCTCTTCCTGGCTGCTTCCCAGAGTGGAATCCTAGAAGTTGCAGCCTAATAAGTCCTCTTTTCATTATACCCACGTAGAGAAGAGACCTTTCCCCAAGAGACCTCACCTTCCAATCCACAATTAGAAATGCAGACCTCAGTTACTGGCTGAGATACCTTCAGACCACCTCCAACCAGGTCATCAATCCCCAAATGTAAAGACTAATGTATTATACTTTCAGGTTTTAAGATTGGGGAAGGGGAGGAGGAGTCTTCAGTTATCTTCTACTGCACCACAAATCACTCCAAAACTTGGTGTAATAACCTATATGGGAAAAGAGCCTGAAAAAGAATGGATATATATATATTATATATATATATATATATAATATTATCTTCTACTGCACCACAAATCACTCCAAAACTTGGTGTAATAACCTATATGGGAAAAGAGCCTGAAAAAGAATGGATTTATATATATTATATATATATATATATATAATATATATATATATATTATATATATATATAATATATATATAACTGAATCACTTTGCCCTTCACCTGAAAACTAACACAACATTGTAAATCAACTATACACCAATATAAAATAAAAATTAAATTAAACAACAAAAAACAATGATTTATTATTTCTCACAGTTCTCTGTGTGGACAGGGCTCAGCTGGGGTCATCTTATGCTTCAAGTCACATAGTCGAGATCACTCACTTGACTGCGTTCAGCTGGGAGCTTGGTTGGGGTAGCAGCATCTAAGCTGGCCTCTCGTCCTCCAGGGTTTCTCTGTGCGTGGCCTCCCAAAATCCTTTCAGTCATCTACCCTGGGCTTCTTTACAGCATGGCAACGATCTTCCAAGGGGTGTTCTAAGAAGATGAGTCCTTGCCTCATGCTTGCTAATGTCTCATTGGCCAAAGCAGGTCACATGGCACATGACCAAACTCAAAGGCATTGTGGGAGGGTCCTACAGAAGGGCACAGATACAGGGAGGTATAGTCAGTCCATCAGGGGCCAGTAATGTAAGCCCACCACAAAAAGTGAGAGAATCTGGTCACCGAAGTGCATGAGGGGTCATCACCAAAGTGAAATGATGCAGAAAAGAATCAAGAAATCAAAACTTGCCAGGATCATCCTGCTACCTTAGTTTTATGAAGGTAAATATATGACATGCTCAAAAGTTTGTTGCTGTGAGCGTGGGCAACACTGCTTCTGGGTTTTATGAGGGTTTGTTTAACATACAGTAATAATGCAGTTGTTCATCTGGGAAAGTCATTATTGGAGCTCTTGGGGTAACAGGTTTGCTCTTTAGGTTTAGAGAAAGGGAAAGAGGTGTCTTGGGGAGGGAGGAGGAGTGATCAGAGGGAACAGGAGGATGAATCTCAAGGTCGTTTTGCACAGGCTAAGGAGTCAGCACAGAACTAGAGCCCAGCTTCTCACCTCCAGCCCTGGACCTAGGAAAATGGAGCTTAATGGAAATGACAGTTTTGTTAAGCTTGACAAAATCCGAGATGTTTATTGAACAAATAGGGTGCATTCTGTTTGTAAATAGTTTGTAGTCCTGAAGATTTTGAGTTTGGAGGGGATCCCCAGAAAAGAATCCCCCCTCATTTGTGACGTAATGTTACTCTGCTTCTCTCCTCCCAGCCAGGTTAAGGGTGGTAGCTGTGGGTGTTCTCAGATTTCCCTCAGCCCTGAAGGGGTCCCAGGGTGTGGGTGGGACATGTCAGTCTCATACTGACTCACTAACTACAAATCCGAAGGCGGTCTTGATGCACACATGGGTGATCCCCCTGTGTACCGCTGTAAAAGCACTGTCTGTTTGTGAGGTGGAGGTGCACACTGGAACCCACTTAGCGAACTCTGAGTCTCTCCCTAGTGTCTCCTTCTGTTCCAACATGCCCCAACGTGGCCTTATGCTTCCTATTTGCCCTGGAGTATCGGATGCAGAGTAGGATGTGTAAACACATAAACCATAGCTAAGAAGGATGTAGATTGAAAATCTTCAGATGAGTACCAGATTTTAAACACTCAAATGAAGGTTAAATCAAAATAATCCTCTTCAGGCTCTGCCTTCTGGGCCGATTTATGAGCCACATACAAAAATCAGTCTTTTTTATTTCATATTTACAAAAGCCAAGACGAAAAACAGCATTACTGACATTGGTCACTAACCTTATTTATCTGAATAACTCTTAACTCTTCCTATCACTCAAATCTACCTGCAAAGCCATAACTCTGGGCTGGGGTGAAGTTGGGGGACTGCAAAGAATGGAATGTGCCACAGGTACTAAAGGAAACTCTGAAAAAGAATTTAAAAAATTGATGAGAAAATACTTGAGTAAGGGTATCATTGCTGGAATAGTTAGACCCTTATAAGTTGTCTAGTTCAGTAGAGACAACATACATTTAAGTTTCAAGTTCTGATATGTTTGTATAAACATATTTTTCTTTACCTTAAGCAATATTTTATTAAATGGCTAAAAGATCAGTGTCAAGCAGTCTCTAAAAGCCTCACAGTGCTCTCTGCCTGTTAGTATTCACATCCTTGAGTGGGGGGCTGGACCTAGTGCCTTGCTTCTAGTAAACAGATATCAGCAAAGTTGATGGGATGTCACTTTGAGACTGGGTTACAAAAAGACTGACTTCCTTCTTGCTTGTGATCTCTTAAACACCCTTTCTCTTTTGGAGCCCTTGCTCTGGAGGAAGTAAGCGGTCATGTTGTAAGCCACCCTCTGGAGAGGCCCATTCAGCAAGGGACGAAGGGAAAGAGGAAGCCCTCCAGGTAACAACCAGTGAGATTCTCAGTCCAATAACCTGTGAGGACCTGAATTTGGTCAACAACCATGTGAGTGAGCTTGGAAGCAGATCTTCCCCAGTAGAGCCTTCAGATGAAAGCACAGCCCTGTGAACACCTTGACTGTAGCTTTGTGAGAGACCCTGAGACAAAGGATCCAGGTAAACCACACCTAGATTCCTGACCCACAGAAACTGTCAGATAATAAATTTGTTTATAAGAAAAAATTAATGTAAATGATAATAAATTTAAATTTTAAGACACCAGTTTTGGGGGTAATTTGTTACACAGTAATAAATAGTTAACACAGGATCACTAGTATGGAATGATCAAAGAAAGAAACATTTCTTTCTGCTGTTCTCTGCCTATAAAGAACATTATTTCAATATGTCTATATAACATTTTTCAAACTGAGATTTTTACATAGTTAAACATTCTAAACCGTCAGTGAAGAAATCTCCTAAAGGGACTAACTAATCAGCAGGAACAATTCTCCCAGGAAGTTCTGGTAAACTGAATATAATGGTCAGCCACAGCAATGCCCCTTGTTAGTATTATAGAATGTTAAAATTCATCTTTGATCAAAGGCCAATTTTTATTCCATATTTCCTTTTTTAAATCTCCACTTCCTCTTGAAGGGAAAGTTATCTTTCACTAACTTGATCTTAACGACATTTTTTTAAAAATCAATTTTCATCAACAGAATATGCTGGAATGGCCTCCAGAGAGGATATTAATTAAAGCAGTCATATAAACAGAATCATATCTTCTCTGAACAAGTCTTATTTCATGCTTGAGCTCATTTCCACATCCTTTGGAGACAGCCTCTTTTCCAGGAGTAGCTCTAAGCTTGCGTCACTATTGGGAGATGACCATGTTGGCCCATGGCCAGTAGCTTGTTTGTAGGATCCTTTCTCTCCCTCTCTGGCCAGCAAGTTCATCCGACTGAAGCTGTCTGGTCTAACAGTGAAGCAGCTGGATGAAGTCATGGCTGTGATTCAGCCTGGAAACAGCCCATGATGGTTTCTCACAGGTTTGGTGAATGACTGTCCATAGAAGGGAGGTCTCCCCATTTGAAAGGAGCTGTATTTCTTCGGTTGAGGCTTGAAACACAGATACAAGTTGAGCTGCTCTCCCACACTTTCTTTCACTAATGGCTCATTAAATAAACAGAGTTGTTAATGACAGAGTGATTTCCCTGCAGATCTTAGAGTTTGTAAAAAAACATCCAATTCATAAACCCAAACCAAGGAAGTTTACATTACGGGTATATGTCTTGGCAGCTTACATGTAAAGAAAATTATAAACATGAGGCCCCCTTGTACGGTCTGCAGCTAGAGTTCAGATTGCGCCATTTCCACTACAACCCATAATTCTAAGGGTCAAATGGGTACAAAGGAAGAGAATACCCTACAGGGGTCTGAGAAGGGTAGGTTGGTGATTTTCCTGACTCAGACTTAGATGCACATCTTCACTCATGCAAGACTAAAGATCAGATTTCAAGAGGACTGAATCGATTTTGAGTGAGAGATGAAACTCCTGATTTCTGTTGATGCAAGTCTGGTGATTTGCATTTCTGGCAGTCAACAACACTGTCAGGCCTTCTGGGCCAGCCACTGTGGGAAACTTCCACAGTTTTCTATTGAATTGCTTATATGAGACCTTTTGAGAAGAGCTAAGAAATATACTGTACTGGAGAACCTACAGACTGTTGTGGAATCATTTGGAGAAGCATCAGGGTGAATAAAATGTCTCTGGGACCTGAAGACAGCTCTGTTCTGTCCTGAATTCAGGACAGCTCACATTCTGTCCTGAATGTGGGCCCTCAAGAAATGGCCATCTGATTTAGACCACTGATGTCAACTCAGCATTGTCTTGGGGTGGTTGGCCAATAGCAGGTTGCCTTGTCTCAGACAACCAGTGGCCCCTCTCTAAGAACTGGAACTCTTCTTGGTTGGTGAAGTTCACTGATGATGTGTGGGTTTACTGCTGTACATGAGGGCATGAATAAGCACATGAATCAGAACTAGAAAATTTAGAGATTATAGGCTGTGCCTAGTGGCTAATGGGTAGTAGATTTAATTTGTTTTTCTAATTCCTTATTCCTTTCTTGCAATGGAAGTGCACTTCCACGCCCTTTGCCATGTGAGTTTGCAGTGCCCCTCAGGAGAGAAAGATTATCCCTGACCCATTGACTTTGGTCTTGGCCATATGACTCGCTTTGACCAATGGAATGTTAGTAGAAGTGAAAGGGTGTCAATTTCCTGCTGAGATCTTAAAAGGCATTGTGCATTTCCACTCTCTTCTTTACTTGTTTATTTTTTGTACTTCTGCCATCAACCATGAGAAGAAGATGCCCCAGGTAGCTGCTGGCCCCAGAATGAAGAAAAATGTGGAGCAAACGGGAACCCAAGTTGAATCTTGGGGCAGAGCCCAGCTGAACTACAGCTAATCTTCAGATCCCTGAACTAGAAATAAATGCTTATTGTTAAAAGTCATCAAGTTTTGGAGTCATTTGTTTCACAGAACTATTTCAGCAGAATCCTGATTAACACACTTGGGCGCCTCAGTCCTCCCATGTTCAAATAGTAGGATTTTAATTCCATCTGAAGAGGTCATTAGTTATCATCTACCCCTACCCCCTCATGAGCACCAAAGCCATGTCACTGAGATGACAAGCCCCTGGCAGTAAGGTGACAAACTCTTGAGGTACAGGTGTTAGGTAGCAGAGTCAGGGCCTGACCTCAAATCTTTATATTCCCATGTCATGATAAAATAAATCCTTAATTTTACCTAGAAAACAGTTTTCCAATCAAGCAATCATGTGTCATGTTCATATAAACATTGGGTAGGGACTTCCCTGTTGGCTCAGTGGTGAAGAACCCACCTGCCAACGCAGGGGACATGGGTTCAACCCCTGGTCCGGGAAGATCCCACATGCCACGGAGCAGCTAAGCTCCTGCGCCACAACTACTGAGCCTGCACTCTAGAGCCCACGAGCCACAACTACTTAGCCCGCGCGCCACAACTACTGAAGCCCGCACTCCTAGAGCCCGTGCTCCGCAACAAGAGAAGGCACCGCAATGAGAAGCCCCCGCGCAGCAACGAAGAGTAGCCCACACTCACCACAACTAGAGAAAGCCCGCGTGCAGCCCCAAAGACCCAACGCAGCGAAAAAATAAATAAATAAATATAAATTTTTAAAAAAACACATTGGGTATACAGTGTAGTAGAAATTAACCAAGATAATCTATAGACAGATCAAGCCAGGAGGCACCATAATGATTGTGTATTAGTTTCAGAAATTCCCCCCAGGACATTTTATCATCAGCCCAGACATAATATATATTTATATTTTTAAAAACATGAAGCAGGTGTCTAGTTCCTGAATTCCAGTGCTGGATGGGTGAGACAGGAAGAAAAACATTCTATTAGAGATTGAATGTTGATCTGGCCTATCCCATAGTCACCACTTATACAGCCTCAGTTACAAACATAACTGTTAACTCTTCATTTCTGTTTCATTGTAGAGCTGGATAGTTAGAAAGATGGTTACCTTACCATCTCTCTAAAGATCTTCTGCAAGAGGCAGAATTGGATGGAATAAACATGATCGATCCTACCTGGGGGTAGCAAGTTGACTCGGATGATTTTTCACAATTCTTTATTTCAGTGTCATTAAGAAAATATCTGGTACTTTCAGCTAATTTGATGTTTCTTTATTTTCATAAATACATGGGCTAAGAGTGTGTAAATACCATCTCTCTACCATAAACTTATCATGCTATAACTTTTCATTACTTGACTCTTTCCTACAGAGTTTAAAAGATTTAAGAAAAATAGTTCCAGAGGACACTCACTTCTTAATTATAAAGCTGGCTTAAGCTGACCTTCAGGGGGAGGTCGGTCAATGAAGAGTCTTACAAGCTCAGGACATAGTTCCCTGGAGGGGGACATGAGGTGGGAGACTGAGACCCTTTTTCTTGACTCGGTGTCCTATAGCTTCTCTCCACTCACCTGTGAGTGGAGCAGTAGATGAGTGCACCCTGATGGTGGAAAATGATGAATTACACAAATGTGACTAGCTCTCCCAGCTGCTCCCCACCGGCATCCCCACCCACCCAGACCTCAGCTCCCACACTCCACACTGACCTTGTGAGTGATTGGCACTTCGCTTTCATTGTATGCACTGCCTTGTAAGTGTCCTTCAGAGAGCTTGAAAAATCCAAACGTTCTAGTCTATGGGAATATCAGTCAGAGTTCTAACAGGAAATAGCTGACATACTCCAAAAAGATAATTTAAGGGTTGATTGGTATAGGGGAACTATGAAGGATAGTGCAGTAACCTGTAACTAGTAGACACCAAATTGTTACCACTTCTAGGCCTGAAGGGTTGAGGGAAGGGGATGGGTGGTAGAATTGGGAAGGGATGAGTGAGTCTTAGAGTTGTCAGAGAGTTAGCTACCCAGAAAATGTGGTTGAGAGATGCAGCCCGCCCGAGGCAACACTTCAGGGAGGGAACCAGGGCCATAATACCCTGAGCTCACTCTCCTTTATCTCCGATCATCCGAAGATGCTTTCCATTGGCCAAACACAACTGGGGCCAGAGGACATGGGAGCCCTGTTGATGTAGTCCAGACCTGCAGGGTCTGGGCACAGAGCAGGGGAGAGAAAGGTGGAGACGAGATGAAGGGACACAGGGAAGATATCTGACTAGTGGATTCACTGATGCGTCCTGACTGTCCGCAGATCCTTGGAGACCTTTGAGTGCATAAAAGCCTTCTAACAACCTAGATGTCCATTGACAGATGAATGGATAAAGAAGATGTGGTATATAGACACACACACACACACACACACACACACACACACACAACGGAATATTACTAAGCCATAAAAAAGAATGAAATAATGTCATTTGCAGCTACATGGGTGGACCTAAAGATTATCATACTAAGCCAAGTAAGCCAGAAAGAGAAAGACAAATACCGTATGATATCACTTATGCCATTTGCAGCAACGTGGATGGGCCTAGAGATTATCATACTAAGTGAAGTAAGCCAGACAGAGAAAGACAAATATCATATGATATCACTTTATGTGGAATCTAAAAAAAAATGATACAAGTGAACTTATTCACAAAACAGAAACAGACTCACAGACTTTGAAAACAAACATGGTTACCGAAGGGGAAAGGGGGAAGGGATAAATCAGGAGGTTGGGATTAACATATGCACCCCACTATATATAAAATAGGTAATCACCAAGGACCTACTGTATAGTACAGGGAACTGTACTCAATACTCTGTAATAACCTATATGGGAAAAGAATCTGAAAAAGAATAGATATATGAATATGCATAATTAAATCACTTTGCTATACACCTGAAACAAACACATTGTAAATCAACTATACTCCAACATAAAATTTAAAAAATAAAATAAAATAAAATAATAAAAGGCTTCTAAGCCACTCAAGTATAACTCAGACTTGGTAGTAAGACTTTTCATTCTTCAATTATTGATGCTAGTATAAATCATGTGGTTAATCCTATTGCTCTTTCGGATATATTTGTTCACAAATCTCCTCACTTTCCCCCCGGATATTTTACAGTTGGGAGTGGGTGAAGATTATGTAGCTTATGGTGTGAAAAATGACTGTCCTTGCCAGGACCATCATGTAGTTCTCTAACTGACCAACATCCCAGGGAACCATGTCAGTCTCTTAGATGGACTAAGATTTTCACTGAAACTGCTAGGGGTGTGTATTTTGTGTTGCTGAGCCTTGTAATAACCATGCAAAATTTGTGTAAGACTTTCTTTAGATTTTGCTTTTGTACCTAGAAGTCAATATTTCCTCTAGATAACAGCACAAAAACACATTTAGATATCTCATCTATTGCTTCCAATGAAGACTTAATACACGTGGAGAGAAAAGCCCTGAATTGCCCTTAAAGATATCAGGGAAACAGGAGCTCACACTCTTTTCTGGGACAAAGTCGAGTCAGGCAGACACCTAACTCTGTCGCCTTCACCTGCTGGACTACACTAATACAGCAACACCCACGAATCTTCCCTGGAAAATACAGCAGGGCAAACACTGCCTAGTTCCTCTTCTACTGTGATAAATATGCTATCGAAAGGGGACTGTCCCTCGTCTTCCTGTTGCAGAGCTTCAGGATTGCTAGATGTTGACTTCAGCAGACAGAATCAAGTATCATATGCGAAATTGGAGTTCGGGTAGGATTAAACTGGATGAAAGTAAAAATGTGCAAGAATCACACCCTGCACATACACACGGTCCTAAGGCACTCTATGTAGGTGTGATGTCCATAGAAGATGTCAGGCATCATCTAGGAAATGATTAGTAGTGTTGTGGGACATTCAGATTCAAAATGAATCTGACAAGTAGGAAAATGTGTTTCATGACAAGTAGGAAATGTGTTCATTGTCACTGACATTCTTTAAGTATGTCTCACGGACCTTTGTCCCCAGCATCGTCCTATCATGCGATGGGAGATGCCAAAGAAGCAGACTTCATGCTTGCCCTAAGGAGACAAAGGAGAGGTTGTGGTCAGGAAACATATTTAGAAAACAGATCGAGGACAGGAACGCATGTGGGATATGTAGTAGTTCCTACCTCAGAAATGCAAAGTCGGTGTGAGTGAACCAAGCCAAGAAAAGGTATTGGGATCAGTGGATATTGATGAACATGATGTACGTGGGTGGGGAGGTGTGATAAGAAAATGTGTGCGTGTGTGTGTGTGTGTGTGTGTGTGTCTTTGTACACATTATGTAAAGAATATGATCTAAAATGAACTTATTTACAAAACAGAAATAGACTCACAGACGTATAAAACAAACTTATGGTTACCAAATGGGAAAGAGGTGGGGAGGGATAAATTAGGAGTTTGGGATTACCATACACACACACTACTATATATAAAATAGATAAACAATAAGGACCTACTGTATAGCACAGGGAACTCTACTCAATATCTTGTAATAAACTACAATGGAAAAGAGTATGAAAAAAATATATATGTATATATCTGTGTGTAACTGAATCACTTTGCTGTACATTTGAAAGTAACACAACATTGTAAATTAACTATACTTCAATAAAATACATATATATTTTTTAAAAAAGAATAGGACCTAGCAGAGGGAACTGAGAGCTTCCCCCCTTCCCATTCTTCTGTACTATTTCCTTACAGTTCTTTCAAATAGGCAATTCTAGTCCCACACTCCTCATATAAAAGGAAATTGAATATAACAGGAAGATTAAGGGGTTGTTTGTTTTTTTAAAAAAGGTTCTGGATGGCCATATTCTTTCCTTCATGCAAGCCAGGGAAACATTTCTCAACACTTACCCCTATGCCAACCACAAAGTCCTAAATCTGATTTTCCTCTGAATCCAATTTTTAAAGAAGAGCATATCCAAATGTTACTCAGAGAGTACCACCAAAGTGCCTGCCCGAGGGTGGCTGGTTCACAGACCTTCAGCTTCTCGTGTCTTTAATACCTCATGAGTGGGCCTTGAAGCGAGTATGAAAACAGTTTTTTCCTTTGAAAACTAGGTACAAATAATAATAAAACTCTATAATTTGAAAGCTAAAGATGGATGGCTATTATACATATGTATTGTTTTAAAAGATAGAACATTTTAAATAAAACACAAAGAAAAATATTGCTGTCTTTTGTATATGACTTTGATGAATTCTGGCTCTTTCCTTTAACCTGAGTGAGTGAGTTCAAGGGTCTGAAACTTTGAGTATAAAGTGATCTTTGCAAATAAACAATCCAGGGCGATATAACTATACCCATGTGTAGAGTCTTTTACTACACATGGGGATCTTTCTGGGTTAAATGGTCACTCTCCACTGACAGCAGAACTCTCAAGATCATAGAGCATCTTCACTGGCAACAAGGGAGGAAAAGTCCTCACTTTCCCGGAGGACTGTCACGCAGAGAATCTAGGGAGAAATGAAACGGTGTATATGTAGACGATTTATATTACTACAGTCTACTCTCAGTTGTGAATGGAGATTTTTAGATGGGGAATAAAAGGAAAGAAGTGCAGACTCAGTTACTCTGCTTAATAATACCTTGTGTATTATAAAATATTTTCCCTAGAAATTTGATGGCTTTTTACTGATTTAGGCTTTCTTAGATTATTGGGATAGAATTTCTAAAGTTAAGACAACAAATGAGTGCCTTGGGCTGATCCAGAACTGGCATGTGGACAAGGTTAGAGGTAGGTATGTATTTATAAACAAATAATCAGATAGGAAGCAGGTAAGGTTTCCTTCATTCACAGGAGCTCATTCCTAGGATGAGCTAGGGCACCACGTCCCATATGTACCTCAAAGAAACAGCTGTGACAACTCAGACTGAGCTGGGCAGAAATGCTTTCGGCGAGGAGTCAGTGCCCAGCAATTTATCAGTCTGCAGCTAGAGCTAAGAGACCATAATTATTCCAACACCTGCCTTGGCTGGTTCCTTGTCCACAAGAACCATGGGCAATATGGCAGCTGAGAGTATACAAGTGAGATTTCAAACACGGATGTTCTTCTGAACTTTAGCTTTTAAAAGGTTGGTCCTGCCCTTTGTTTATTCTAGAAAAACAAGTCCCCAATACTTATTTGATAGGATTCAGCAGAGCAGCCAGAAGTTTTGGTAGGGAGGGGAAAGATGAATACATTTGTACTAAATAGTATGTCATGATACTATTCAGATAGTTTCTGGTATAGTATAGTCCAGGAATTTCACAGTCTGATTACATGGTTCACTCTGAGGCCTTTTTCTCACAGATCTGAAGCTCTTGGCAGAGGGTCTTTGGAAAACTTGGTTCTGGGACTCATCAAGAGATGTGCTTCAGGTACTATTTATGGGCAGGTTACGTAGTAATAGCTCTCAGACTTCAACATCTTACAGCTCTGTGTTATTATTATGGGCTTTCACAAAAGTAAAGGAAGCTTGAGCCACAGTTTACCAGAAGGTGGCCTTCTGATCAGCAGGTCCCCTGCCACATCTCCTGAAACTGGGTCATTGGCTGTACAGAACCAGCCTCCACCCACTCATTCCTTTGGAAATTTTAGAATTATTTGTAACTAAGTAATATGTTTTTCTTGGATAAGGAATCAACTAATTGCTTATTTTCCTTGGTGCTTTGCAAATCTGACTAATGTTGACTCAGGTAGATATTATGAAGTTATTTATGCTGTGGGCAATAATTACTTGCAAATGCATTTATAGTTAGAGTGAAGGTTCAACATGTTTCTACAATTCAATTATCCAGCCCTGGGTAATGATTTCTCCCCCTTCTTTTAAAAATATTATTAATTGTCCTTAGTTTACTGTTAATGAAGATGGTTTCCTGAATTTTACCTCTCCAGCTCGTTACACAGGTCATCAATGTGGAAAACAGAGACAAGGGTAATTTATGTTCCTTTTTGAAATACAAATCTGTGATGGCTTGAATCTTCCCTTTGCAATAAGTTATGTATAGAATATATTGAATGGTGCCAGCTTTTGCTACTGAGGTAATTAAGGATAATAGTCATTATCTCACCAAACTCAATAGCCATTTGCTGCTTGCTTTAGATATTTTCAGTGAAGTTTAAAAACATGGTAATTCTTTATTAAGAAAACTATAATTACTAGAAGGAGAAAATTGTCTACAAGCTGTGAATTGAAGTTATTAGTAATTAATTGCCAATACATCCTTGCTACTATTGAACATGCTACAAATTACTTTTCGAAACGATACGTACTTGAATCATATCTTTTAAGATGTTAGTACTAAGTAATTGACTTTTCTTTGGGTAATAGCAAATTATTTTTCCCCACCCAAGATTTTGGCTTGTGTCTCAAAATATTTTAAAACTGAGTTTACCACCAGTCACAGTTTCCACAGGAAACTACCTCTGTGGTAAAATAACTTACAACACACATTTTTCGTACAGCACTACCCATCAGTATTGATTTTCATTTAACTTTTTTTCCCCCTAATGGAGAATTTGAAATAGTATTTCCTTGGGAAAATTACTTGGGAATGTGCGTGAACAATCAAACCTGTGGTATTTTTAAGTCTTATGAAATCTAAACTCAGATGCATTAGACAGAAACCTTAAGGTATTTAAGATGAACGTTGTGCCAGATTCCCTTAGTGTAAAGCAAAAAGAAAAATATAACCAGAATAACAAGTATGGTGTATGTGTGGGTGGGTGAGTGAGGGGTGTAAGGAAAAAAATTTGGTGGGAAGGAAAGAGACCCCACAGCTGTTAGCTCTCCTCCTGCCCGTGGCAAACCATATATGTTCCCCAAAGATGGCCCAAACCAGTAACTTCCATCTCACACGCTCTTCTACAGTGTGGCTTTGACACTCCTCCCATCACGAGGTGGGAGTACAAAGCTGGGTGGACTGTTGGAACTATTTCAACCAATAAAGTATTACAGAAGTGACACTATGAGGCTTCTGAAGTTAGATCATAAAAGGCAACTCAACTGCCACCTTGCTCACTGCAACACTAATGTTCACTGTCCTGAGCCTTCATTGAAGCAGACTGACTACCCAGAAGTCCCCATGCTTTAGGGATGCCCAGATTAGGCCACATGGAGGGACCATGTAGAGAGGCCCTGAGACTTCATGGAGAGAGAAGGAGATGGCCAGCCAAGCCCCAGCTGCTCTGGGCCCCTCATGGTTCCATCTGAGGTCACTGGCCGACATTTCATGCCAGAACCAACCAGCAGAGCCCTTCCTGAATTCCTGACTTGCAGAAACTAGGAAAGATAATAAAATGATTGTTGTCTTAAGCCAGAGGTTTTCCTGGGGGGAGGGGGGGATGATTTGTTTTGCAGCAATAGTGACTAGAATATGAGTGAGTACCCTGGCTCAGGATAGGGCACCTGAATGGACTGGGGATGGAGGCAGGTGGGGGAGTGAGAGAGGGAGGTTCACATCTCTGTCTTCCCTATTTTCACCATATTTCCTCAGGGCTCTTCTGCCTCCACATCTGGTTACCAGGCAGTCTTCTCCTTTCCTCCTCCCATCTGGCTTCCTTCGATGAGAAAGTCCCGCCCTCCACTGGCTGGGAACCTCTTCTGTATGTGGAAGACCAAAGTGACAATATCTCTGTAATCCTCCATGAGGTATGAAGTGGCAAACTAGCTAAGAGAACCAGTTGACGAATACACGCTTTACCAAGCAGCTAGGGCAACTCCACACGACTTGCTTGGGAAAGGAACAGTCCCTGCCCTCAGGGGGCTCATAGCCCTCGTAAGAGAAATAGACACAGAAATCAGTAGTACCTTGAGGCAAAGCACTAGATGGAGGTACGTGCAAAGTGTTATGGGAACACAGAGGACTCAGACACAAGATAGCTGACTATACTCTCTCCTGGTCCAGGCAGGTTGCCACAATTCTCTCTCCCTCTTCTCCTCTTCTGACCGCAAGTTAAATTGTTTGTTCCCAAATATGGAGGACCGCTTTAGAATCTCTAATAAATTTCAGAAATCTGCTACGAATGCTGTATCTAATTCTCAGGCAATTTCGGGAACAAGTGGTGATCGAAATATATTTAGTGCAACAACGGCTCAGGCATGCCTCAGCTGAGAGCAACTCATTTCTGAAATATTTTTTTTATCTCCTCCCTCCCCACAGGCAGTCCTATTTCCTTGCACAGGCAATAATAAGTGGTTGTTGAACTGAATTAAATTTAGGTGTAACTAGTACATTTACTGAGTTATACAATCCCTTAAGAGACAAACATGTGATTATGAAAATGAGGTTAGAGCTCTCATATCTTAGCTTAGATGAGAAGGAAAGGCAGCATATCTGATTGGGGATGCTATATCGAGAGATTGATGATGGTAAGAAGAATGGGAGAAGATGTGTTTTGAAAATTAAAATATATTCCAACTTTTCTGGCTAAAAATGCTAAGTACAAATCAGGCCTTTTCAAGCTAAACTTTGTTTGCACTGGGTAAAGTGCAACTTCCTGTTTTGAAGAAAAGGTTTAGTAGGTTCATAAGCTCTCTTGGGGACTCACTCATCTCCTACCAACATCACATTTGAACAATTTTAAATGTAAATTAGGGAAAATATGGATTGGATTTCATTTGAAACACGACTTAAATAAGAGAAAGAAAAAAAAATAGATTTGAAAATTATTGCAACCATTTGAGAGCTCCAGATCCTGGTCAATTTCCATTATCCTCCATCAGCAGGAGGCCCCCCAGGGCCAGCAGCTGAGCCTTCAGTCCTCTGTCAGGACAATGGGCATCAGTTTGGCTTCTTAGCCTCACTATAAGCAGACACCCAGTTATGGCTCACCTCCCTTGATTCCGACTCGTTGGGGAGACAGTGTCTCAGAATTAGTGAAAGAGTTCATAAACAGAATACTCAGAAAGAAAGACAGTTCTATTTCTTTTGAGTGTAATTAAGAACACTCACATATCTAACAAACAACTGTTTTCTTGTGCAGTGTTCTCACACTTGAGCACACATCAGAACCCCCTGGAGGACTTGTTAAAACACAAACAGCTGAGCCCCACCCCCAGAGTTTTGGATTCAGTAGGTCTGAGGTGGGGCCTGAGAATTTGCATGTCTAACAAATTCCCAGGTGATGCTGATGTTGCTGGTCTGTGGACCACAAGGGAGGACCACCGTCCTGGTGGGCAGACACACTCTTGGGCCTCCTTTAAGGGGCAAAAAAGCTGCATACTTTGCATTCATATATTCACTGGTTGATTCAACAAACTGGACACATAGCTCACTCTATGCCCGCATCATGAGTTAGATACGATTGGTTTATAATGAATGTGCCAAAGTTCCTTAAAACAAATATTTTGCTTAGGTAAGATAAAAATGCTTTCACTTATTCTGGTTTTTACTATAGTATGTTCCTTAGCACATTCTTTCTTTGAGAAAGTGCAGAGGTAAACGTCAGCCTGACCTAGATTCAATCATCATGAGTTAATGGACTCCAAATCAATAAAACCTTACTGCATTTAATGAAGAAACTTTGTACATTTGAATTTGGTTATCTGATGTGGGAGCACTTTGCTAGTGCTTACTAATTAAATAATCTTCCCATCAATCCTTATTTACACTCTCTTAGATGTTCCATATTAAAATGGGACCAAGGGTCAGTTATTCACGAGATTAGATTCAAACTAAAAAAGGGCAACGTTGGAATCCCTACTCTATTAAAAGTATGCTTCCTTGCACATGGAAAGATTACATCAGTCCTCATTAAATACGGACTGCACAGGATAACATGAAATTACAAGGAGGAAAAGATCTTTTACTTTATTCTCATCTCCCTTCCTGGTATAGAAACCTTCTCAGATCTGTACATCTCCAATCAATCCGATGCTCTGGAAAGAGGAGCTCACGTCCATCTTTATATCCAGTTCCATTGTTTTACATCCATTTTCTTCACGTGTTCAATCCATAAACACAAGCCTGTAGAACAAATGGCTGCCAATCTCTTTGTGAAAATAAAATCTCGTATTTAATAACAATGCTTTAAGAAGATCTCAGCAGGGCTTCCCTGGTGGCGCAGTGGTTGAGAGTCCGCCTGCCGATGCAGGGGACACGGGTTCGCGCCCCGGTCCGGGAAGATCCCACATGCCGCGCAGCGACTGGGCCCGTGAGCCATGGCCGCTGAGCCTGCGCGTCCGGAGCCTGTGCTCCGCAAGGGGAGAGGCCACAGCAGTGAGAGGCCCGCGTACCACAAAAAAAAAAAAAAAAAAAAAAAAAAAGAAGATCTCAGCAATGGGGCTCATGGGAAATGGAAAATGTGGAGAGGCAGCAGGTAGTGAAAGGAACATGGGATATGGAGTCCAAGAGCCTAGATTTGAAACTAACCTTCTTTACCTACTTTCTCTGATTTTTTACTTTATTATGTTTAAAATTAGAAATAAGAAAAATAGCTATAATAAGGGGGTTCTTACAAAGTTTGAACAAAAATTTAAGCTAAAACTATAGCAAATTATGAAAATGCTATCACAAATAGCAATTATTTATAGTATTGTGTCATTATATGTGTTGGACTGTGTCAGTGAAGATGACATATCTATTATTTTTGACTGATAATTTTTGGACTGTTCCTAGCTTTCTGCAATATTCAGTAGGTCCTCTTGGCTTGGTTTTCAATGACTAGTATTTGACCATGAAACAAGGTAAATCTCATGTGCCCTAAACCCAGAGAGAAACCCTTCACCTTCACCTCCTTAATGCCACGCTTTATGGCATACATCATCCCACATTACAACCAAATGGACCTCAATTATGTCTAAAGGCACAATTTACGCTAAAAGGAAAACCAATGTTGTCTATTGACTGGAATCACAATCCAATATATATTAGTTCGCCAAGGCTTCTATAACAAAGTAGTGCAGTCTGAGTGGCTTAAACAACAGAAATTTATTTTCCCACAGCTCTGGAGGCCAGGGGTCCCAGATCAAAATGTCGGCAGAGTTGGTTTCTTCTGAAGCCTCTCTCTTCGGCTTGCAGACAACCACCTTCTCCTTGTGTCCTCACCTCACATCAGCTTCCCTCTGTATGCGTCTCTCTCCAAATCTCCTCTTTTTATAAGGATGTCCGTCATATTGGAGTAGGCCCCAACCTGGTGACCCCGTTTTAACTTAATTACCTTTTTAAAGACCCTATTTCCAAATATTGTCACATTCTGAGGAACTAAGGGGTTAGGACTTCAACATATGAATTTCGAGAGGGCACAACTCAGCCCATAACACCATACATAAGCCCATTATCTCTAGTTAACTTTAATGGGATGGAAATGGCAATATCCTTACGTGTCTCCTTTTTACATTTAAATAAAAGTAGTGTTTTAAGCATGTCCTAGAAGTGGTCTTGACCACCAGAGGGCTCCTGTATTTATACAGTGAAACATAATTAGAATGACGTGTTCAAAATTAAATATAGATTATGAAAGTTAAATACTTGATGTCTGTGCATCCTCAGTGAATCAACCTATAAGCATCTATTAATTAACCTGGTGATGATGATGATGGTAGTCGCATTTATTCAGTGGCAATGATATGTCACTCACCATACCAGGCGCTTTACATATATCATCCAAATTAATAGCCTCAACTCCCTTTTATATTCAGTGTTTTTATAATCTCGATATTACAAATGAAGAATCTAAGACTTGGAGAGGTTAAATAGTGACACACAGCTAGCAAGTGGCTAAGCAGAAATATGAATCACCAGCATCATCAATACCAGTTGCGTGTATAGCCCTTGGAAGACAGTTCCTAATTAGCTTCGAGAGGTTTGTGGACTTCCTGAAATACTGCACAAAAAATGCAGAAATGAAAGGTCCAAATCTGCTGTCTGGTTAAGAAGCTCGGCATTTATCTGTAGTCTAGGAAATGTTGATTATTTATATATAACAAAGAGTCAAGGTGGCGCTAATCTACCCTCCACCCTTTTTGTTTTCAGTGCTTGACTCACAGTCTCCCATAGTCCCTCCTAAAAGTTTCTCTAGCGGATGTATGAGTCCTTTTATCCCTTTAGTTTTATCAATTGTTTTGTCCTGAGTGTACCGGGCTGCGTTTTCTCTCCCTGTTAATCAGGACTCTTGGTTGCAAGTGATAGAAATACAATTCACATCAGGTTAAGACCCAGGAAAGGTGGAGCTGCTAGCAGGGACCTCAGACCAGGGACCTGAACTCTATCAAGACCCTGGTTCATCTTCTCTCTGTGTGTCCACTTCATTGTCTCCCACCACAGATGGGCTTTTTCCATGTGGTAGTAGCCTAGCCGTAACTGTTTTAGGTTTACACCCTCACAGTCTTGGGGCCAGAGAAAGAAAGAGAGTTCTTCCTTCTCAGCTCTATTTAGAAAAATCCAAGGGCAAGACTGATTAGCCTGACTGGAATTATGCACCTATCCCTTTAGTAATCACCGTGTCCAGGGAAAAGTGGTACCATGGATGTCCAAGCCTCACTTACATGCTCTTGTCTCTGACTAGGTAGGTGGGATATCATGATGGGTGGCTGCCAAAGAATCACATGGATGGGGTCAGAAAGGAGCAGACCCCCAAGGAAAAGCCATACTATTCATGGGAAAAAAAGGTGGAGATGGGTCCACAAATGTTTACATCTAAGATCTACCACTGCAATGACTTTAGCCAGCAGAGGCAATCCTTTTTCCTTCCTGACTCAGAAAAAAGAGCATAGCAGAGCTGGGTGTCCTGCAAGAGCCTGGACCTAGAATTAAGTGTCAAGTTGACCCTGGCTCCTGAATTTACAGAATTGTTGATCGTCATGCCCAGCAAAATTGAGCACTCTTCATGAATTTTAGTATTTTGTTTATCTTAGTAACCCAAAGTGCAGTTGTTAATTATAAAGAACATTCTTGTTCTGTGAGGTCTATAAACAACAAACAACCATTGTTTATTGACACAGTGACCGGTATGGATGGACTCATTTATTCTTGGGCATGTTCTTTAGTCCCTGAGGGTCACCGTGCCCACCTCCCCAATTGAAGTGGTTGTGGGGACTTTACAAGAGACCCTGGACATAAACCCTCTTTGTGAGAGAAAGTAGAAGGAAGAGGGAAGGCCCCATGTGAGCTCTGCCTGCCCTAGTCTTCCAAATCTAACATTCTATTTCTTCTCCCTTCTCCACATCTAGCTATTTCAAGTCTTGGGATCTTTTCCTCAGAAGACTTCCTAGTCCCTCGGAGCTTGTGTTAAGTCCTCTCCACTATACTTCTGGGAGTAATGGTTGGAGAGGAGCTGCTAGATCTTTCAGTTTTAGCTTTGATTCTTGCCCTATGCTTTGCCATTTGCTTTTGGCCAAGTCAGCCTTCCCTCTGGTTTCTATAAATATACAATTAGGTAATAAGCCAACCTTTCTCCAAGATTTACTGTAAATATACATGAAACAATATTTGTGATTCCATATGGTGCTATGCTGTATGTGTAAAGGGCTCAACAAATGCCGACAGGAAATACACGCAACGTTAGAATAATGTATGAGAATAACCACTTATTGAAAAGTTACTATATGCCACCATTCTACTAAGCGTTATCTCAGTTGAGCCTGATAGGAACTGTAAATGATAGATATTATTATTTCTGTTTTACAGATAAAGTTACTGAATGCCCGTTGTCACCCAGTTAGGATGCTACACAGCCAAGATTTGAACTCATATCTCACTGACACCAAAGCCTTAGGACATAGCAAGCCCTCAAGACTTCTAAATAAATCCAAGACTACTACAGCCTTGTTATAAAGCTCTTCACTGTCCTATGTATGTAGTTATACTTGTGATCTGTTTGACTCGACCTATTTACTGTAGTATTGTTTTGCATCCCATCTTTTCTGATGGAAATCTCACACACACATTCTTGGATGTGTGAGGAAAATAATTAGGTCCAGACAGATTACAAACCAGACCGGTTTTTAAACATTTCAGAACACGGGGCTTCCCCGGTGGCGCAGTGGCTGGGAGTCCGCCTGCCGATGCAGGGGACACGGGTTCGCGCCCCGGTCCGGGAGGATCCCACGTGCCGCGGAGCGGCTGGGCCCGTGAGCCACGGCCGCTGAGCCTGCGCGTCCGGAGCCTGTGCTCCGCAACGGGAGAGGCCGCGGCAGTGAGAGGCCCGCGTACTGAAAAAAAAAAAAAAAAAATTTCAGAACATTATCTGGGATTAGAAGTTGGACACACAGACATGATATGTCATATTTAGTGTGATGGATGATTTTCTATGAGATATGACATGCCTTTTTACGGTTTCCTCTACCCTATCCTAGCTTGCCCACTCCAGTGTTTGAGGCTAGGAGTTAAGTCTTTCTTTGTTCTCAGCCTTCCCTGCCCCATCCGTGGATCACCAAAGGAAAAGGGTCAGAAACACTTCACATTTTCATATTTTTTACGTGGCTGCTGCTACATTTTTCAATGGCATATTTCATCAGTTATAAAAGTAGTGAACAGTTGAAGTCATCTAAACTGTGATTTAACTAGTGGCTGTGCATTTCATTAACAAGATGATCTTTGCCTAAGTCGAAAGGTTTGAATAATTCCCCCATCTCATTTTCATGTTGTTTAAGTTTTGGCTTCCAGGAACTTTAGACAAAACATACACACAGGGTGGCATATCATACGGCGAAATGAGCTACAGGTCGTATATGCCAGAAGTCTGAGGAAAAAAAAAACAACAAATCAAATGAAAACAAGTGTGTTGGGCCAAATAATAAGAAATAAACAGAAATGAAGTAAAGTCACAGACCCAGCCAGAAAAGAAACAGAAACCCCGTAAGAAAACACACTTAAGGAAATCAACAAAATGTGTAGCCAAATGAACATCAGGAAGGTTGTTCCCAGATGGCCATCTCTCCTGGGCAGTCTTCCCCTTGGGAATGGAAAGTCTTTAGCAGTCAGCCAGGCTCCATGCTTTGGGCCCAGAGCAGGGCATTGCCTGTGGAAGGGCCTGGGCCTTGTTAACCTTTGGCAGCTTTTAGTAAGCGGAGGGGAAAGGATTCTTTCCTCAAAGCCCAGCCCTTCCTGGGGAGGCCTCATGGCTGAGGCTCCAAAGTACAGGGTTGGGGAAGTGGGGAATGAAGTAGAAGACTGAAGGGCCTCCCCACTTCCCAAAGAAAACAAGATGCTCAGGAGACAAAACAGCGTGTGTTGAAGACCAGGAACTTTGTAGTTCACAGCACTGGGTCTGGGTCCCACCTTCCTGTTCATTCTGTGACCTGAGGTGATCACTGCCGCTCTCTGTATCTCAGTTTTCTCATCTATGAAAAGGGACTTGATAATAGCACTTATCTAACAAGGTTCCAGGGGAAATAAATGAGATAATGTAGATAACCACTTAGAACGGTCCTCAAAGTGGTATCTGTTGTTATGTTAGTTAAGGTGTCTGTTACGTTAGTGCTTGGATGGGGGAGCTGGAAAGGGGTAAGGGGTTAACCAGAAGACAGCGGAAGTCCTATAAGGCAATGAAGGAATACGGGCTTGTCCAGGAATCTCTGTCCTTGTGAACAGTTTAGTTGTAGTATTCTTAATTGAAGTTTCTGAGTTCTAAGTTTTTCTGAGGAGTGAATCCTCTAGGATCTTCCCAAGAACAAATTTGCCCTTCCTGGATGTCCTCAGAATTGTCTGAAACAAATTCTCACACAAATACGTAGATCAGGTATGGTATGGATTTCTCCGTGACTGAACCCAAAGATCCTGGCAGCCCTGGAATTTCCTGGGTACCACGCATCGGGTCCAGCAAACCAGCCACACAGCATGGCTGGCTGCAAAACAGACACATGCACCAGAGAATGGAAAATAACCACCACTCCTGTGGGGTTTCCCTGAGCTTATCTGAAACTTCACGGTCTCCAATGGCTGAATCAACACGCAGTACAGGGATATAAGGAAAATAAAGATAAAGTAAAGAAAATAAATATTCAGTCTGCCTTAATCTTAGCCAATTCCCAAAAGGTCTATTCACATACCCGTTTGTCTCAATTGTCTAGTAACAGAGGGGACACTGTTCGCTCAAACTTGGTGACTCCACCGTTGGTGAAATATCAGAGGTTTTTCCCTTTCCTTCCTTTTATAGGAATATGGCTGCTATCTTAGTTAAGTTTAGATTATTCTCCGTCAAGCGGGACCATTACAGGGGGGTGTATGGACAGTTTGGAGTCCAGTTTTTACAGTTCCATATTATATACCCACCTTTTGTCTTAGAGGTTGTTGGATGATCAAAAATTATTTCATGCTGCACACAGTATGGGTCATGTGGACATTTACCTTCAATTGTAGCATTCTTAACGGCCATTCGTGGTGAAATTGTTAGATAAGTGAATTTTTTCCTTCACAAAAACATATGGGTCCTGAGTCCCAGTCCCTCAATGCCAGGAGATACTTTGGCAAGCTGATGACTAACTAATCCAATCAATGAATTCCTGCTAGTGCGTTAATGTCCATAATGAATTCATGTATCATCACTCTTAGGGAATATATTTCCATTTTAACAGGAACTTTCTGAGGTCTTGATGTCTTAAAGTAACTTAAATGAGGGGGGAGATATTTGTACATCCATCCGGGGCACTGACTATTGCCTTGATGATGCTGACCATCCGCAACCATCAAACATCTTGATGTGTCTTAGAACAGGGGTCCCCAACCCCATGTTAGGGACCCGGCTGCACAGCAGGAGGTGAGCGGCAGGCGAGCAAAGCTTCATCTGCTACTCCCCATGGCTCGCATTACCGCCTGAGCCATCCCCCACCCCCGTTCGTGGAAAAATTGTCTTCCACGAAACCGGTCCCTGGTGCCAAGAAGGCTGGGGACCGCTGTCTTAGAAGAAGCATCTGTTGCACCCCTGGATTGTGAGAGTGTGGTTGGACAGCATCAGCGACAGCCTGGCAGCTCCACAGAAAATAATTCAGAAGCTCTGTCTTTTCAGGCTTGAACTATTTTATGTATATTGTCAGAGACTTGTGGAGTTACTGCTGTAAGGGTGGCCTTGAGGATATTAACAGATTCACCACTAGAATTGAGAAAATCAACCCTAGTCTGTCAACAACTAGCTTTGTGGTCCTGGGAGAGTCCCTTCACCTCTGCACCTTGGTTTCTTCTTTTTATAATTAGGAGAGTTGGATTAGATGATCTGTAATGTTCTTACAAGGTTGAAAGTTCTATAGTTCTAAAATCCATCAGTGAAGTCTGCTAGGGTGTTGACTGTCTAAGTGTTGAATGCTGATGTATTTTCAGCGAGGTTACTTCAGGGCATTGTGGTAATATCTCACTGGGGACATTGTTTTTTGTCTGAAGATTGATATCTTGCTACAGAGGGTGCTTTTGCATTGCTCCAAGTGCTGCGTTACAAACCTATAAACAGTGTCTTAATAGTTTTATCTTTCCAAGGACCATTGGCTGTTCAGTTTTTCTTCTACGCATCTCCAGTGTACTTATTTTAACTTCACTTGATTACAATCCAAAGTTTTTTGGTTAGAATATTTGTCTTGATGCTTACTTTAGCCAGTGATTTTTGTCTGTCCAGTTTGGAAAGCCACAGTGTTGAACAACTGCGTGGGATACACTTATAGTTTTTCAAACTCGATCCTTCCATGTTATGTCTCTTACCCCTGGAACTCTCAAGGTAAGTCGTCTCCCGACAATTCCAAACATCATGTGATCTCCCAACATGGATCGTGCCCCTATAAGTGTGATTTCAAATAATTGTTTTCTCTAGCAATTCCACTTCTGGGTTTGTAGCCAAAAGAATTGAAAGCAGGGTCTGGAAGAGATATTGTACACCCAGGTTCATAGCAGCTTTATTCACGATAGCCAAGAGGTGGAAACAACCTAAGTGTTCACCTGTGAATGAATGGATAAACAGAATGTGCTATATCCAGACAATGGAATATTCTTCAGCCTTAAAAAAAGGAAATTCTGACACATGCTACAGCATGGATGTATGAGGACATTATACTAAGCGAAATAAACCAGTCACAAAAAGACAAATGCTGTATAATTCCACTTATTTATATAAGGTATTTAGAGTAGTCAGGCTCATAGAAATAGAAAGTAGAAGGGTGGTTGCCAAGAGCTGGGGGGAGGGGAAAATGGGGAGTTGCTGTTTAATGGGTACAGAGTTTCAGTTCTGCAAGATGAAAAGTTTCTAGAGATTGCTTGCACGACATGTGAATATAGTTAACACTACTGCACTGTACACTTTAAAGTGGTTAAGATGGTACTTTTATGTTTTGTGTGTTTTACCAAATGAAAAATAAGATTAAAGTCTAAAAAAATTAATTGTTTTCTGCGACTACTTCAAGTTCAATAATTCTGCCACAAGGGCTCACGAGTTTGCTGTTTAGGCAAGTTGTTGGGGGCTGTGTCTGGTCACCTTGTTCTTGGTAGCCTGTTTACGATAAGCCACCTGGGTAATATATTCCGAACGTCAAGTTGAGCTCACAAGTTCGTTGTTAAGTCTCAGCTGTACAGATCTTGTATTTTTCCCTATTTAGCTCAAGGGATTGAGCTAAACCTTTGGGGATAAGGCGTGTCCCAAGAGTGCTAGATATTCTCTTGAAACTTTAAGTATCACTTTTGGAGCTAAGCAAGTAACTCTTCTATTGGAAACATGGACATAGCAATCACCCAAATTGCCCCTCAGAGACTTCAAGGATGGCACTTTGTCTGCCTGTCTCATTCACTTTTTTCACACATATCTGATGCTCAATAAGTGTTGAAGTATGAAAAGAAATGTCCCCCAGGGTCAGCTTCAAGGGTGTGCAATCTGTGTAGCTATACAGAGACCCACACTCACAAAGCTCCAGCACTTTGGTTTAATGCCCTGCTGTCACCTTCTTGACCTTCTTAATAATTTTACTTTTGAACTTGTGGTTCTTTTTTTTTAGGGAAATCTGATGGAACAAGGGATCATGAGTGTGAGTAGAGAAGATATTAGTGATATGAGTATCCACTGTTCCTTGCTGCCCCTGCGTATACTGTTCGTGATGCCCCACGAGCGTCCAGTGGACCGTGATGTGAGTTCAGGGAGATGCAAAGTGTGTTCAATCTATAACTGAGTAAGTGGGGTAGCTGCTAGCTCTGTGAGGTGATGCTTTCCATTTGGACCAAAACTGTGTTCGATTGCAGGATGAAGGCAGTGGTGTTCTAAGAAACATGAAGGAACAAGGGACCCTATCAGGTTCTTTCTTACTTGTGTTACTTCCTTGTATTAGCCAACCACTCACACAGAAAATGATGAGATAGAAGGAAAGAGAAAAATAGGGCAACCCATAATTCCTTCTCCTTCCAGTGTTTCCTTACTCATCAGAAGCCAAGATTGAGAGTGTTTTTTTCTTTTTTCTTTTCTTACTGAAGTATAGTTGAATATAATATTACACAAATTACAGGTGTACAGTACAGTGATTCACAAATTTTAAAGGTTATACTCTATTTATAGTTATTATAAAATATTGGCCGTATTCCCCATGTTGTACAATGTATCCTTGTAGCTTATTTTATACCTAACAGTTTGTACCTGTTAATCCCCTACCCCTGTATTGCCCCTCCCCACTTCCCTCTCCCCACTGGTAATCACTAGTTTGTTCTCTATATCTGTGAGTCTGCTTCTTTTTTGTTATATTCACTAGTGTGTTGTACTTTTTTAGATTCCACATATAAGTGAGATAATACAGTATTTGTCTTTCTCTGATTTATTTCACTTAGCATACTAATGGAATGTGTGCATATGAAGAAGTGAAATAAAAACAGTTAGATTCGTTTTGTGCACTATTTCTACTATTCTGGTGAGGACAAAATACCCATGTATGTATGAGCTAGGGAATCTGAATTTCAGTCATTTCACCTGTGGGTTAAAAGGTCTTATATTTGCATTTATAACTGGCACTGTGCCATATAAGATTAATGGTAAATTCATGCTAATAATTTAAAATTTTAATTTTTCTTTACTTAGAATGACATTAAATAGCAAATGAAAAACATCAGGACAAGGCAAGAGAGAAACTGCAGAAGAAAGGAAAAGGTTTTATATTTTGGTACCTTGAATGGCATCTTTCTTCCTGCTTTTTAAACAAGGGGACCTGTGCTTTCATTCTGTGCTGGGCCCCGCAAATTATGTAGCTGGCTCTGATGTCCCCTACGGCATTTGGCTAGAGTGTGTTTCAGGGAAGTGGGTAGAACTGTCAAAGGGCCTCTGTGTTCAAGGGGTCTTGAAATTAAATTCATGTCTCTGGTTCCAAGGACTAAAAAAACCCACAAGACATAGTCCTTGCAAGTTTGTTCTTTGTTTTTGTTCCTCACCCATACTGGATGTGTGGTCAGGCCCCAGGGATTTGAATGAACCACTCACATCCTTAAAGGTTACAATGACAATCACTTTTGTTTCTATAATATTTACCAATGGCACCTGTGCTAATAGTTACGTGTGAAATTAAGTCAGGAACAGATGGAGTTCTAAGGCCAACTGTGGCCAGTCATGGAAAACCTGCCCTCCTTAAATAGCCTCTGGTGTAATTGTCTGCCCACACTCTGCCCACTTTTCAGGTTTAAATACAAGGCGACATTTGGTATGCATTTCCTGTAATAAAGAAACATGTGATGATTATTCCCCAGATGTTATTTTTAAGACTGTTGTTAACTTTGGTCTGTCTTTGGTTTCTCAGTTAAGGAAAAAGCAACTTGACTCAAAGCATCTTTGATTCAAGCTGGGCAACCCCAGCAGAGCAAATCTCCTGAAAAAACGTGAATGAGGACACATCCCCTGCACCCATTTTGTAGACAGTGAGGCATAAAATAAGTTGGTGACTCCTGGGAGAGATCAAATCTTACAATGCCATGTACAACATTGAGAATGCAACTAACACATGAGGCTCTCTGTTTCTGTAACAGTCGTAAATAAATATATAGTTATTTGAATATACCATTTCAAGGATAGGCAGGCACCTGCAGCCTTGGTTTTTCTTGCTTTTTATTTTTATTTTTTTCTTGGTTTCTACTTTTAGTATTAAAAAAATAACTTGAAAATCAATCACGTTGAAAGGTAATAGCTAAGTTTTTCTCTCAATATGAAGGAAGGAAAGGCAACATAGATTGAAGCCATTAATTAAAAGAATAAGACAATGTTTGCATTTAAATTGGGAAGGGGTTTGTAATAGAAAAGAAGTCTACGGTCATGGAGTCGGAACATAGTTGAGTCTGATTCATGCTTAGGTCTTCTGTCTTGTGCCCAATGCTTGTCTTAAGAGATGGGTGCCAAAATAAGCAATGAGAAGGGTTCAAGTAGAGGCTAACACTCCCTGGGGAATGCTAAGAAATGCCCTGCAGTCTCATTCCCATTAATAGTGAGGTGGTGCCTAAAGGGTGAAAAAAGACCTGGGCTCACTGCAATTTCCAGGAAGGCTTTGAATCTATGAAAATGATTGCAATCCATTTACTCAGCCCTGGAGTGGACATTCCCAGATAAGTGTGGTTGAGATTAAGTGCAGTTTATTTAAGAAGGTATCTGGCCAAGGTTACGAGTGAGGCAGGGCCTCTTTAAATCTGTATTGTATCTATAAAGTCCAGCCAATGTTCATAATTAGTGTTAGGTTGAACCATATGAAAATGCTGATGGAGATCTCATATGGTTCAGCTTAATACTTAAACATTTCTACTTGCTATTTTCTACTTGCTATTTTCGCAAAAGGATACCTTTATGCTGAAAAGGGAAATGTATTTGGATTGTACTCTATTTCTGCTCCCCCTGTGTTAATTGTGCTGGCAGTAAGGTGAGTAGTTTTTCTCATACAGTCTTATCCTAAGTCTCATATGGTTCTGTGTCACCCTTTCAGGCCATTCTGGTATATGATGATCAGTCGTAGGATATATTGCAAATAATTTATTGTTAATAATAGCTAAAATGCTGACATTTGTGGATTTTTAACTTTTTTATTTTTAATAAAATAAACCAGAATTAATGTTATGCCTATAATGATGATACTCTCAACCAATTGCACAATAGGCTTTCTTGAGTGGAGGAGAAAAGGCTACCAGCGGAGTGAGGCCCATGGGAGAGAGTCACACATGTGACCCTCATATGATAAGAGTTATGGCAGAAAAATCTTGGAAACAGTATGACGCTTGCCCCAGTGGTACAGTGTCAGAGATATAAGTATGATGGCGGTTTGCATTAGGAAGAGAGAGATGGGAATGGAGCAAAGAGGCTTGGATTGAAGTCTCCAGAAGTAGACTCTGACATAAGGATTTGTCTGCAAGTGGATTTTTCAGGAAACTCCCAGAAGAAGTCAGTAAGGAAGTGGAGGAAATAGGACAGTGGAGAAGCCAAGCGAGGTGGGTTTGTGGGCAAAGTCCCATGGAGAACAGCCGCCCTTGATCCTGTGGGGAGGTCTGACGAGTAGGTTATACCTCAAAGTCGGCTCAACTCAGGGCAGAGAGACTGTACTTTCATACTCCCATACCTGTTAGTCTTTGGCTAAGATCTGGTTGGGCAGGGTGTGGGTTGAAGCTGGGAGGGATGGAAACTCCTAGACACTTCCAGCTGTCATATTTGGGCAAAGGCCTTCAGTAGCTGGAGGATAGTCCTTTGAAGAAGAGTCACAAGGCCATTATTGGCAAAAGCACAGCACAGCCAGTAGATAGGCACATGGGCATAAGAAAAAGGGCTTGAGGGGTTCTCTGATTACCCACAGTGTCTGCTACACATCTGAATTCAGAAATACACCATAAAGAAAAAGAAAGGGCTTCCCTGGTGGCGCGGTGTTTGAGAGCCCGCCTGCCGATGCAGCGGACGCGGGTTCGTGCCCCGGTCCGGGAGGATCCCACATGCCGCGGAGCGGCTGGGCCCGTGAGCCATGGTCGCTGAGCCTGCGCGTCCGGAGCCTGTGCTGCTTGTGCTCTGCAACGGGAGAGGCCAAAGCGGAGAGAGGCCCGCGTACCGCAAAAAAAAAAAAAAAAAAAAAAAAAAAAGAAAGAAAGAAAAAGGAAAAGGGCACAGCTTTAAGGAGTGTTCTACAATGCCCAGGGTGCTACAGAACTTGTGCTGTGCCAATCATGTCCTCACAGAAAAACAAATGTTTTCAGTCAATCCACTTTGCTCCACTGCCATCACTACCACCTTAATGCAAGCCACTGTCATCTCTCACCCTACCTAGCTGTCAGGCATCTACTCTTGTTCCCCTATGTTCATTCTCTACACGATAGACATGGTGATTTTAAAAAATACAGTGGTGATGCCTGGGGATGAGAGTGAGTTGAGTTTGAGACATTTTAATCAGCCCATAATCATCACTAAACCTGCCCCCTCTCCAGATCCTTTGGTAGACACAGTGGACGTTTCCTCAACTTTATGCAGTGGTATGCAGCTTTATGGCACCTCTCATCTCTCCCTGCCCACTAACCCTCCTCACCTCCCTCCAAATAACTCCCCTTGTAAGCATCTTACCACTTTCAAATTCTTTCCATGTAGAAATTCTGGAATCACCAAAGTTAAAATGTAAACTTGGTCGTGTGGTTCCTGTCCCTCCAAGTGGTGTTTTTTCCCTTCCACTAATGTGCCAAACTCCCTCTCACCCGACTGTCTCTGCCTTTGCTATTTCCTCTGTCCCAAACTCTCATCCTCTTTCTCCAATTTGGTTTCACCTCAAATGTCCCCTCCTCAGAGAGGTAGTTCTCCATAATCCTTTGACCACTACCTCTGTCCAGCCCCCTTCGAACATGTTACACTGTTTGATTTGCTTCACAGAACTTACTGCTAGCTTGCCCATGGATTCGTTGTTTATTGTCTGTCTCCCTGGCCAGAGTGTAAGCTCCAGGGGGCCTTGTCTGCACAAAGTCTGTAGACCTCTATAGTAGTGCCTGGCACAGATATAATAGGTGCTCACTAAATACTTGCTAAATCTGAATTCAGGCTACCAAAGAAGCATTTATTTCTAGGCCTGGGCAAAGATTTCACAAGCTTTATCATCAAATCTGTGAGAAATCATTTTTACCACAGCATTTCAGATGCAGGTAGATAAAGAAGGATGAGTCCTTCTTAGAAGTCTTTTGACAAAGGTAACTGGACATAATTGGATTCACCAACTTCCACACACCCTACTGGTCTGAGCCTACCTAGAGAATGGTCATGCTTTATCATAGGAAAGGTGTCCACAGTCACGTAGCTGAGTAGAGTCAGCCAACAGGCTGCAGCTGCCACGTCCTTAGAATCCACTGCCACATTCACACTCTGGCATGACTGAGCACAGCAGGGGTACTACAATTGGGCTGTTTCAGCCTAACATGGGGCATCTCTTACAGGAAAACTTTATTCTAACTCTCTCCATCTGCTGAGACTTTCTCAGAGCTGCGCTGCAGTCTGTGGTTCCTTCTACCCAATATTCCTTCCTTCCCCGCTCTCCCTTCATAGGTATAAAACCCACCTCTTGGTCTAAGCCTCTCCCCACCTACTCCTGTTCCCTTTCCCTTTTTGCTTTCGCACAAATTTCCCTCAATAAATCTCTTGCACATCGAATCTTACCTAAGCAGCTGATTCCTGAAGGACTCAAACTGTCATAGAAAGCCCAAATCTTGTGGAAAGAACGTATTGATCCTGTGTAAGGAATCATCTGTAGAGCTGAAAATATCCATTCGCTTTCTTTTTCTGCATCAATGAAAGTACACTAACATTAAGATCCTTGAAAATCAGGGGTCCTGAAACCCATTTTTTCTCCTATCTGGGATCCCAGTACAGTAGAATTGCTCTAACTTAATTCAGTGAGAATCAATGGTTGTTCGGCTAATAGAAAAAATTGGTTCAATCTGGGAATCCTAAAAATGATTTGTACATTTCTGAAACTTTTTATTTTAACTCAAAACATATAAATTTGCATGAATCCCCCAATCCTTTGATGAAGGACCCCCCCCAAGGCTTTTTCTTGAGTGTCTCTCTCCTTGCACAAACAACATTCTTGTTTAATCTCCACTTGTTTCTTTAAAGTGAAGCAGGAACTAAAAGATACCTGTCATGCAATCAGAGTGCAAAACTTTTTCATCTTTTCCTTAAATTTCTACAGTTATATTAAAAAATCACGTTGCCTTAATTAAGAATCTGAAGAGACTCCAACTTTGCGACTTTCTTTTTATGCTCATATTTAATCAAATTTTCATGTTTTTGACCAAATCACAGAAATATAATATCCTGACATGAATAGGATGGGCAAGAACCACCACTGAATCTTGGTATGAATCAACTCCATGGGTGGGACCAAAAGTGTGGGATAGTGCTGGGCTCAAGGCTGAGGCAGCAATGAGTGTCTTTTATAGATGAAACAGAGAGCATTGGTTAATTTGGAAAGTTCCCTAAGGAGTGGTCGATCAAGAGGACTTTTACTACATGATGCTTGATATAAAATGCTTTAAAGTATTAATGGGGAATTCCCTGGCGGTCCAGTGGTTAGGACTCTGCGCTTTCATTGCCGAGGGTGTGGGTTCAATCCCTGGTTGGGGAACTGAGATCCCACAAGCCACGTGGTGTGACCAAAAACAAAATTATTAATGATATTACTTCTGTAGTTCCTTTGGCTCCCTGAGCTGCCTCCATCAGAGAAGGACAGTGATTGATGCTGACTCTATGGTACTAGAACATTCTTTTACACTAGTTAGTCTTGTTCTTTTTTGGCTCATGAATTCTGTTGGAAATCTGATGAGTTATAGATCCTCTTCTAAGAAAGATGTACATTCACACACACACATACAAAACTGTAGATGGGGTTTTGTCCCTGAATCTCATTTGAAAACTCCTTACTCATAAATTCCATATGCTATAGACTGAATGTTTTTGTACCACCACCACCCCCAATTCATATGTTGAAAACCTAATCCCCCATATGATAGTACTTTGAGATGGGGCCTTTGGGAAGTGATTAGGTCATGAGGGTGGAGCCCTCATGAATGAGATTAGTGCTCTTATAAAAGAGACTCCAGACAGCTCCCTTGCCCCTTTCTCCATGTGAGGGCACAGTGAGACGGTGCTGTCTGTGAGGAAGCAGGCCCTCAACAGATACCAAATCTTCCGGTGCCTTGATCTTGGACTCTTCAGCTTCCAGAACTGTGAGAAATAAATCTTTGTTGCTTATAAGCCATCCGGTTTACAGTATTTTCATTATAGTAGCCCAAACAGATTAAGACACCATATTGCATTATTAAAACATACAGAATAAAATAGGCAGTACACTAGCATGTCACTTTCTAACCGAGGAAATAAAGCATGGACTGTATTTGCCTGATAAGATTGATTCATCATAAATGTCACTGTCTAACTCTTGGAAAAAGACACACCCACATGCACACTCACATTTGCTTAGTTCCCACAGAGAGTGGCAAGAGTCATGCCAATCTGATTCATCTTTCAGGAAGGAAGAGGGAAGTGCAGTGTAAAGCCACAAGCAAGGCCGCAGAGAAGACTTGGTCCTGGAGAGCAGCAGAGGTTGGGGCCATCCAAGGGCAGAGCAGTGGTTGTCAGTTGGGTAAGACTGTGTCACTGAACCCCAGATGGACACAGCCTAACAGGGCCTTGGAGATCATCCAGGCCAACTCATTCCATAACTCAGTCCCATCAGATGCAGACTATTACAGAGTTACAAGCAAGAGACCATGCTCTCAAATCTACTATCAACTCTAGGAGGAGCAAGAATTGCTTTCCTGGCCTTGATTAGCATGCAGGTAGTTGGCGCCAAGCATCTTCCTCCTTGTCCTGAAGATAAAACTTGAAGGCATCATGGTTAGTGCCTACAGGTTGGTGATAAAAGCTGCGTGGGAACTCAGCCCTTCTCCTTCTCTCTCCATGTTCTTGCTACCAAATGCCACTGCTCCAGGCCTTGAGGATGCTTTTGCAGTTTAGCTAATCTTATTAAAATTATTTGAATATAAAATCATTTCAAGGACATTCTCATTCCATCCACACTCTCCTCACTTGTTCCTCTGTTCAGGAACAGCTTTGAGGCCTCAGGCATAACTTCCCAAATCACAAATGACATTGCTGCTTCTACCTCACAGGCCTGACAGATCAATCTGAATGATGTTGAGTTCCATTTCATAAGAGCCGCTACTAACTTTGTACAGAGTGCCAAAACCCCAAAGTCAAGTGGTTAACACTTGCAATCAAGTACAAGGCAGCTTAAAAGGGGTTAGGATTGCCTCCTCCTTTTGCTCTCTTTTTCTAGGGCATTGAAGTGTGACTCATTCATTTACAGACTAACTTAAGATGAACAAGCGATTATGTACAAAGTGAGGTGATAATTGGTAGAAAGCTTCTTTCTCAAGTACCAACCCTTGAGCTGAATAAAGACCTGATTTAGGAGTAGGCATAGAGGAAGCCCAGTAGTAGAAGGAAAGGAGACTTTTATTTGTGCTTTTGGCCACAGTGGAAGGAGGATAAAAATGGGGGTTGTGGTAGGTAGAATAATGCCTCTCCCAAAGATGTCCATGTCCTAATTCCTAGAACCTGTGAATATGTTCTGTTAGATGACAAAGGGGAATTAAGGTTGCAGATAGAATAAAGGTTGCTAATCGGCTGATCTTAAAGTGGAAAGATTATCCTGGTTGGCCCAATGTAATCACAAGGGTCCTTAAAATTGGAAGAAGTGGGAGGGAGACACAAGAGGGAGGGATATGGGGATATATGTATACGTATAGCTGATTCACTTTGTTACACAGCAGAAACTAACACACCATTGTAAAGCAATTATACTCCAATAAAGATGTTAAAAAAGAAACTGGAAGAGGGAGGCAGAAGGGGAGAGTCAGAGGGAGATGTGACCATGGAAGAGGTCTGAGTGATGTGATGTGAGAAGGACCTGACCTGTAGTTGCCGGAGGAAGGGGCCATAAACCTAGGAATGCGGGTGGCCTCTAGAAGTGAGAAGAGACAAGGGAATATGTTTTTTCCCTAGAACCTCGAGAATGAATGCAGGGCTGGTCACATCTTGATTTTAGCCATGAGACCCATGTCAGACTTCTAGCCTGTAGAACCGTAAGAAGAAATTTGTGTTGTTTTAAGTCACTACGTTTGTGGTAATTTGTTACAGCCGCAGATAGAAAAGTAACGAGGAAATGATGAAAGTAAGGGTGAAGGAGATGTTCCTGTTTTAGGTATGTTTCAGGCATGCTGCTGCCCCCAAGAGAACTGAGGAAGATATACCAAGAGTTGAGGGCCCACAGGCAAAGGTGGCTATGAGGCTAGAAAACTGGGAGGAGAGACTCAGAAGGAGCTTGGGATAGGGGGCAACCCTTGGAGATTCAAGGACCCTAATCAAGAGTGACCTCCAATGACCAGGGGACAGCTAAATAGATATAGAAACCAGCAGATATAATGATTCTTATGTGCTACCAATTCACTCCTTTCTCTCACTTTGGTTAAGAATCAACATGCAAAGTAGAAATAGCCCTGACCTTAATATTCTCTTGCCAAAGAGTTACACAAGAAACAATATACTTTTACAAGCATAAAAACACGAACTGAGGAGTACCAGTTACACGGTGTGGAAGAGATGGTTAGTTGTCCCCCATATTTGTTTTTCTCTTCTTCTATCCTAATACAGTTTTTAAGCTGGCACAGGGTGACCCAGGCTTACTTGCTTAGGGGTACAGCCGTGTGACTAAGTTGTAGCCAATGGCATGTGAATTGGTGTGACAAGTGGACACTTGTAAAAAGAAGAATTGTACCTGTCATTTTTCCTCCTGTCCACTGGCTGAAACGAGGATGTGGTGGCGAGTTGTATTGGACCCTTCAATGAGGGCAATACCTGGAAATGGTGAGGCAACAAGACAGAAGAAACCTGGACCCTGACGGCCTCTCAAAGACAGCCCCCTATGTACTTAGGTTTTATATGAGAGAGAAATAAAATTGCCTCTTGTTGGATCCACTATTATTGTGGGTCTCAGTTTCCATGCCCTAAACAATACTGAATATTTCCCCAGATAAGTTGGGTTGAGGTTCTTTCAAGTCAAAATCACTGTGATTCTCTCTGCTTTGCCCAGAGGTAACTTAGACTTTCATAGGCTCTGACTTGACAAAAGAGTTTTGCCACTGTTAGTTTTCTATGGCTGTTGTAACAAATTACCACAAGTAGTGGCTTAAAGCAACACACATAAATTACCTTACGGTTATGTAGGTTAGACATCCGACTTGGGTCTTACTGGGTTAAGTCAAGATGTTGGCAGAGATGTATTCCTCTCTGGAGGCTATAGAGGAGACTCTGTGTCCTTGCCTTTCCAGCATTTAGAGGCCATCCACTTTCTTTGGCTTGTGGAACCCTTCCTCTACTTTCAAAGCCAGCAATGTCAGGCTAAATCCCTCCAATGCTTCCATCTCTCTTCTGCCTCCCTCTTTGCTTCAAAGGATTCTTGCTATTACATTAAGCCAACTTATCAATCCAGGATCATCTCTCCACCTCAAGGTCAGCTGATTAGCAACCTTAATTCCATTTGTAGCTTTAATTCCTCTTTGCCACGTGACCCACGATATTTAGTTTCTGATGATTAGGTCATGGACATCTTTGGCAGACCATTATTCTGCCCATCTCGGTCTTTTTTCTTCTGTGCATTCTCCAACCTCCAAAAATTCTGTTTTATGTATATATATGTATGTTCATATGTATATACATACATCTATTTGCTTCCTCTGTCCAATGAGAGGGTCTAGAAGCAATGACACTGTAGTAGCAATTGAGTATACCTTGCATGAGAGCTTTGGCTTCTATCTCCAAAAAAGAAATCTGGACTCCTTGAAGAAATAGGTGATTCCAGGGTGGAACAGAGAAAGTACAAGATGAGTCTGGAACATCTTATTATGCCAGAAAGTAACAAAGTGCTCAAAGAGCTGTGGAGACAGGTCAAGAGGACATAAGAACTACCTTGCAAGGCCTACCATTAGCTAATCTGAGACAATTTAAGCTTAAAATAAACAATGATAATAAAGGATTATAAACCATTAAATAAAATAAGAATCCATGTGTCCATGTGTCTAGGAAAAACTCTCTGTATTCCTTCATTCTCACACTGACTATTTCTGACACCAGATGTGTGAGGGTTTTCCCACATTGACCAATTCTCTGACATCAGCTGTGTGCCCTAAAATTCAATTCAGTTCTGCCCCTAATCAGAGTTAGTACAGACCCCGCAGGTTAAGGGCTCAGTTCCACAAGACTGCCCCCCACTTCAGATGCCAATTGATAGTCCCAGCTCGTCACCTGTACTTCTGACTAACCAGCTACAAATCAGAGGTTCCATGACCCCTTCTCGGGTTTGATAACTTGCTAGATTGGCTCAGAGAATTCAGGAAAACTGTTTACTTACTACTGCCAATTTGTTACAAAGGATATTTTAAAGGATGAAAAGAGCAGCCGGATGAAAAGGTGCACAGAGTGAGGTCCAGAAGGGTCCCAAGCACAGGAGCTTCTGTGCCTGTGGAGTTGAGGTATGCCACTCTCCTAGCACATGAACGTGTTCACCAACCTGGAAGCTCTCCTGACTCCATACTTTTGGAGTTTTTATGGAGGCTTCATCTCATAGGCATGATAGATCATTAACTCAATCTCCAGCCCCTCTCACCTTCCCAGAAGATGGAGGGTGGGGTTGGAAGTCCCAAGCTTCTAATCATGGCTTGGTTTTTCTGGTAACCTGTCACTATCCTGAACCCAGAGCAATCTACAGATTTAATGCAATCCCTATCAAAATGCCCATGACATTTTCCACAGAACTAGAGCAAATAATCCTAAAATTCACATGGAACCACAAAATGCCCCAAAATGCCAAAGCAATCTTGAGAAAAAAGAACAATGTTGGAGGTATAACCCTCCCAGACTTCAGACTATACTACAAAGCTGCAGTAATCAAAACAGTATGGTGCTGGCACAACAACAGACACAGAATCAATGGAACAGAATAGAGAGTCCAGATATAAACCCGCACAGCTATGGTCCATTAATCTATGACAAAGGAGGCAAGAATACACAGTGGAGAAAAGACATTCTCTTTGACAAGTCGTACTGGGGAAAACTGGACAGCCACATGTAAAACAATGAGATTAGAATATTTCCTCACACTGTATAAAAAAATTAACTCAAAATGGTTTAAAGACCTAACTGCAAGAATGGAAACCATAAAACTCCTAGACTAGAACATAGGCAGAACATTCTTTGACATAAATCATAGCAATATTTTTTTGTATCAGCCTCCTAAGGCAAAAGAAATAAAAGCAAAAATAAACAAATGGGACCTAATTAAACTTACAAGCCCTTTGCATAGCAAAGGAAATCATCAACAAAAGGAAAAGAAAACCTATGGAATGGGACAAAATATTTGCAAATGATGCCACTGACAAATGATCCAAAATATTCAAACAGCTCATATACAACTCAATATTAAAAAAACCAAACAACCCAATCAGAAAATGGGCAAAAGACCTGAATAGATATCTTTTCCAAAGAAGACATACAGATGTTTAACAGGCACATGAAAAAATGCTCAACATTGCTAATTATTAAAGAAACACAAATCAAAACAACAGTGAGCTATTATCTCACACCTGTCAGAATGGCTGTCACTAAAAAGTCTACAAGTAAGAAATGCTGGTGAGAATGTGGAGAAAAGGGAACCCTTGTACACTGTTGGTGGGAGTGTAAATTGGTGCAGCCATGATGGAAAATGACATGGAGGTTCCTCAAAAAAATAAAAATAGAACTACCATATGATCCAGCAATTCCACTCCTGGGTATCTATCCAGAAAAACTGAAAACACTAATTCAAAAAGTACATGCACCTCAATGTTCATAGCAGCACTATTTATAATAGCAAAGACATGGAAGCAACCTAAGTGCCCATCAACAGATGAATGGATAAAGAAGATGAGGCATATATATACAATGGAATGGTACTCAGCCATAAAAAGAAGAGTAAAATAATGCCATTTGCAGCAACATGGATGGAACTAGAGAATATTAAGCTTAGTGAAATAAGTCAGATAAAGACAAATACTGTATGATGTCACTTATATGTGGAATCTAAAAAATAATACAAATAAATGTATATGCAAAACAGAAACAGACTCACAGATAAAGAAAACAAACTTGTGGTTACCAAAGGGGAGAGGGAAAGCGGGGAGAGACAAATTAGGGGTATGGGATTAAGAGATGCAAACTGCTATGTATAAAATAGATAAGCAACAGGAATATACTGTATAGCACAGGGAATTACAGCCATTATCTTGTAGTAACTTATAATGCAATATAATCTGCAAAAACAATGAACCACTATGCTGTACACCTGCAACTAATATTGTAAGTCAACTATACTTCAATTTTTTAAAAAAGAATGCAGCAGAATAATATTCATAGCAGCATCATTCACAATAGCCAAAGGGAGGAAAGAGATGTCCATCAATGAATGAACAGTTAAACAAAATGTGGTATATACATGCAATGGAATATTATTCAGCCTTACAAAGGAATGAAATTCTGACACGTGCCGCCACATAGATAAACCTTGAAGACGTTATGCTGAGTGAAATAAGCCAGTCACAAAGGACAAATACTGTATGATTCCACTTATGAGGTACTTAGAATAGTCAAATTCATGGAAACAGAAAGTAGAATGGTGGTTGCCAGGGGCTATGGGAGGGGCTAATAGGGAGTTAGTGTTTAATGAGTAGCATTTCAATTTGGAAAAAGTTCTGGAGATGGATGGCCGTGATGACTGCAGAACACTGTGAATGTACTTAATGCTAATGTACTTAATGCAATGTACTTAACTATATACTTAAAAATGGTTAACATGGTAAATGTTATGTTATGCATATTTTATCACAATAATTAAAAAATAAGTAAAAGGAATAAAAGAGCCTTTCTCACTGAAGCCCTCAGTGGCTGGTCAATAGCTTAGCATCCAGCAAGACCAGAGACACAAGAGGTGCTCAGGGAATCTGTGTTAGGTGCACAAGTCAGTGGTGTCACAATATGTCTATTCTCATTTGTATTTCAAAGGAACAATCATTTGCTGAATTAGCAAACATTCTGTACAATTTACAATGCTCCCTCTTTCGTAATTTTGGACATTTGAGGATGATGTGCAAAGCTCATTGGACAGAACATTCTAATTGTGATTGTGATTGCAGTAGTGGCCCTGAATAAACCACGCCTCCCTGTACTCTTGCTTTGTGTAGTCCCTTTCACATTGACCCTGGGCTTCAGCATATGACTTGCTTTGGTCAGTAGGATATTGTCAAGCTCTACAGAGGCAGAGGCTTGATAAATGGTTGCACACTGAGGCTTCCCTACTTGGAAAGCTCACTCTAAGAGCCAACCGACCACCATGTAAGAAGTCTGACTATCCTGAGCTCACTATGCTGTCAGGAAGCTGAAGCTAGCCATGTGGAGCAGCCAAGGTACTCACTGTGTTAAATAAAATAATGGTCCCTGAGGAGGTCCAGGTCCTAATCTTTGGAACCCGGGAATATGTTAAACTACGTGTAACGTTACATGTTATGTTCCATGTTAATGTCATACAGCCTATCCACTGTTCTGGTAAGAACAAAACGTATACATGTGTAACAGGCTGTAAAATATGAATAGAGTAATATTACTGATTTTGCATATGAATTAAGTGCTCTTGTATGTGCATTAAAAACTGGTATTGCACAGTATAAAGATAAATGGTGAAATTCATATCAGTAATTTAAATTTTAATTTTTTGTGACAGATCTTTTGATGGCAAGTAGCAGAAAATTACATAAACTATCTTAGGTTAAAAAAAATGCATGAGGATTTATTATAACAATACAGAGGCATCTCAGAAACCAAGAAATGAAGGCAGAGTACAGGAGGCCCTTGAACCAGGACCTGAAAAGCCATCAGAAGCACAGCAGGGCTCCTCCATCCCTCTAGGGCCACATGCTCTCTTAAACCTGCTTCATTTTATCTGCTTTGTCTCTGTCTCTGTCTCTCTTTCTCTCTCTCTCTCCCTCTCCAGGATGACTTTCTCTGCTTTTTCAGACATTCTGGGTCAAATAGGATAGTCCTAGCCCAACCTTTTCTTCGTTTGCAGTCTTAGCTCCCAGTACAATGACCAGTACACCTCTGAGTCTCAATTCTAAATTCCTTGGAGAAAAAAAGTGGTCCAGGTGGGTCAATTATGCAGCCCTGGTACAATCAGCAGTGGCCAGGAGGGCAGGGTCAGCTAGAATAAACATGGCCAATAGGGCCAGTGTGTGTATGTGGGGGGGGGGCAGGGAGGGGGCACCTACATGTGTGGCTATGTGCGCATGCATGAGCATGATGGCATTTTGAGGCAGGCAGATATGCTAGAGATGTTCCTATAACCCAGCTCATCTAGGCAATAGGAATCTATTTGTTCCTATTTGTTCCTGGTGCTGTAACTTTGAAGAAAGTCGGAAGAGCAGGGCAGGTGGTCCCAGATGCCAAAGCCAGGAATTCTGGGAGTATAGAGCCGGATACTTGTCCAGGGAAAGCCTGAGTCAGAACGTGGGCTCCTGGGATGCTGCTTCCTGGAACTCTCATACGCCACCCACTCACTCTCAGCTCGGGGAAGTCCAGACCAGTGGGACATCTGGGGCATGGGCATTCAGGAAGCTGAATGTGTGGTGTGGGTGGTGAAGAAACAGACAGCCTGTCTGTGTTTAATCTGTCTCTATACAACATGCTCTTCTGTGTTTCTCCACCTTTCCTAACGCATGTCTCCATTGGAGGAATCAAAACTCCCACACCTTTTAAATTGTGATTACATCTTCAAAGTGAATTAATTACTGTGATTAAAATCAAATCTGTAATTATTATATGGATCATTCATTTCTGAATAAACATCCCTCCAGGAGATTTTGAAGCATCTCTTTGGGAGAATGGAACGTTCTGTCCCCTGCCCCACACCAACTGTATCCCACCCCTGGTTGAGAATAACTGATTTCAATCATAAAACAGTCAATCCCATTCCACAGACATTCTTATTCGTGGTAATTATTATTAAATCAACATTTTTGGGATCTAAGAAATGGCCTTAGGGTGAAGATTCATGGGGATACAGTTACTTGCAATGAAGAGATAGCCTTGAGCCATTTCATTTTATTAAATTGCCCTGGTATTGGACATTTTTATATCTGCTGTTAAAAAGTCAGCTTTTTGAGACATGTCCACACACTGTGTCATAGTTTCTGATGTATATATAAAATGCAGTTTGTGCAAATGAATAAAATCTCAAACTATATGGCTAGCTGATCTATATATGGCTGGGATAATAAGTATTCCTAGTATGGTACTCCTGCCTACAAACCAAGTGGTAGTCAAGAGCATCATTGTCTTTATTATTCTAACATCTCATCATTTATTTAGAATTGGGTTTATTAAGGCCACCTATTGTTGCCTTGAGTATTATCAAAAGACTTCAGAAATCATGTTATTTCAGCTTGAAGGCTAAGTGGTCTTCAGCAAATACTGACGAAAAGTTGTCGTGTTCCTAGAGCAATTAAAACAAGAATGCCTTGGGGTGTTCTCTTCTTGCAAAGGTCTAGAGTATTATTTCCCAAGACGGGTTCTGTGTGGTGTTATCAGATATGATGCAGAGAGCAGGGGATGAGGGTCCTTGTGCAAGCAAACGCTAAGAGCTTTACCACAGGACAATTCAGAGGCTTTAATACACTAATGCAGAGAAGGATAGCCAAGAAGAGGACACACGTGCACTGCTTCAAAACAAATTGGATCACAGAAGTCCTTTCTGAGGACCATGCTGGGAAACTCTAATTCCGTGAGATATAAGTTTGAAGAAGCTCATCTACTGTACGGTGGCTTTTTCAATAATTGAGGTGAAATTCACATAACATAAACCATTTTCAACCGAACAATTCAGTGGCATTTCGTACATTCACATTGTTGTGCCACCACCACTTTCATGTAGTTCCAAAACATTTTCAACCCTCCCCAAAGAAAACCCTGTACCCATTAAGCAACCTTTCCCTATTCCCGCCTCCCCCAAGCCTCTGGCAACAACCAATCTGTTATTTCTACAGGTTTAATGTGGTGGCTTTATTTTTTAATAGACTTTATTTTTTAAAGAGGTTTTAGGTTCACAGCAAAATTTAGCAGAAGGAACCCCTGTCCCCGCACAGCTATCAACATCCTCCACCAAGTGGCACCTTCGTCACAATCATATGTCGCCTTTTCAATGAGATTTTTTTTAATTTAGCTTTTTGTTTGTTTTTCTAAAAATTTTGTTGAAGTATAGTTGAATTACAATGTGGTGTTAATTTCTGCTGTACAGCAAAGTGACTTAGTTATACATATATTTATTCTTTTTCATATTCTTTTCCATTATGGTTGATCACAGGATATTGAATATAGTTCCCTGTGCCACACAGTAGGACCTTGTTGTTTATCCGTGCTATATATAATAGTTTGCATCTGCTAATCCCAAACTCTCAGTCCATCGCTCCCCCCTCCCCTCGGCAACCACAAGTCTGTTCTCTATGTCTGTTAGTTTGTTTCTGATTTGTAGGTAGGTTCATATGTGTTGTATTTTAGATTCCATATCTAAGGGCTATCATATGGTATTTGTCTTTCTCTTCCTGACTTATTTCGCTTAGTATAATAATCTCTAGGTCCATCCATGTTGCTGCAATTAATGGGATATTTTAAATGGTTCTGTAAAGCCTTGTTTTCACAGCTCAGATATTTTTATCAGCAGATATCCATGACACATTTCTACAGAATTGTTCTATAGTTCCACTTTTAATGCTATTGTCCTCTATTCCCCTAATGATGACTACATGAGCTTTTTTTCCCTACTCATCTGCGTCAAAACATTCTAGTTCATGACCGTGAGGGTGAACTGAAAAGATATTTCCTTACAGGTGCTCAGATAACCCTTTGTTGTTGGGTCGCTTCATCTCTCCAAGGTTGGCATTATGGTTTCCATAAAAGTAGAATACTAAGCATATGCTATACCTCCTCACCTCCCTGAAACAAGAAGTCTGCTTTTTGAGTAGAATAATGAATCGGTTGTAAGAAAAAGGGAGAACATCTAATTTTAAAATGTAGTCCTCTTTATCTTTGTGTGAAATGCAAAACTTCAGGCCATTGTTGTTTTCATCTTAAAATAGCCACTAACTGAAAATTTCAAATTATTTAATTGAGCATTCAGCCATTCAAAGGTTATTTGGCAGCCATCACCAAGTCTTCTAGATGCTTTCTAGGAAAACAAACAAAATAAAATTTTCAAGAAGATACCTGTCTTAGTTTGAGAGATGTTGCATAGTAGTTAGTAAAATTCGTTAGGCTTGATTAAGCCCAAGTACCCAAAACATGCAACTTGTATTGATTTACTGTAGTTTTCCAAACCTCTTTCCTATACCTGCTCTCTCTAGCTTTCACCCTCCTTGGTAAAAGAAACTTAACAGTAGTTAATTTTGCATAAATTTAGTCAATCGAGGGTTTTCTTGATCATTTCAAAGCTTTCCCTCTCTGTCCTTGTCTTTGGGGTAGTAGCTAAGTTCCAACAGGCTCAGTAGGAGGCCGGGTTGGGGGAAAGAACTTCAGCTGAGGAACCAGTGTGGGCCTGCTCCTACTGGTCTCTGCACATCATTGGCATTTGCGCTCACTGGCACCTGCCCAGATATTTCTATCTGGCCTCTGGTCAATGGTCTCTGCTGGTCACTTGTTTTCATCTTTATCCAAACTGAGAATACTGAAGTTCCACCATTATTCTCTCAGCTACCCCTACCCTTGGGAAGACCTAGCATGGCTTCTTGTGCCATGCTGGAGTGCAGGGGGGCCCCCAAGTCTCCCTTAGGTCCTTCTGCCTGGACCTCTCAACCTTCAAGAGCCACTGTCACTTGTCTATCCTCACTCCACAGAGGAGGGCTTGGGGAGCCTCCTTGCAAGAGTTTACTCCAACTGGAAAGGGAGCGCAGGTTCCCATACTAATCTCTCACTCCCTGCAAAAGCCCCTCCCCCAATCTGAATCTCTTTGCTTTGCCCAGTCCAGGTCATTGTGATCTCTTCTCCAGGCTGGTTCTACCGTCCACTTCTTTTGTTTAGCATAGACTTTGTGCCCTGAGACGCCTTGGCTTTTAAAACAGAAGAAGACCATACTCTTGGAAGTCAAATCTTTTGCTCTCAAACTATTGTCTCTGCCACAAGTTTCAAAAGCTGATTTTTAAATTAAAAACCCAAAGTGAGTACATTTTGCCCCTTTACTCTGCTCTAACAATTCATTCTTTCCTGAGTTGATGATGCCTGTCACTGGAAGGACAAGGGGAAGGACCCTCAGATCGTATTTCAAATTGTAAACTTGTTTCTCTCTCTGTGTCTCAGCAGAGTGTGTTTCTCTCTCTAAGAAGAGTGTAAAGATTAACTAAAATATAAGGCTACATTACAAAAGATGTCACAGAGCTGTATTTGGTTATTGACCAAAATGGTATAAATACTGTGCAGTCAGTGGCAGGTCAAATCAATATGGGATGGTCTCAGGGGTTTTCAAAGAGGAGAGGAGGATTGATTGGTTTGTGATACGTAAATCAGTGGAAAGGAACATCTAGTGGATTCCATGTTGAACCACAGAAATGGAAATATACAAAGTGTGGTGTTACAGAAGCTGGGGGAGAAGAAGATTTCAAGGAGGAAATGGTCAACTGTATTAAAAGCTATAGGGGAGTAAAAGAAAATACTTATTGAGAAAAGGCAATGGTGTTAGTTGGAAAGTTCCCATGCATTGGTGTTGGAAGGGCATCCAGTAACATTCCCTGATATTTCAAAGTTATTGAATTCTCAACAGAGCTGGATATATGGAGATTGTAGTAACGGACAAAGAAGGGTAAGACATGTTGGAGTCATGTTGGAAAATGGTCCCTGACCCAGAAAACTGCCAGAGCACACTTCCACTGGTCCCTGGGGCTCTGTACCCATAATCACATACCCCGGCGGGGAAGGGATCTATTTGACTTTTAATAAGCATGCAAATGAAAAGAAAGGAGTAATAATATTAGTGTCTGAATACAAACTGGCGAGGTAGTATGTGTAAAATCAACCTTACTTTAATCTATGCTTATAAATGGGACTTCTATCAGCTGTGCTCAGCCATTATTTATTTATTAGTATTCTAGATGGGCTCTCAAAGCCATATGTCTACAGCAGAAATGCACAAAAGGATTAGCAGAGAACCAAGCTGCAGTATTAAATTTTAAATTGCATGGCATATTCATAATATTCTTGGATCTCCTTTTTTTCTTTTTAAAGAATTCCTTTCTGTTCAACTTATTTGAAAAGAAAAATGACTTTCACTAGATTATTTTAAAATGAGCTTTGGTTTAACTAGAATGAATATCTTGAATCCATTTTAGTCTTGTCTTTGTACTGTATATAAAGTGAATACAGAAGTCTGCTCAGAATCACGAGCTTGAAAAATCTATAGCTTTAAAGGGCCAATCTATTTTAATTTACTTACTGAATGATCAGCTGGATATGTGATGGAACCGTAAATAACATCCATTTTGAAGTAACTACATGGTGGACATTTTCTGCTAGTCAGATAAGCATTTTGGGGTCTTAGTGATAAGAATAAAATCTTGCTCTGAGTCAGGACACTATTAGAGCTGAGTTAAGTGCCTGCCTGCCTGCCCAAGAGCTGGATAACAGCTCCATGGGGTGATTGGGAGTTAAAACCTCATGGCAAAATGAGGCGGTGTGTCCTCAGTGACAGAAAGAGGAGTGTGTAATTGAATGAGTGAACTCGAATGATTGATGGATGTCTGTGGAGACATGAAGAGAATGAAATTTATTTAGAGAAGTTCTCAGGTACAAACTTCCATCTACACATGACCACGGGGGTCATAGTCTTTCTGCTTATTTCCCTATGCTAAGCGCTGACTTGGTGGCCGCACTCCTTCATACATTTCACCAAGATCAGGCAGTGACCTAGGAGTTTGAGAGGCATCAGGAATTTTCAGGAAGGGGAAAAGAGTTTGAAAAGTACAGAGAATGAGTACCATGAAGTACACCTTTACCACAATAAAGTATGAATTCTGAAAGTTTTTTCTATTCTCATCACCAGGCTTTCTGGATTCACATATCTGTGATTGAAGATTTTTTTATTGAAGTATAGTTGATTCACAATGTTCCAGGTGTACAGCAAAGTAATTCAGATTTTATATATATATATGTCTATATATGTATGTATATATTCTTTTAGATTCTTTTCCACTATAGGTTATGGCAAGATATTGAATATAGTTCCCTGTGCTATACAGTAGGTCTTCGTTGGTTATCTATGTTATATATAGTAGTGTGTATCTGTTAATCCCAAATTCCCAGTTTATCCCTCCTCCCTTCCCCTTTGGTAACCATAAGTTTGTTTTCGATGTCTGTGAGTCTATTTCTGTTTTGTAACTAGGTTCATTTGTGTCATATTTTAGATTCCACGTATAAGTGCTATCATATGGCATTTGTCTTCCTCTGTCCGACTTACTTCACTTAGTATGATAATCTCTAGCTCCATCCATGTTGCTGCAAATGGCATGATTTCATTCTTTTTTATGGTTGAGTAATATTCCAGTGTGTGTGTGCATGTACATATATATATATATATATATATATATATATATGCCATATCTTCTTTATCCATTCATCTGTCAATGGACATTTAGGTTGCTTCCATGTCTTGGCTATTGTAAATAGTGCTGCTATGAATATTGGGGTGCATGTATCTTTTTGAATTAGAGTTTCATCTTTTCTGGATATATGCCCAGGAGTGGGATTTCTGGATCATGTGGTAGCTCTACTTTTAGTTTTTTAAGGAACCTTCATACTATTCTCCATAGTGGCTGTACCAATTTACATTCCCACCGACAGTATAGGAGGGTTCCCTTGAAAAGATTTTTTATAATGGAGGACTCGATTAAGAAACCAGGTCAGTTATAAGTGACAGAGTCCACACTGGGACTGAGGACTCATTACACCTCACCACACCTGTTCGAACACAAGTGACACGAGAATCTCAGTGGGTTCTGATGTCTGTTGCCAGTGCCTCCTTATAGGACCCATTCACCCTCACTTGATTCTTGAATTCTCAAACCAGCTCAATCCCTCTCTGCCCTGGACCTGCATGTGTGTTGTCCCTCTACCTGGGATGCTTTCCCCTCTTCGCAGGCCACTTCCTTCTCATCCTTCAGGTTATAGCTTAAACTGGGCTTCCCCACAGCAGTCTTTCCTGAGGACTCAATCTGGACGGTCCACAATTTGTAACTATTTTTTGTTTGTGCTTATTTGCTCCTTACCCTCTTGACGGCAGGTGATTTCTTTGCTAGGAGTGCTGCAACAAAGTACCACAGACTGGATAACATCAGCAACAAAAACTTATTGTCTCAAAGTTCTGGAGGCTGGAAGTCCTATATCTAGGTATAGGCAAGGCTGGTTTCTTCTCGGGATTATGAGGGAAAGATCTGTTCCAGGACTCTCTCCTTGGCTTGTAGATGACGTTCTTCTCCCTGTGGCTTCACATTGTTTTCCCTCTATAGATGTCTGTGTCCAAATTTCCCCCTTTTCTATGAACACCAGTCATATTGGATCCGGGCCCACACTAATGACCTCATTTTAATTTGATTATTTCTGTAAAGACCCTATCTCCAGATACAGTCACATTCTTAGGTACTGGGGAATTAGGACTCCAACATATGAATTTGGGGGAGAGAGTGAGGAAACACAATTCAGCCCATAACGCAGGAATTGTGTAATTTTCTCATTATTCACTGTATGGCTGCTCAGCACCTAGAACAGTATCTGGCACATAAGAAACCTCAGCTAATGTTAGTTGATTGAACGAATGACCTACTCTTCCCAGTTGTTTAAGGGATGAGTTACCTTGCAGGTCTAGCACTGAACTTTCTCTTCTGGGCCCTGTGGTTCTTGTATGCTGGGGAATTCTCTTATTGCTTCAGGGTCCTTAGTGGGTATAGTCGTTACTTTATACAGACCCTGCATCTTTCCTGGAAACACGTCAGCTGACTTACTGGAATACACAAACTACAAGATGACAGTGTTTTAAGTGGAACAATTGCATGTGGCATAGATTCATACCCTCGTTTACAGAGGTGGACATAGGTTGTCTCCAAGCTTTCTAGTTTACATGGTTCATAGGGTCCATCAGATAAAAACAGGTCAACTGCTCAGGACAAGAGCAATTATCACTGGTTGTTGGTGTTAAGAATGGACAAGAATTTCTCCTGGGTGATACCCTGAAGGTGGCATTGTGTATCATGACAAACTTTAATGTATTTATAATTTCTTTTTTCTTCTGTTTGGTTTCTTTTTTCTTTAATTTTTATTTTATATTGGAGTATGGTTGATTTACAATGTAGTGTTAGTTTCAGGTGTACAGCTAAGTAATTCAGTCATACATATACATATATCCATTCTTTTTCAGATGCTTTTCCCATATAGGTTATTACAGAATACTGAGTAGAGTTCCCTGTGCTATACAGTAGGCCCTTGTTGATTAACCATTTTATATATAGTAGTGTGTATATGCTAATCTCAAACTCCTAATTTATCCCTCCTCCCCTCCACATTTCCCCTTTGGTAACCTTAAGTTTGTTTTCGAAGTCTGTGAGCCTGTTTCTGTTTTGTAAATAAGTTCATTTGTATCTTTTTTTTTTTTTTTTTTAGATTCCACATATAAGTGATATCATATGATATTTGTCTTTCTCTGACTTACTTCACTTAGTATGATAATCTCTAGGTCCATTTATGTTGCTGCAAATGGTATTTATAATTTCTGATTATATTAGAGTACATTTTCATTGAAGAAAATATGAAACTTGCAGGTAAGCACAAAAAAGGCATTATAAATAACCCAAAGTCCCGGCATCTAGGAAAAAACCATTGTTAACATTCTGGCGCGTGTTTTCCTGTTATATGTTATGCATGAATAAAATTTTTAACAAACGTTTCAAACTGCATATTACTTTTCAATCTGTTTTTAATTAAACTATATTTCATGCACATTTTCCCAAGCCATTAAATACTCTTTTAAAATATTTTTAATAGCTTCTATGTATTTCATTAGATAAAGGCATTTATTTATTGAGCCAATCTTCTATTGTTGGATAATTAATTGGTTTCCAAGATTGGCTACCATAAGAAATGATGCTGTGGACATACTTATAGGTAAGTCATTGCAAAAATTTATAATTATTTCCTTAGGACAAATTCCCAGAAGACCAGTGGTCAACATTTAAAAGTTTTTAAACATAACTGACCACTTTTCCGTATGAACTTCATAAAATTTATACTCTGGCCAGCTGTGTTCAAGGGTACCAGTTGCTTACACATGTAACAAAACTTTGTGTACTATAATTTTATTTAATTCTTGTCAGTTTGATACACAAAAGGTGATATATACCCCGTTGTTTTAATTTGTACTTTATTATTAAAGAAGCTAAAATTTTCTTAAAAATAAAATGATTGGCTCTGCAATTTTGTGAATTACACTCTCATGGCCTTTGCCAATTTTAATTTTTTTTGATTTGTGAAAGCTCTTTATTGTATATATTTATTTTTAAACTTCATGTGTAGTAGTGATGTGTTCCCAATTTTGTGTATGCTATTCCAATAGAAAAGCACAATATGCTTAAACTTTTAATATGTACTGTTTTTCCTTCATGCATAGGAGTGTAACATTTTTATATAGTCAAATAGACCTTTTTTTTTTTTTTTTTTTTTGCGGTACGCGGGCCTGTCACTGCTGCGGCCTCTCCCGTTGCGGAGCACAGGCTCCGGACGCGCAGGCTCAGCGGCCATGGCTCACGGGCCCAGCCGCTCCGCGGCACGTGGGATCCTCCCAGACCAGGGCACGAACCCGCATCCCCTGCATCGGCAGGCGGACTCTCAACCACTGCGCCACCAGGGAAGCCCCGACCATTTTTTAAAATGATGTTGCTTTCAGTGTCATGATTAGAAAAGCTTACTGCACTCCAAGGTTAGATAAATGTGTACCTATATTCTCTTCTGGAACGTTCAAGTTTTTTTCTTAAAAATTTACATTTTTAGCCCAGCTGAAATCTATTCTGAAATACAATGAAATTAACTTAATTTTTCCACAAGTATTTAGTCAAATTATATAATAAATATGATTTAAATGACACTACTATCCTACGCTAAATTCTTAAATATTCCTGCATTTGTTCTGGACTTTCTATTTTTCTTACCTTGAATTGTTCGTCTAGTCCTGTGCCCGTACCACATTGCTCAAATTGTTGTGGCTTTATAATATATTTCAACATTTGGTTTCAGATTCCTTCTCATTTTTCTTTTAAAAATTTTCTTGGTTATTCTTTCGTGTTTATTCTTCTGGATAAACTTTGAAAGCATTTTGTCAAGTTGCAAGAATGTTCAGTTGGTATTGGATTAGATTAGAAACGTATCACATTTATAAAGCAAACTGGGAAGAATTAACACTTTAATAATAATGGATTTTCCTATCCAGAAATACAGTGTCTTTCTCCATTTTAAACTCTTGTTAAAGTATTTTTTTTATTTTCTTTACACAGTATAGCACATTTTGAAACTATGGTATATTTTTTGCTTCTTTTGTAGATGAAATATTTATTTTTTAATATGTAAAAGTCATTGATACTTGTGTTCTTTTTTTTTTTTTTGCGGTATGCGGGCCTCTCACTGTTGTGGCCTCTCCCGTTGCG